>NC_057861.1:63976745-64314602 GCF_019393635.1 Dromiciops gliroides | reverse complement strand
TTTTCTCGCTCCAAAGTTCTCAATTTTGGAGTTAGAAAGTACAGGTTCACATCCTGGCTCTACTACTGACTACCTGTGTGACCTTGGGGAAATAATTTAATCTCTCTGGGCCTCAGTTTCCTCATCTGTAAAATGAAGGGGACTGACTAGATTAAATGATCTCTAAGGATCTTTTTAGCTCCAAATCTCTGATCCTTTGATGTAATGAGGGGTGCTGTCTAATTGCCCCTCCCCCAGTCAGAGTACCTCCAAATACCCCACTGATTTCCACAAATGCACTTGGAGGCTGACGATGGATATCAGAGGGGTCTTTGAACAGAGACTGTATCAGGAAGTAAGATAAAAATGTCTTCCTTACCTTTTAAGAGGATGCTCAGTCAATCCCCTCTTTGGGAAGCTGGCTCTTCTTGTTTAAATCTTACCTGGATCCTGAGTCTTTCTCCCTTTCTGAATTTCCTGAATCAGGGGAGCTTGTTTAAGGCCCCAGCCCCACCATTTTGGTCTGTACTGATCAGATGATGTTGAGCTTCACCCTATAAGATACTGGCTCTCTGGCAGTGAATGAATTCTGACTAGGATGATGCTGGGGACCCAGTGAGCATGCTCCAGCATCTTACTCCTCCCTCGGGCATCACTACAGCATCAATGCAGAACGGGAGACGCACCAGCAGACCAAGCCTTTGGCAGGAGGACACACCTCCAGGGAGGAAGATACTTACCCCTCCCTCTCTACTCAGCTCCCTCCCTTCTTAGGTTACACTAATCTACTGCATCCTTTGCACTGGGCCTGACTCCTCATATCCAGCTGCCTTCACTGGCCTTTAGCTGCACTCCCCCCACCCTTTTCTGGAGGTCAAACCAGACACGTGCTCAGTTTGACCTTTCTTTGCCCTGCCTATAAGCTCTGGACTGGGATAGACCATACCAGTAGATGAAGGGCAATGTGCTATGGGGTGTTGGGGGGAGAGATCACCAAATTCAGACCTGGGTTCAAGTTTTTGTTTGTTTGGGTTTTGGGGGGAGAGGGTTTGGGTTTTTTTGGAGGTTTTTTGCGGGGCAGTGAGGGTTAAGTGACTTTCCCAGGGTCACACAGCTAGTAAGTGTCAAGTGTCTGAGGCTGGATTTGAACTCAGGTTCTCCTGAATCCAGGGCCAGTGCTTTATCCACTGTGCCACCTAGCTGCCCCCTGTGGGTTCAAGTTTTAACTATAAGTTTCATTAGTTACCTGACTGTGGGGTAGGCAGCAAAGGAAAAGGTGCTGGAAATGGAATCTGAAGGCTTGGGTTTAAGCCCCAGCTCTGCTATCTGTTACCTGGGTGACACTGAACAAGTCACTTAACCTCTCTGCATCTCAGTTTCCTCATATGTAAAATGAGGGAGTGAGATTATAGAATTTTTAAGGGCCTTTTCAGTTCTAAATCTGTGTTTCCTAGTAGCATGTACTAGAGCCAGATTGAACTGGCTGCAAGAGCTGATCATTAAATTTTTATTGTGAGCATTTACACCTCAGACAGTGGCAAATGCTACAAATCAGAGCTTGGCATATTGTTTTGTTGCTTGTCTAGACTTAAGAAAGTGATGGAGGGAATGCCAATAATGTAGATTAAACTGAAGTCTGTTGTATGCATTTTTTTCTCCAGAAAGCCAGTTATTAAACATGTAACAGCACACCACTGATCCGGCCTCACTTCATGTCTCTGTGCCTCAGTTTCCCTAATTGTAAAATGGAGAAAATGTGTTTCCTGTCCCAGAGGGTTGGTTATTATGAAGAAGGCCCTCCGTTTACATTAAATTGCTATAAAATATGAACTATTATTATTATTATTATTAATACCAGTGACTCTCATTCTTTTCTGTTCTCCCAAGGGAATGGATTGTAAGTCTGGTTCTTGGTCTGACAGTCTCAGACTCAGTGAGCTGCCTTACCAGCTTCTTCTAAACTGGGGCCTACTTGGGCACCATGTGTGTTTGGAGGTACAGGAAGTGGGGCTGTGCTGCCAGGAGCCCTTTGTTCTGACTCTGACATGTCATGCATCCATGTGAAGGTCTGACTTCTTCATTCCTTTGCCTCATTGCCTTCATTGGATCTCTATTTCCTTTAGGATAAAATACCAACTTTTTGGCCTGCATGTAAGACCCTTCATAGTCTAATGCCAACCTATCTTTTTAGCCTTGGCTCATATCACTTCCCTCCATAATAACAAAAATGATGGCGATGATAGATAGCATTTATATAGAACCTACTATGTGCCAGGTGCAGTGCTAAGTCCTTTACAAATATGATCTCATTTGACCTTCAGAACCGTTCTGAGAGGTAAGTACTATTATTATCTCCATTTTACAGATGAGGAAACTGAGGCAGACAGAGGTTAAGTTTCTTACCCAGGGTCACACAGCTAGTAAATGTCTGAGACTGAATTTGAACTCAAGTCTTACTGATTCCAGGTCCTCTGTGTACCTTGCTTCTCCCTAGTTGCCCCTTATACTTTAAAGACCCTTTCATCCTTCATCCTTCCCAACCACAGGATCATAGGTTTAGAGCTGGAAGTGATCTTTGGGGCTGTCATTAAGTGGGAGACATTAAGTGACTTGCCCAGGGTCATTGAGGATTTGAACCCAGTTCTTCCTGACTCCAAGTCCAGCACTCTCCTCACTGTCACCTATCAAACTTGTTCTGTTTTTTTCAAGTCTTGGTGCATTTGTGGAGGCCCCTCCTCAGACTAGGATTATACTACCTCCTCATTTCAGTCTGTTGAAATCCTTTTCTTATTCAAGGTCCAGCACAAATATTACCTTGTTTTATAAAATTTTGTCTGATTCTTTCATCTGGAGGAAATTATTCCACGTTCAGATTTTTGAGAACACTTCGCCTGAATGTTGTTTTTTTTTTTTAAGTGAGGCAATTGGGGTTAAGTGACTTGCCCAGGGTCACACAGCTGGTAAGTGTTAAGTGTCTGAGGCCAGATTTGAACTCAGGTACTCCTGACTCCAGGGCTGGTGCTCTATCCACTGCGCCACCTAGCTGCCCCACTTCGCCTGAATTTTGCCTCTATCACATACTACCATGTGTCACGCCTTTTTTTTTTTAATGTGTCATAGCCTCCTATTAGATTAGATACTCCTTGAGGGAAGGGACCACATTTCCCCCACCCCCTTTATATTCTGAGTGCTAAATGCAAGGTTTTGACACAGTAGGCATTTAATAAACATTTGCTGGAAGACTGCTGAGATAAGCAGACCTTACAAATTTATTCAATTCAACTAACAAAATTTGATTGTTGAAAGGGACCTAGGTCTATTTTAACCCATACATGTATTCCAACCACCTATTCCATATAACCATCCATTCCAACCTATATGTGAAGAGAATTCCTACTATAGCACCGCTGATAAATAGTCATCCAGCCTCTTCCTGAAGACCTCTAAGGAGGAAGAATCCACCATAGCTCAAGGTAGTCCATTCTGCTTTTGGACAATTAAAATATTTTTAAATGCAATTTTATTTTTTCCAACCAGTATCAATTTGTTTTCTCTCCCTCTCACCGCCCAACCCCTACCATCGAATAATTTTTTGTTTGTTTTTTTTAGTGAGGCAATTGGGGCTAAGTGACTTGCCCAGGGTCACACAGCTAGTAAGTGTTAAGTGTCTGAGGTCGGATTTGAACTCAGGTACTCCTGACTCCAGGGCCGGCGTTCTATCCACTGCGCCATCTAGCTGCCCCAAATAATTTTTTAAAAAGAAAAAAAAGGGGGGCAGCCGGGTGGCACAGTGGATAAAGCACTGGTTCCGGATGCAGGAGGACCTGAGTTCAAATCTGACCTCAGTCACTTAACACTTACTAGCCGTGTGACTCTGGGCAAGTCACTTAACCCTCATTGCCCTGAAAAACAAAACAAAACAAGCAAACAAAAAAGCCCTTATAATAAATATTCAGAGTCAAGCAAAATGAATTCCCACATTGGTCATGTCCAAAAATGTAGGTCTCATTCTGATTTTTTTTTCAGGATTTAGTGTATTTTTCAAATACACTAAAATCTGTGATACCAGGGAGACCAGGCTAATTGCAAAGGAGATGTCTAGGTCCAAGGTTATGAGAAATCTGAGGAGACAGACAGACAGATCAGGAATGTGCTAGAGGCAGTTCAAACCAGTTTGTGAAAGCCAATTATTGCATTTTCGGTATGAGCTTTTACATCTCAGAAATCAGCAAACACTATATATCAAGGCTTGATTTATTGTTTTGTTGTTTGTCTAGCCTTAAGAAGGTGATGGAAAAAATGTTAGTAATGCAGATTAAATTTTAAAGTATGCCTTTTTTTTGGACAGCTTGTTAAACATTTATTAGCATGCCCTTGGCACAGACCATTTTCACCTGGTGGGTTCCAAGAAGGTTCTATGAAGGAAGGAGCCTTTGAAAGTAGTTAGGAACTTCAGCAGAGGAAGGGAGGTAGGGAGTTCATTCCAGCAGATAGAATGAACAAGGGAAACAGAAGAAGAGGAAGACAGCATGGGAATAGGAGACAGATAGTATAGATTCGGTGGAATTTGAATATGTGAAGGGCAATAGCATGAGGTAAAGTTGGTCAGATAAGTTGAAGGCAGATGGTAGAAGGCCTTGAATGCCAATGTGAAGTTTATGCAGGAGGCGATAGAGAGCCATTGGAACTTATTGAGTAGTTGATTGACATGAACAAAGGTGACACCTGGAAGATTATTCAGGCAATGCATGAAGAATGGATTGGAGAAGGGATAGATTGGAGACAGGATGACTAGTCAGGAGGCTATTGTGGCACTCTTAACATTCTGTGATGTGTGATATTCATTCTCTCTTCTGGACACAAGTGCCCACAGTCATACTTAGAAGGAAATAGAAGCAGCTGTGGTGTCAGGGAAGGCATGGAAGGAATGCTTATGACATTGACTGGGAGGGATAGAGCATTATATGGCATTCAGGACCCCTAAGAAAGGCTGACACAATCAGTGCTTTAGAATAATGGGACAAATCTAATACAATTAAATTCAATTGAGAGGAATATGAAGTCTTAGATTTGGTTTCAAATAATCAATGAGAAAATGACAGGATGGAGAAGGCAAGCCTAGATAACAGTTTGTGTGGAAATAGGAATAAAAGTAATAACTAAGCTCTTAGCGATCTCCCCCGTAGACTATTTATACATCTTGTATATGCCTCTGTGTCTCCCATTGGAATGTGAGCTCCTCGAGGTCAGGGATCATGTTTTTGCCTTTCTGTGTGTCCTCAGGGCTCAACACAGTGCCTGACACAGAGTAAAAGCTTAATAAATGCTTGTGGATTGGTTTACCATTTACTAGGCACTATACTAAGCTCTCAGGCTACAAATAGAAGTAAAGCAATCCCTGGCCACAAGGAGCTTACGATGGAGTAAAGAATATCTAGGGCAGCTAGGTGGTGCAGTGGATAGAGCACCAGCCCTGGAGTCAGGAGTACCTGAGTTCAAATCTGACCTCAGACACTTAACACTTACCAGCTGTATGACCCTGGGCAAGTCTCTTAACCCCAACTGCCTCACTAAAAAAGAAAGAAAGAAAGAAAAGAATATCTATATAGGGATGTTGTAAAGGTAGAGTTGGAGATGAAAGTGGTAGAAGGAGAGGAAGGGGTCAATGAGACAGGTGAGGAGGAAGACAAAGACAGGAAGATTTCTGAGAGTCAAGGCAGCATGGTGTGCAATGGAAAGGGTACCATACTTAAGACTCAAGAAGACCTAGATTCCAATCCCACCTCAGACACGTACTAGCTATGTGACTCAACTTTTTGAGGTTTCCTCATCTGTAAAATGATTGGATGGCTTCTAAGGTCCTTTCCAGTCCTAATTCTATGGTCCAACATGAATCATTATGAGTGAGACATAGCAGTCAAAAAAAGCTAATGTGAGTTCAGGCTTCAGTTAAAGAGACATAGGATCCAGAAGATAGGGAGCAGATAGTTACATCGTCCTTGGCCGCATCCAGAATACTGAGATCAGTTTGAGATGCTTTGGGTTAAAGTGGAAATTGGCAAACAGGAACATGTCCAGAGTAAAACAACCCAGGATGGGGAAGAAACTGGAGACCAGCTCATAAGAGTGTCTGTTGAAGAAGCTAGGAATCTTGAGCCTAAGAGAAGAGAAGACTTAGGGGGTTCATATTAACTGTCATTAAGTATTTGAAGAGCTGTCCTGTAGAAGACAGATTAGACTGGTTCAGCTTGGCCAGAGAGAGCAGGACTATTGCTGAGAGGTAGATTTGGGCTTAATGTAATGAAATGTTTGTTAATTCTTAGAAATGTTCAGAAGTGAAATGGGCATGAAGAGGCCAAATGACTCTTTATTGGGGATAGTGCAGAGGGGATTCCTGTTCAGGTATGGGCCGGTCTAGATGGCCTGAGGTACCCAAGATGCTTAGATTCTCTAAAACAGACCTGATTTAAAAGACCTGGTTTTAGAAACCACCTCTGCCACTTATTAGCTATATGATTTTGTACAGGACAGCATTTTTTCTGGCTGTCTCCTGTGCCAGGAATGCCCTCCCCTCCTCATTTCCCTGGTTTCCTTCAAATCTCAGCTAGTCTGCAAAAAGCCTTTCTCTGTTTTCCCTAATCTCGGATTAATTTCCTTCCCTCTGATATCTTCTCCAATTTATATGCATATATTGTTTGCATATAGTTGTTTTCATGTTGTTTCCTACATTAGATGGTGAGCTAGCTCCCTGAGAGCAGAATATTTTTTTGGGGGGGGGGCTTTATGTCTCCACAGTTCAGCATAGTGGCTAGCACACAGTAGGCACTTGATAAGTGCTAGTTGACGGACCAACTTAATGGCTTTCTGTGCCTTGATTTTCTCAACTATAAAATGAGAATAATAATAATAATAATAATAATAGGGGCAGCTAGGTGGCGCAGTGGATAAAGCACTGGCCCTGGATTCAGGAGTACCTGAATTCAAATCCGGCCTCAGATACTTTACACTTACTAGCTGTGTGACCCTGGGCAAGTCACTTAACCCCCATGACCCCCCCCCCCCCAAAAAAAAATTTAATATTGCACTATGTTATAGAAGGGTTGCGGAGATCAAATGAGATAATGTGTATAAAACACCTGGGCTTTATTAAACCTTGGTAAAATGTTTTTTATTCAACTGCGACATCAAACCACATATAAATGACAGAAAAATTCAAGTTCTGAAAAGATTGGTGATGGCATCTCCCCTCATCCTGATTCACTTCAAGCCATTTTTATATTCTAAACATGCAAATCAATATGTAATCACACAGAAGAGCCCCATGCAAGTAGCTCTGCTACTTATTCCCTGTATGACTTTGGAAATGTCACTTTGCCCCTCTGGTCCTCAGTTTTCATATCTATAAAATGAGGGGGTTGGCGTAGATGATCTTTCAGGTGACTTCCATCTTGAAAACCTCACTTGAGCATCCTCAACAAGGACCACTGAGTTGGGGCCAATAGAATTCCTGGTCCTGTCATGCCAGACAGCGATACCAACATTAAGCCTGCAGCTGGAACCTTCCTACATGGAATTAAGCCTGTTTTGGGGAACAGGGAAACAAGAGCTCTTCTTAATTTAAGACTGAGTTGGGAAAAGAATTGTACTTAGGAACTAAAACTTCACAAGAAGCCCACTGTCCTCTGAACACTGAGTTACTGATATCCAAGGGGCAGTCTCTGCAGCTGCCACCAGGAAAATTCACTTGGGCACCACCTCCCTTCCCACCCCCAAGTGTCTCTTCACAATATCAAACTTTCTGAACTGGTTCTCAGTGTGCTTTTACAGATGATCTTGTTCTATCTAGTTACTGCAGGATTAAGGTAAAGTGCTGCCTGAAAACCCACTTTTGGTGTTGCCTAACTGAACCTGGACAAGTTAATTTTCTCTGAACTTGTTTCCTTATCTGTAAAAAAAGGGGGGGGCGCTATTGATACCTGGTCCATTCTACCTGTCAGAGCAATTGTAAAGATCTCCTAAGATCCCTAAGATCATAGATCTGGATCTTAGAGATAATCCAATCCACTTTCCTCATTGCATATTTGAGGAAACTGAGGCCCAGAGAGGTTGTGTTCATGCAGGAAATAAGTGGCAGAACCAGGATTTGAACCAAAGTCCCTTGACTCCAAATTCAGGATTCTTCAATGCACCATGCTGCTTTTCACTTCTTAAACCTTTAAAACACTCTATAAATGTGAGTTATTCTTGTCAGTTATAATAAAATCAGAGAATCATAGAATCGTAGAGTTTCAGAGCTGAAAAGCAGCTTGAAGCTTGTCAGATCCAACTTCCTTATTTTGTAGTTGAGGAAACTGACTTCCAGAGAGGAGAGAGGCTTGCCCAAGATCACGCAGTTAAGTAGGGTCAGAACAAAAACCATGTATAGTGGGGTTTTTTTTATTTGTTTTTTTTTGCAGGGCAATGAGGATTAAGTGACTTGCCCAGGGTCACACAGCTAGTTAAGTGTCAAGTGTCTGAGGCCGGATTTGAACTCAGGTCCTCCTGAATCCTAGGCCAGTGCTTTATCCACTGCGCCACCTAGCTGCCTCCTATAGTATTTTTTTTTGTTTTTTGTTTTGTTTTTTTTAGTGAGGCAATTGGGGTTAAGTGACTTGCCTAGGGTCACACAGCTAGTAAGTATTAAGTGTCTGAGACCGGATTTGAACTCAGGTACTCCTGACTCCAGGGCCGGTGCTTTATCCACTGTGCCACCTAGCCGCCCCTAGTATTTTTAATATAAAATTTTAAAATAGAAATTTAATAATGATAATAATGATAACAACAACATAACAGGTGGAGTGAATTATGTTAATCAATGAGCACTGAAGTATGCCAGACACTGTACTAGGCACAAGAGTTACAAAGAAAAAAAGCAAAGGGGTCCTTGCCTTCAAGGAACTTACAGTCTAGTTAGTCTAGTCAGGGATCACGAGATCATAAATTTAGAGCTAAAAGGCCCCTTAGAGGCTCTAGGGTTCCCCTACTCCCCCATTTTATAGATGAGAAGACTGAGACAGTGAGAGAGGTTAACTGACTTGCCACGGGTCACATAGCTAGTGAGGATATAAGGTGGGATTTGAAAATAGGTCTTCCTGATTCCAGTATTTCCTGACTCTATATCCAATTCCCTGTTCTTTTTTGTTTTTGTTTTTATTTTTGCAATTCCCTGTTCTATACCACACTGCCCCTCCTAGCTGTATGAAAAACAGATATCAGAGGATTTTGGAGGATGAGGAAAGACTCCTTGTAGAAGATGGCACTTGAGCCATCCCCGGAAGGAAACAAGGGATTCTAAGGGTTAGTGGTCGGTAGGGAGAGCCTTCCAATTTAATACAAAGGTATAGAGAGAATCATTTCTCTGCTCCAGGCATTTTCTCTGGCTCTCCCTGGATGCTCAGAGTGCTCTCCTACATCCACATCTCCTGGCATCCCTGGAAGCCTTCTTTCAAGTCCCATCTAAGATCCCACCTTCTACAGGAAGCCTTTCCCAAGCCTTCTAAATTCTAGCACCTTCCCTCTCTTAAGTATTTCCTATTTGTCCTACATAGGACTTTTTTGTACTTTTTTTTTTTGCTTGTTGTCTCCCCCATTAGATTTTGAGCTCCTTTGAAGGCAGGCACTGTTTTTATCTTTCTTTGTATCCCCAGTGTTCAGTGCAGCACCTGGAACATAGTAGGAGTTTAATAAATGCTTATTGACTGATTGAATGACTAATATAGCTAGAAAAGGAAGAGGGAACCACAGACACACTTAGCAGTGTGCTACCCTCTTATCATGTGAATATTCATGTGTGTAGGAAGCATTAAACTCAATGGTACCAAGAAGAAGGGAGAATGAATGAGAAGGCCTTTTGGCATGCAAGCCCGGCCCCAGATGTCAATGATTAGGATGGAAAAACCTAAACAACAGGAAGTCCAAAACACCCAACAGGAGATCAAGGAAGGGTCTGTGCCTTTCCAATATTCATTGACCTCAGTTTGCAGGTTTTGCTCAAGACTTTCACCTTTAGCTCCTCAAGCCAAAGGAATCTTGCATTGGTGTAACTCCCATTCCAATGGTTTGTTAAGGTCTATAGTAGTGTGAGAGACTTTCTCTCTCTTTTACAGACGGAGATAACTGGGTTCTGGAGAGGGGAAATGATTTATCTATGGATGTAAAACGAGCTAGTAAAAGAACAAGGGATAGAAACCAGGCCCCCAGACTGCTCTATCTTTCCCCTCTATGCCATGAGTACCGTGCTAAAGGGGGCTAAGCATTAGCTTTCAGAGTTCTGATTTTGCTCAGAGGCCTAGCTCAGTATTCTGGTGTAGGTCTTTTCCTCCCTGTCTTCAAGGACCTGCTCAGATGCCACTTCCTGAGGGAACTCCTAACTTGCTAAGTGAAAATAGCATCTCTCTCCCCAAACTTCCCATAGTGCTTTGCTTGGACTTCTGTTTTGCATCATAATGATTTATGTACCTATTCTTTTCCATATTAGATTGTAAATCCCTTGAAATCAGGGTTTATCATGGAGTCAGAGGACCTGGATTCAAATCTTCTGCCAACCTTCTAGCTGTCTGATCATGGGCATAATAATAAATAAATGAACAGATAAATAGATAACCAAATAAATAAATAACATTTATATAGTACTTACTATGCGGCACGTCGTTTAATCTCTCTGGACCATAGTTTCTCATCTATAAAATGAAGGCGTGGGACCAGATAACCTCTAAGGTTCCTTCTAGGTCTTAATCTGTGATCCTTTGATTTTCGTGTACGGTACCTTGCATAGAGTGAACTCTTATAAAATGGTTGTTGGATTGAATTGATTTTTCTGCCTTCTACTTGTACCAGTGAAAGGAGGATTAATGGTACAGCTAATGGCTTTGGAGAAAAAAAAGCTCAATTCAAAAGACAGGGGTCCAAAATAAACTTCTCTGGAGAGGTGACTTGCATGTGATCACACTCAAAAATATCAGTAAATGAATAGAAGAAATATGGACAAGGAGTAGTGCCAGCTAAGGCCATATATAGACTTTTGGAGCAGGGAGAGCTCACATGGGAGTTTTCCTGGGTACAACTCCTGTTAGATCTAATAAGTTCTAGCTCAGAGACTACGGTTTGGGAAGCCTGACTTGCAAGAGAGTCAGTGTACTGTAGAGGAATGGTGGACCTGAAGTCAGGAGACTTGGATTCATATTCTGGCTGCATTGCTTACCAGTTGTGTTGCCATGGCCAAGTCACTATAATTCCCCAAGTCTCAAGTTCCTCATTGGTAAAACTGGAATAATAATACTTGAACTGCTCACCACCCATGGTGGTCACAGGGAAAAACATTTATAAACCTTAAAGAGCTAGATATTCATGAGTCTCTTCACTATTGTGATTATATTGTTCTTCTCTGGAGAAGTAGCGCACATGGTAGACAGGTTACATTCTCCACCCCCTACCTCCCAATTCTCAGTAACAGAGGTTGGAAGACACACCTGGGGAAGTCTTCATCCTGCCATTCCTCCTTCACATCCACATTTCCCATTCGTAGGGTGGCTTCTGTGGTCCCCATGGTGATGGATCTGGGATGGAAAAAGCTTGAAACACGGAGGGGTCTGAAAAGAGGTTGGAAATGGGGGGAGAAGAATTATTATGAACATCATTTAGCATCATATCACCAGTGTCATGGCATCAGAGAATGTTAGAACTGAAAGGATCCTTAGAGATCATAGGGTTGAATCCCCTTTTTCTTTGGAGAATGAAATAGATCCAGATTAAGTGTCGTGCCTGAGATAACACAACTAATAAGTCATATTTGCTACTCCCTTCTCTCCCTTACTTCTCATTTTCAGTAGGTCCTGTCGTATCTCTTACATTCATCTCCTCTTCTCTAGTCCTACTGCCATCACTCTAATACCAGCCCTTGTTCCTGCCTGATGTACCCATTGCAGTAGCTTACCCAAACGTCAATTCCCAGCTCAAAATGCTTTCTCCTTTAGGAAGCTTTCTCTGATCCCACCCCTGCCCCAGTTGGCAATTACCTTCGCCCTCAGATCTCACATAACACTTTATTTGTGCCTTTCTGCAAACATTTTTTTGGACACGGCAATGAGGGTTAAGTGACTTGTCCAGGGTCACACAGCTAGTAGATGTCAAGTGTCTGAAGCTGGATTTGAACTCAGGTCTTCCTAAATCCAGGGCTGGTGCTTTATCCATTGTGCCACCTAGCTGCCTCTATTTGCGCTTTTCTAATGTGAATATCATGTAATATTGTGTAGTGTAGTTATTTTTATTGGTGTCTTATTTCACTATTAGACTGAGTGTCAGGAGGGTAGGGACAGAGTCTTAACTAAGCTTTGAATTTCCCTCACTATCTAGCACAGTAGCAGACATCTAGCTCTGCCCACAGTAGGTACTTTGTGTTTGTTGAATGAATGAATAAAAGTTGGGGTTTAGTGTTGGAAGGGACTTCAATTAAATTCAGCAAATGGTTATTAGGTGCTTCTTTATCTAGCCCCCTTATTTTATAGTTGGGATTTTTTTTTAATGGGGCAATGAGAGTTAAGTGACTTGCCCAGGGTCACACACCTAGTAAGTGTCAAGCGTCTGAGGCCAGATTTGAACTCAGGTCCTCCTGAATCCAGGGCCGGTGCTTTATCCACTGCACCACCTAGCTACCCCCCACCCTTATTTTATAGATGAGGAAACTGAGAGCTAGAGAGAGGAAGAGACTTTGTCCAAGGTCACTAAGGTAGAAAGAACCAGGCTGTGAATCCTGGTGCTCTTTCCACTATTCTGCTTCCACAAAGTCATTTTATGGAAACCACACAGAGTGAACTAGATATTGGCAATCTGTGGCTGCTTTCTGAAGGATGCTCAGTAGTATTGTCTGTTGACGACCCATGGACAAAGCTGGGAAGTGGACAAGTTTATCTTAAGCTCTCCATCTCACACCCTTTCTTTTGTCTCATGGTGCTTCCCCCACAAAGACCTCATAGGACCTTACTGTTCCTGAAAGTAGTGATTCTAGAACTCATTCAGTTCCACTCCTTAGGCTTCCAGGAAGGCAACTAGATGTCCTCAAAAGAGCCTTAAATTTTTAGCCCAAAAACCTGGGCTCAACTCTCACCTGTTATTTTGTTGTTCAGTCATTTTTCAGTCATATCCAACCGCATTTGGGGTTTTCTTGGCAAAAATGCTGAATTTGTTTTCCATTTCCTTCTCCAGTTCATTTTACAGATGAGTAAACTGAGGCAAACAGGGTTAAGTGATTTGCCCAGGGTCATACGACCAGTAAGTGTCTGAGGCCAGACTTGAACTCAGAAAAATGAGTCTTCCTGACTCCCAAGCCTTATACTTTATCCACTATGCCACCTAGCTGCCGTTACCTCTTATAGTTGCATATTATACTTGTGCCCAATATGAACTAATATTGGACTGAGCAGCCATAGACATACTGTATTCTGACTCCAACATTGTGATGTTATTGGTCTTCTCCAAAAATGAAGGATGAACAACAATAATAATGATGATCTTGGGTAAACCCCTCTCTGGACCTCAGTTTCTTTTTCTGTAAAATGAGTGGGTTGGTCTCTAGGAAGGTTGTTCCTTCCTGTTTATATTTTATGTGAGAACCTCCCAGGAAAAGCCAATCAGCTTCAAATAGACTTTGGTTTAAAAAGAGACCCAGACTAATAGCTTGACTTTCCCTTTTGAGACTGATCATTATTTGTGGAGGAAGCCTAAAGAGACACTATAATCTGCATATGCCACTTGCAATCTGACCACTGCTAGGGAGTGTGTATGTGGGGAGGAGTATGTGGGGAGGGGAGGAAGCCTCAAAATATAAATCGGTTATATTATCCTCCTCCTCCTGCATCTGTTTTTAGGGGAAGGTTTAAATAAATGAAAAATTCATTTCAAGTCGTGGGGCAGTAGCCTCCATTTCAGTTTTCCTGTAGCAGACACTGTGTTTCTGTCTCTGTTTCTTTTTGATATAGTGTCACAGGAAGAAAGTGCTAAAGCCTTCTACAAAGAAAGCCTTTCAGTCCCCCCATCTGAAGTTGTCTTCACTCCACAGGGACCTGTGTCATCCCAAAGCACACTGTCAACATAGAGCACAGCCAGACACAATATACATCATGCATCTATGGGTGCATTCAGACCCAGATTTCAGGATGCAGAAGGACAATGTGGGTGTCATCTAAGAAAGGAACATATGGCATTGAATAATTATTATATTTTAACCTCCTCCATGGATAGAGGCAGGTGTAAGGGAAGGTATGCCACATATGGAACTGAAGGACCTGAGTTTGAATCTCAGCTCTGTTGTGTGATTTTGGGGCAGTTCCCAAACTCTCTCTTGACCTCAGTTTTCTTTGTAAAATGACGGGATTCAACCAGATGCTTTCTAAGGTGTCTCTGAACCATAATAATAGTAATCACACATTTACACAGTGCTTGAAAGTTTGCAAAGTACTTTACGTATATCTCATTTAAGCTAATGTTCTAACAAGATACTGTTGTTGTTTGTCCTTCTTTCTCAAAGAGGACCATGTCATCAGGTGATGTCATGACTTAAACTGAATTGGATTTAAGTGAGGGAGGGCTGTGCAAAGTCACCAACCTCACATATATCAGGACATAGCCCCAGACAGTTAAGGCAACTGGGGTGAAGGGACTTGCCCAGGGTCACAGAGCTAGTGTCTGAGATGAGGCTTGAACTCAGGTCCTCCCAGTCTTAGGGCCAGTGCGCTATCCACTGAGCCACCTAGCTGCCCCTCATTGCAAGACAACATGGAGTAGTGAAAAACCAGCTGGACTTGGAGTTAGGATCACTTAGGTTCAGATACTGTCTCAGACATTTAACCAGCGTGTGACCCTGAACAAATCGCTCAATCTGCCTGAGCTTTCTCCTCATATGTAAAAATTAGTTCACATATGTAAAGTGCTTTGCCAATTTTAAAGTGCTATATAACACTAGCTGTTATTACCTGCTTCAAGGATGGTTCTGGGGCTCAAATGAAATTTTATATGTCACACGTTTTGTGAACTTTAAGACACTAAAGAAATATCAACTGTTATTCTAAAATCCCCGTCCACCTCTGACATTCTAGGTTCTCAGGTTTCTTTTGGCTCTGGCATTCTGTGTTTTCTGTTTTAAGGTCCCTCCCAGTGCTAGTATTCTATTTTCGAAGGTTCTTTTCAGCTCTGACATCCCAAGATCCATCAATGAAGGCTAGTCTGGGTCCCTTCCCCACTTAAGAACACACCTTATACAATATTGACATATACCTGTTTGTGTGCTTCTGTCAATGTCCAATCATTTCAGCGTCTGTTGCCCCCTCAATACAATAGCATCAGGGGAAACCACGTTAATCTGTAAGCTTCTTGGGGGAACAATGTCCTTTCATTTCTTTTTGTTTTCTCTTCCTGGCTTAATGCGCCTCCCCTTGCCCCACGCCCACCTCCTCCACCCCCCACGAATACACTTTCCAGTAAAGGGCTTGCAAACAGTAGGTACTTAATAAATATTGACTAATTTAATAATAATAATAATAAAGACCACATAATTTCTCTTTGTGTTTCTACAGAGGAATCTAGTTCTTTAAACTGCCTTCTCTCCTCCCCTCAACCCTCCCCCTCCCGGAAAAAAAATTATCCCCTTAAAATCCTCTTATGATGGCTTTTAAAAAGACTTCACTTGTTCCAAATAGGAAATGGACGGAGAGCCAAGCATCATGTAGGCCTGCCTTCCTGGGGGAGGATTCAGGTATTAACCGAAACCGTAAATCCATTCCCCAAATGCGGCAGATCTCTCATCTTTCCCGTCCCTAATGTTTAGCAGGGAATTGATCTGGGCTAAAGGCTGTGTGGGATGCTTTTTGGGGGGGTGGGGAGCGGAATTCTGATAGCTGGCTGACGCCTGCCCTCCGAGATGCAGAGATTGCGATCCATCTTTGCCAGCGGATGCGATCCATCTTTGCCAGGGCTCCCCGGCCACCCGGTGGAAAAATAAAAGGGCGGCAGCCAATAAACATCTCCAGGCAGTTCTTTCTTTCCTTCCGCAGACCCAAAAGGCTGGAAGGTGTACTCACCGCCAGGCGATCTCTCCTCCTTAGGAGCGAACAAAGGCAAGCTCTCAGATGAAGCACTTGTGCATCCTTCCCTTTCTGCCTCAGTGAGAATGGGGCTGGATGGGAGACATTTCTTCTTCTGCGGAAGATTGACTGGGCTCTGTGTCGTCCGGGGAAACCTGACGACTGAGGGGCTGCTGGTTTTGTCTGCCAAACTGGGGACCCTCAATCATGTTCTCCTGATGCCGCCGCTCCTGCTGCTTCCTTAGCCGCTGCTGCTCCCTTAGGCATCGCTGCGGGGCCCTGCCTTCAAGGTATTTGATTATTCCCAGCTCACAGCTGGCTGAGGCTTAGGGCTCTAAAGACAGTTAATGATGCTGCTTGTGTGTGTGTGTGTGTGTGTGTGTGTGTGTGATATACAACAGTACATCCCCCTTCCAGTATCCATTCCTTTCTATTGGTTAGAAGAGGAGTAAATATTGCTGAAGCCTCTTCATAGGCAGAGGCAGAAGAAATGATTCTTGGATGGTGCATTGAGAGCTAGAACAGTAGTGGCCTTATTCTTAGAGACTATTTGGACTGGAAATGGCCTTAGGATACAGAACATTGACTGGCAGAGCAGAAAGGGATCTTAGATACAGAACACAAAATGTTGGAGTTGAAGTGGATCTTGGAAAACATTCACAATATCAGAACTGGCAAGGAATTTTAAAGCATAGAACATGGAATGTCAGAGCTGGAAGGGACCATAGAACATGCGATGTCTGAGCTGGAAGGGAATTTAGAGCATAGAACATGTAATGTCAGAGTTGGAATGAATCTTGGAATATAGAACACAGTGACAGAGCAGGAAGGGACCTTGGAACATACATGCAGAATGTTAGATCTGGAAGGAACCTTAGGTCAGAGAGAACATAGAATGTCAGAACTCAAAGAACATCTAAAGCAATCTCTTCAGTTTTCCTAGGAGGGATTTGGGAGCCAAAGAGAGCTGGCAATTATACTATTTATCAGCAATCCAATGATCAAAGTCGACCCAAAGGACTATTGATGAAACATACTATCCACCTCCAGGGAAAGAACTGATATACATGGAACAGATTGGGGCATGCTACTTTTCACATTCTTTCATTAAGTGACAAATATGGTGAAGTTTTCCGTGATCACAAATGTACAACCCATATCAGATTATTTACTGCGTCCGGGAGTGGGGAGGAGAGGGGACAAGGGAGGGAAAGAGACTGGAATAGAAAAATATAAATAAAAATGTTTAATCTGGAAAGGTGGGGAGGGGTGTTCTGAGAAGGGTAGAGGAGGCATATATGTGTTTTTACACACACATATATATGTTGTGCATTTATGAGTTATTTAGGTATTATTTATATAGTAATTATATTTAAACAAATTTGTCATATAAATTATTTCTATAAATTGATATGTATTTGTTATTTATAAAGCAGTTATTTAAGGAATTAAAATACTAAGTTATATGTATTAGAATCTATCTAGGTATATCTAAATGTAATAATGTAGACAATTTACATTATATATCACATATGTGTCTTTGTGTATATTATAGTCTGTTTGATATATGTATAAAATAGAATTATATATCACAAATAAAATTTAACATTTTTAAAAATACAACAAAAAAACAAAGAGAGGTAGCAATTTGGAAAAGACCACACAAATTCAATTCCTCAAACACTTACAAAGGACCTACTATGGTCAAAACATTATGCTGGGCACTAGGGATACAAAACCAAAACCAAAACCAGAAGAACAAAAAGTCCTTACTTATTTTTGGGGGGGGCAGGCAATGGGAGTTAAGTGACTTACCCAGGGTCACACAGCTATTAAGTGTCAAGTGTCTGAGGTCAGATTTGAACTCAAGTACTCCTGAGTCCAGGGCCAGTGCTTTAACCACTGCACCATCTAGCTGCTCCAAGAAGTCCTTACTCTTAAAAAGCTCATGTTCTGCTGGGAGTCAGGTGGAAAGGGATATTGCATGGCATTTCCATTTTAACTTGAAGGAAATCAAGGATGCTGAGAGGCAGAAAAGAGAAGGGTGTGTCTTGCAGGTTGGCATCCACAAATGCATGGTGGTAGGAAGTGAGATTTGGGAGATGAAGTGGAGAGGTAGAGAAACAGCTACTAGTTAAATGAGTGAAGAGAGTTTTTTGCATAACCTAAATGAGAACACATGGTGCCTCTAGGTGAGGGAGCAAATTATGCCACCGGCATGTCCTCTGAAAGAGATCACCAGGGGGCAGCTAAGTGGCACAGTGGATAAAGCACTGGCCCTGGATTCAGGAAGACCTGAGTTCAAATCCGGCCGCAGACACTTGACACTTGCTAGCTGTGTGACCCTGGGAAAGTCACTTAACCCTTATTGTCCCCCGTCCCCCGTTCCCCCCACCCCCGAAAAAAAGAAAGAGATCACCAGCTGCTCTTCTGCCATAACTAGAGAATCCATGCCACACATTTCTCTGAGAGGAAAAATGTCGAGTAATTCCATAAACATTTATTAAATGTTGACTGTGTACACAGCCTTTTTATAGACAAGAACCGATTCCTGTCCCTATGGAATCCAAAGTCTAAAAAAGAAGACATCACACACATGCACAGTTATTATATGAAATGATACACAAGCACATTGGAGAGGTATAAGCAATCTTGTGTTAGTTCCAAGTAAGAAAAGGTCATTGCCAATGGGAGAGGTCAGGGAAGGCGTCCTAGAGGAGGTGGCATTTGGGCTGGGCTAGAAAGGATGATCAAACATTCAATGGGTAAGAGGAAAAAGGTAGAGAGCAAAGGCCTAGATATAGGAAAGATAGCTGGTGGTGCAATGGATAGAATGCTGGACCTGAAGTCAGGAAGACTTGAGTTCAAATGAAGCCTTAGACATGAATTAGCTTTGTGACCCTGGGCAAGTCATTTAACCTCTGACTCAACCATAAAACAGGGATAATAGTAGCACTTATCTCCCAGGGTTGTTGTGAGGATGAAACTGAGTAATTTGTAAAGTACTTAGTACAGTGGCTGGCACTTTATAAATGCTTATTCCTTTCCTTCCCACATTGAGCTCTGAATTTAGGGTTTGAATCCCCTCTCATTTACTATGTGACCTTGAGCAAGTCACAACCTCCTCTGGATTTGTATCCTCTTCTGTAAAAGGAGGTTGCACTAGATGGTCTCTTCTGAATATAGATCTGTGATTCTAAAATGGCTTGGGTTTGAATCCTGAGGGATCTTTGGTTTATTTTATCTATATGACCTTTCTGAAATCCTTCTCCCTTTCTGAAGGGATTGGCTCATGTTTCATCCTTTAAGGGTAGTCTTATATTTTATTTTTTGAGAATTAATAGAGCTAGCTGGTGTAGTAGATAGAGTGCCAGCCTTGGAATCAGGAGGATCTGAATTCAAATCTGGTCTCAGACACTTGACACTTACTAGCTGTGTGACCTTGGGCAAGTCACTTAACCCTCATTGCCCAACCAAAAAACAAACAAACAAAAAAAGAGAATTAATAGAAATTTATTACAAGTACATCAAGATGACAACAGGTTGATGGGCTGATCATTGAAGACCAGCCATTTAAAGGTACTCTACCATCCCTATTCATACTGATAAATTGAGGCCTAAGGATTCTGGTTACTACTTCCCCTTAAGGCTCTATGGTTAGCCCTCGGGGTTGGGGGTTTGTTTTTTTCTAGTGTTTTATCTCATTAGCCCCCAATGGTATGTTTTTTTCTCATGATAATCAATTAGCCAGTCTTAATTAGCTTTTAGAAAGGGATGTTTATTAAGTTGGTATGGTAAGAATAGTTGATACAGATCATTTCCCCCAAAAGTATGTGTCATACTGTCTTACAGTATACATCAAGTCCAAGGGAAAGTGGGCTCCAACCTAGAGAGCACATGTGGCAAAAGTGAACTCCCAGGACTTGGAATTCCTTTTGTTAGACTTCTCAAAGTGTTCCCTTTAAGTGCAGTATCTTTTTTTTTTTTGGTGAGGCAATTGGGGTTAAGTGACTTTCCCAGGTAGTAAGTGTCAAGTGTTTGAGGTAGGATTTGAACTCAGGTCTTCCTTATTCCAGGGCCAGTGCTCTATCCACTCTGCCACCTAGCTGCCCCCTTTTTTGTCCTATTAGGCTATTTGTACAGCCTAGAATTTTTATCCAGGCTATATCCTTGGCTCCTGATGCTGACACTGACCCCAGCTGCACTGACCTAGTTGTCTTGGGGTCACTGCTAGTATGGTGATGGGAAGATGGAGAATCCAAAATCCTCTGGACCCTTGAAAGCTTGCAGATTCCTACCCAATTCCAATTCCAACTTCCTGATTTTTATAAAGGGCCAAGAAGGTGTGACCAAATGCCTCAGCCTACTGAACAGGTTCCCAGGCCTCCTTCCCATACAGTGATCAATGCAGTACCAGATCTCAAATTGTATTATAAAGTGGTAATTATCAAAACAATCTGACTGACTAAGAAATAGAGAGGTGGGTTAATGGAATAGAATAGGTACAAATTACACTATAGTAAATGACTATAGTAATCTCATATATGATAAACCAAAAGATCCAAGCTTTAGGAACAAAAAACTCATTATTTAGTGGCAGCCAGGTGGTGCAGTGGATAGAGCACCAGCCCTGGAGTCAGGAGGACCTGAGTTCAAATCTGGCCTCAGACTCTTGACATTTACTAGCTGTGTGACCCTGGGTAAGTCACTTAACCCCAATTGCCTCACTAAAAATAAAATAAAATTTAAAAAATAAATCGGTTATTATCAAAACCATTTGGTACTGGTGGGAAAAATACCCCCAGAAAAGTAGATTAATGGAGCAGGATAGATAAGGAAGTAACAGAAGTAACAAAACCCAGTAATTTAGCACTTGATAAACCCAGTAACATCAATTCCTGGGGAAAAACTTCTTTTTTGACAAGAACAGCTGGGGAAACTTGAAAATAGATTGACAAAAATTAATAATAACATCTTATACCTTATATCAAAATAAACTAAAAATGAATATGTGCTCTGAATATAAAAGATCATATCATTATAAAAATTATAAGAGAACAAGAACAAGTACCTTTCACAGCAATGGGTAGCTGGGGATTTCTTAACTAAACAAAATATAGAAGCTATCATAAAAAATAAACTATGACTATATAAAAATTTTAAAAATCTTTTGCATCAATAAACTCAATGAAGAAAGAATTAGAAGAGAAATGGTAGAATGGGAAAATATTTGCTTCAAATGTTTTTTGATAAAAGTCATATCCAAATACTGGGAATTGATACTAATGTATAACACCAAGATTAATTACCCAGTAGATACGTGGTCAAATGGTATGAACAGTTTTCAAAACAAGGATTGCAAATTATTAATGACCAAATGAAAACTAGTGCTAAATCATCAATAATAAGAGAAATGCAAATTAAAATGACTCTGAGGTTTCAACATGCATATTGATGAAGATGACAAAAGATGGGAATAGTCAATGTGAAGGGGCTGTGGGAAGATAGTAAATGCCTTGGCTAAGAGCTAATTATGTGTATTCTCTGACTGTTAATGGGAAGTGCATTTGTAGGGGCTCATGAGCTATATTAGAAATAGACACTTACAAGATACTTTAGAACTCAAGGGAAGTAGCCACCCTATTGGATGAAACCTGCAGTATGAATGCTCATCTGGTGAGTAGTCAGCCTGGAGGGAGGGGAGTGGATTCAAATGTCATTATATTGGAATTTTATTTTATGGTAAGAAATTAATATTCATCAATTAATCAGCAAGCAATTATTAAGCGTTTGCTTGTGTCAGGCAGAGAGGTTCTGGGTATGCAAAAGTGAAAATGAAACAGTCCCCCTCCTTAAGGGGCTTATATTCTATTGGGGAAGAATGTACATATAAGTGTATATGTATAAATATATATGTATCTATCTATTATCTATCTATCTTTCATTCTATCTATCTATGTATCATTTATCCACACACAAAGTAAAAACAAGGTAATGGGGTGGGGGAGACACTAGCTACTGAGATGATCGGGAAAGACCTTATGTAGGAGGCAGAGTTTGAACTGAATTTTGAAGGAAGCTAAGTATTCTAAGAAGTTGAAATGAGGAGGCAGTCTATTCCAGGCTTGATGGTCAATCTATGAAAAGTCATGGAGATAGAATGTTTTGTAGAGGAGTGTGATGGTAAAGTATTTAACAACTGAGCTCTTCTGCGTACTTTTTTGGGGGGGGCAGGGCAATGAGGGTTAAGTGACTTGCCCAGGGTCACACACCTAGTTAGTGTCAAGTGTCTGAAGCTGGATTTGAACTCAGGTCCTCCTGATTTCAGGATCAGTGCTTTATCCACTGTGCCACCTAGCTGCCCCCTTCCTCATGTACTTTTAAGTTTAATTTGCATTGTTAACACCTTTTAAGTCTACACAATCGACAACACAATAAATCAAGCCCTATTTTGCGGTGATTACCTATTTCTGAGTTGTCAGTGCTCACACTGAAAATTAATAATCTAGGTCTTGGAAAGCCAGAGAGCAAGCCCTATTTTGGTTGTGTGTGAGATATAGCAAGAATATGAGGAATTAAAGAAAATTAGGAGCTTTCATTTGAATTGTTGCAGAATAAGAAGAGAACAATATACATAATGACTACAACAATGTAAATAAAAATTTACTAGAAAGTCAAACTGAGTAAGTGAAAAATCAGCGAAGGCCCCAGAGAAAAGATAATGAAGTACAACCCTTCCCAAACATCAGAGCTGTGGGGGATATGAAGGCAGAATGTTACATACATTGTCAGACACAGTCACTGAATTGGATGTTTTTGTTTTGTTCTGAGTGAGTGTTCAATCCGGGGATGTATATGAAATGACTGATGGAAAGACAAAAGACGTCATTAAAACATTAAGAAAACTAACCATGCTTTGAGGCCATTCCCTCTTGGCAGTGGTCAAAGCTATTTGGAAGTAAAGAAAACTCATTAGAATACTCTTTTAGATTTGACTAATGTTCTATGTTCTTAATTAAAAAAAATAATGAAGTTGATAAATATTTCTCCATCTTTAAAAAAACTCCATACTCTTAACTAATTAACTTATTGTCATGTAATTTACTGCTGAGTTTCCCTTAATTTTTTCCCCCTGTATCTCAAGGGCCCTTGACAAAATTTATTATTCCCTTTCCCTGATGTAAATTATAGGCTGATTAAATTCAATGATATAACAATTATTTAAAAAAGAAAACGTTGTTAAGAGTTCAATTCCTCCTAATAGTTTAATCTTCTACTTATTTATGTAATTGGTTATTGGTCATTATTTTGGCCTACACTCTTTTAAAAAATTAGGATAGGGGCAGCTAGGTGGCACAGTGGATAGAGCACTGGCCCTGGAGTCAGGAGTACCTGAGTTCAAATCCGACCTCAGAAATTTAACACTTACTAGCTGCGTGACCCTGGGCAAGTCACTTAACCCCAATTGCCTCACTAAAAAAAAAAAAAAATTAGGATAATGTTCAACATACTCAAATAAAATCCTTTTTTATTTTTTTGTGGGGAGTACAGTTATCCCTCCCACATCATGGAGTTTAGGAGTGGCACCCCTGTGATCTGGCCTTTCTTTTGTACCAGAGAAGAACTCTGAATTTTTTCTTTTTCTTTTTTGGGGTATTTACAGTATCTTATTGTAAAATTTGAATTAAGTATTTGGTCCTAGGCTCTATGTTGTTTGCTGGCCTTCATATATCATCTGTGGTTTCTGCAAAACTCCCACCAAAATTCCTCTTTAATTTATTATACTGCAATTTATTGAAACCACAATGGGGAAAGTCTTGATGTGGAAGGGATAACTATACTGTCTTAATTCCTATAGATAATGGTCCCCCAAATGGGATGCGTACACTCTAGGAGGGACACAAAAAGATTCAGTGCAGTGCTGGGAGGAAGTGTTAGTACTTCTACTTATTTTTCATTTGAAAAAATAAGAAAGAAATTAAGCTTTACTAATACATATGTATATTTATCCATATGCACACATTATATATATACACATATACATATACACACACATATAGACATACACATTTATCTATCTATCTATCTATCTATCTATCTATCTATCTATCTATCTATCTATCTATCTATCTATCTATCTATCTATCATCTCAACCTCTACTGACATTCGGCCTATATTTGTCTGTATGTCATATAGTCACAAGTGATAATATGGTATTGGAATTAATGTTTCACAACAAGGAAGAGTGGACAGTGGCATCCCTACTCATTGGATCACTTTCAGCATATTATGACACATTGCAGTTTATGGATGTGTAATTAAGTGAATTCTTGGAACATGTTACCTAGTTTTAATTAGGCTAGCTCACAAAATCAACAATTAATTTAAAAAGATTCCTGCAAAGAACCTGTGGATCAAAAGGAATATAATTTGTGTGAACACCAAGCTGATGTTACTGCTCTTACCATGAACTCTTTATCAACCATAATAAGAAGTGAAAACAGCAAATGATTTTATGAGATCTGATCATGAAAAATGTGAGATTATCAAGAAGATTGTTTGAAGTGTGGATTTACAGTAACTTCTTCATTCACAATAACCGTTGCTCTAAGTGCATGCTATTCGTTGAGATTGTTATCTATTGATTTTATGAAGCCACAGTGATCACTGAGACACTTGAAAATTAGCTTTTGTTGCTGAAAAGGTTATAAAACAATCACTATAAAAACTTCTATTTCTACACTTAAAAAACTGGAAACAAAATTTTCCAACCTGTTTAAAAAAATCTTCCAAACCAAGAATTTTAATGGGTTTTTAATATATTTGGCAAATAGATTATAAGTCCAGTCTGTCTTGAGGGTTTGCAAGTTCAAGTGAATGACATCAGGGAAGATAGAAATTTACTAGCTAAATTTCAACAAAAACCTTTGCATAATTTGTGTATTGGATTGAAAAAGAAAATCATAGTTTAAGGTCAGTCAGAGAAGCACTTCTATTTGGATCTGCTCTTTGGATCTTTCAGCTGTGGTAGCTGTGAATTTAAATAGATCAATGATCTTGTTGATTTAAGAGTCTCCTTCCCCCCCTCCAATTAGAGAGTTTTAGTGGAATTCTTTGGCCATCCATCTTTATTCCTTGCTCCTGCCATGTGACCAGCTCATTTTCTCTTCCTGTCATACAATTATCAGTTGACATCCTTGATTCTTGCTCTTCAGAGGTTTTGTTGGTTATATGTTACAGCCCGTTTGTACCATCTCCCTTTTTATTGTCCTCTGTGTGAAAATCATATTTAGTTCAGTTTTAGTTTAGCTGCCCCAACAACATTTATTAAGTGCCTGCTATGTGCTAGGCTTTGTGCTAAGCATTAGTAAAATTCTAGCCATCAAACTCAGGGAGTGAAATAAACTGAATTTAGAACCAGACCTTGGAATTGCTGTACTGCAAAGTGCAAAACCAAGATTAAAAAAAAAAATAATGAAACATATTAAGTTACATTGCTCCCATTCAGTCACTCAAGCACTCCGATGCTTCCACATGCTGGGCATTGTGGATACAAGTATAGAGAATAAAATAATCCTTATTTGGAACAAGTTTACATTTTGTTGGAGATAACAAGGAACTATAAAAATACAACATAAAGGAGCAGCTAGGTGGCGTAATGGATAGAGCACTGGCCCTGGAGTCAGGAGGACCTGAATTTAAATCCGGCCTTAGACACTTAACACTTGCTAGCTGTGTGACCTTGGGTAAGTCACTTAACCCCAAATGCCTCAAGTGCCCCCCCCATTAAAAAAAACCATAAATATAAATACATCTATATGTACATATATACACACAAAAATCTATATGTACATATATACACACAAAATAGTTAAATACAAAGTCACTTGGGAGGCACTAATGGTTGGGTGGATCAGAAAAGGCTTAGTGCCGAAGATGGTGTTTTAGCTGCATCTTAGAGTTTAGGAACTCTGTGAGGCTGAAGTAAGGGAGGAGCACATTCTAGGCCTGGGGGTAGCAGATGGGGTGCTGTCGGTAAGGAGTAGAGAGAAGACCAGTTTGGCTGAATTAAAGTGTTCAAGTAAAGGACTAATACCCAATGAGTTTGGAAAAATAGGTTGGGGTGAGGTTGTGTGGAACTTTATAGATTTTTTTTTTTTGTATGAGGCAATTGGGGTTAAGTGACTTGCCCAGGGTCACACAGTTAGTAAGTGTCAAGTGTCTGAGGCTGGATTTGAACTCAGGTAGTCCTGAATCCAGGGCTGGTGCTTTATCTACTGCGCCACCTAGCTGCCCACTTTGTGTAGAACTTTAAAAGCTAAAAAAGAACTTATATTCTATGCTAGAAGCAACGGGAGGTCACTGGTTTTGGTTGAGCGGTAGGTCACATGGGTAAATTTGTTCTTAAGAAAATTACTTGTGTGTGTGTGTGTATGTGGTGGGGGAGCAGCTAGGTGGTGCAGTGGATAAAGCACCAGCCCTGGTTTCAGGAGGACCTGAGTTTAAATCCGGCTTCAGACACTTGACACTTACTAGCTGTGTAACCCTGGGCAAGTCACTTAACCCTCATTGCCCTGCCAAAAAATAAAAAAAATTACTTGGGCAGGCAGGTGGTACAGTGGATAGAGTGCTGGCCCTGAAGTTGGGAGGATCTGAGTTCAAATCTCACTTCAGACACTTACTAGCCGTGTGACCCTGGGCAAATCACTTAACCAGATTGCCTCAAACATCTGGGGCCATCTCCAGTTGTCCTGATGTATATCTTGCCACTGGACCCAGATGGTTCTGGAAGAGTGATGTTGGTGACCTTGCACAGCCCTCCCTTACTTAAATATAATTTGCTGCAAGTCATAACATCACTCTGATGTCATGGTCCCTTTTTAAGAATTAAGGACAAACAACAATAACTTCTGTGGGCAGCCCTGTGTAAACTAGGTTGGAATTGTGAGAGAGTTGAAGCAGGGAGAACAATTAAGAGACTGTTGCAATAATCTAGTTGAGAGGTAATAACTGAGGTAGTGGCTGTGTGAAAGAGATAAAGTGCTATAGGTAGGAGATTTTGTCAAGGTAGAAATGATAAGCTTTCATTAATAATATACATATATTTAGTGAGAACAAAAAGGCCTTTTGTACCATTAAATTGAATTAAATAAAATTGTTTTAATACTTATTTCATTTATCTTTCTTTTAAAATTTTGTATATCACTTATAAAATATAAATACCATTATAGTATTTTATAGTATATGTACACATATACAAAATTTATAAATAAATATAAATCTATTATAGGTATATATGAAAAAATGTTTTAATGCTAGGGGTGAGCTATCAAAACGTTTGAAGACCACTACTATAAGGAATAGATTTCTATGTCTTCAGCAAAGAAAGCTACAAAGGATAAGCATTCTGGTCTGATGTGTGCCACCTTAACTACTACCTAAGAATCCCTTTGAACCAGAAAAAGGAAACATCACTATTCTATATTAAGGATGGGATTTTTTGCGTGTTAACCACCTTAGGTCCTTACTCCTTATCTGCAATGCTCTTGACTTCCATGAGCCACTGGGAGCTTTTACCCCATACAAGTTGATCTGAGACCATAGGCCTCTGTGTGGCCTAGATAGCTGGTAAAGACACAATTTAAGACACAGGGGAACCACAGTAGTACCATTGTATCACTAAACTTCATTAAGATGCATAAGTTCTGTGCTTGGTCTGTGTTTTTCTACTCTCTGGGAATGGCAGTCAATTTATCACAAAATCCCTCATTTAGAGGGTAATTGCTATTAAATCTAGGAAATAATATATATGGATGAGAGAATCTAATCAATTCTCTTTTTTCAATTATTTTCTATACCCTCCCTTCTCCTACCCCAAATAATATCAGTTCAATTGCTATTAGGAATGGGCCATGAAATTAATTTCTGATCATTAAGTCAATCGACTAGCATTTATTAAGTACCTACTATGTGCCAGACACTGTGAGAGGTACTGGAAATACAAGTACAAAAAAAAGAGACAATCTTTGTTCTTGAGTTACTTATTCCTAATGAATCATCATTGTGAGTAGTTTTGAGCTAAAGACCTGTAAGGTTCCTAAGGTATCAGCTTGGAACACTATTTAAAATTTTAAGTTTCTTTGGAGCAAGGTCTGTGGTGTTCTCATATTGATATTCGCCAAGCATAGTTTAGTGCCTTACATCTATTAGGTACTTGAGAAGTGTTTATTTAATTGATTTGTGTTTAACTGAGTAAAGAGGAGGCTTGGCACACAATCTCTGGGTAGGACGATAAAGAAACATTGGCTCAGAGAATTTTTGAATTGGAAGGAACTAAGAGGTCATATAGTCCTTATTTTTCAGATTAGTAAACAGAGGCCTATAATGATTAAATGACTTGTTCTTTGACATGAAGCTAGTAAGTGACAGAGGCTCTAAGCAAGACCCACTGTAGAATGGGTATGAAGCTATGAGAGGTCAGTTTAGGTCTGATTATAAACCTAGTTAACAGTCTAGTTAGTTAATATACATTTATTAAGCGCCTACTGTCTTTTAAGCACTGGAGACACAAAGAAAGGCAAAAGGCCGTCACTGTTCTTGGGAGCTCGCGGTCTAACGAGGGAGATCACATATAAATCACTATGTACAGACAGGATGAATTGGAGATAATCAACCGAGGGAAGGGATCAGAAAGGGCTCTGATCCAGTACAGTAGTCTGTATAGTAGAGTCTGTGTAATATTTTATATTATACAGAATAGGATATGTCACCAAATGCACACCATTTGGAAGATGATAGCCAAATATTGCAGCAGCTGCCCACAGGACAGAACCCATTATCTAATTAAAAGTACAAGCATAGCTTTAGGTAGGCAGTATGCCATTACCCAATTGTACTTCAGCCAGGACATAGCAGGATATCCATACTGCCAGACCTGCCAGATGACAACCACAAGTGGTCAGAACAATTGAGTTGGAAGAATGCCATCTACTAAATCACTAACATGACTTCATTCAGCACCTATGGTTTCAAATGATTTATAGTCCAAGTATTAAGCAGATCTGTTCAAGTTTCATTTGGGGGTGGAGATGAGGAAGAAGAAAGCCAAATCACCATCAGCTTAAAACTCATGGAATAGTTACTCTGATGAATGAGTCACTCAGGGAAGGAGCTATAGAGCTTTCAACATAGTAGAAAGAGCTCTGGATTTGGAGTTGAAAGATTTGGGTTCAACTCTTCCTTCTGACCATTAAACTGAGTACAGTCAATTTCCCTCTTTGGACCTTTCCTCCCTCATTTGGATAATCCAGAGGCTGGGCTAAAAGATCTTTCAAAGTCCAGAGATTTATAGGGTCTCAAGAATTTTAAAGGATAGGTAGGGGGCACAATGGATAGAGATCTGGGCCTGGTCAGGAAGACCTGAGTTCAAATCTGACTTCAGACACTTAGCTGTGTGATTCCCCCCGCCCCCCAGCAAGTCATTTCACCCTGTTTGCCACTGTTTCCTCATCTGTAAAATGGGCTGGAGAAAGGGGCAGGTAGGTGGCGCAGTGGATAGAGCACCGGCCCTGGAGTCAGGAGTACCTGGGTTCAAATCCGGCCTCAGACACTTAACACACACTTACTAGCTGTGTGACCCTGGGCAAGTCACTTAACCCCAATTGCCTCACTAAAAAAAAAAATGGGCTGGAGAAAGAAATAGCAAAGCACTTTTCTTTGCCAAGAAAACTCCAAATAGGGTCATGAAGAGTGAGATGTGATTGAGCAACAAAGGAATTTTTTAAATCTCTTAAGAAGGACAAGAGAGGGGGCAGGCAGCTAAGTGGCACAGTGGATAGAACACCAGCCCTGGAGTCAGGAGGACCTGAATTCAAATCTGGCCTCAGACACTTGACACTTACTAGCTGTGTGACCCTTGGCAAGTCACTTAACCCCAATTGCCTCACCCAAAAAAAAAAAAAAAGAAAAAGAAAAAGAAAAAAGAAAAGAAAAGAAGGACAAGAGAGAAGAGTTGGAGAGAAGAACATAGTGCCAGTGATAAGTGGATTCTTCCCAGGGGCTTGACTAATACTGCTGGAGCCTTTTCCTTTCCCTGGCTCAAAGCTAGGATTATTAAAAGAATCCATAAGAATGTGATAATTTTAGTGAAACTGCTGAAACAATGGCGAATCTATGCCATTCTCTGTTTCTCTCTTTTGTTTTACTACCTTCTATCCCCCCTCCCCCTGCAGTTTGCTTATTAGTTATTAACATTTTAATTTTTTTTTTTTTTTTTGCAGGGCAATGAGGGTTAAGTGACTTGCTCAGGGTCACACAGCTAGTAAGTGTTAAGTGTCTGAGGGCCAGATTTGAACTCAGGTCCTCCTGAATCCAGGGCCAATACTTTATCCACTGCGCCACCTAGTTTCTCTCCCCCCATTAACATTTTAAACAATTGTTTGCTAGATGAAAATAAGATAACTTATCTGCTTTCTGAATTTGTATTTTGTTCTAGAGGGTGTAAGTGAAATGAAAACTGTAGATAAAAGTTTGTGATTCATTGAACTGGCAGGGATATTCCATCTTGGTAATCCATAGAATGAATGTCTAGGGGCTCTGGCCATTTAATGAATCATATTTGCAACTGATATTTTTAAGGTTTGTTTGTTTTGTTTTGTTTTTTAGCTTCATAGAGAAAGGAAGCTACAGTAGAATTGGGACTGTTGCTCTAGACCAGGGGTGGGAAAACTATAGACAGGCCAAATCAGACCTAAGGCTTGCTTTTCTATGGCTCTGGAGCTAAGAATGCTTCTTACATTTTTGAAATAAGGTTTTATTGTATTAAGAAATGTAAAAACCCTTCTTAACTCAATGGTGGCACAAAACCTAATCTTTTTATCTTCAAGCAGACAGTTTTATTTAGAGAACTCTAGAGAATCAACAAAAAATCTAATTGAAACAATCAACAACTTTAGCAAAGTTGCAGGATATAAAATAAACCCACATACATTTTCAGCATTTCTATATACTACCAACAAAACCCAGCAACAAGAGGAATTCCATTTAAAATAACTGCCAAGTCAAACCTAGGGATTATAAAACACAATTACAAAATAATTTTCTTGGAAATTAAGACAGAACAATCAGAGAAATATTAATTGCTCATGGGTAGGCCAAGCCAATATAATAAAGATGACAATTCTACCTAAGTTAATTAACTTATTCAATGACATGTCACTCAAACTAAGAAAGAATTATTTTATAGAATTGGAACAAATAGTAGTAAAATTAATCTGGAAGAACAAAAGGTAAAGAATATTAAGAGAAAAAAATGAAAAAAATTGTGAAGGAAGGTGGCTTAGAAGTTCCAGATTTCAAATTGTATTACAAAGCAGTAATCATCAAAACAATCTGGTACTGGCTAAGAAATAGATTAGGATGCAGAAATATGATTAATGTTATTATGTATATTTAATCTATATCAGATTGCCTGCTGTCTAGGGGAGGGGAGGAGGGAGGGTAGGGAGAGAGAAAAATTTGAAATTTGAAATCTTATATAAACAAATCTTGAAAACTATTTCTACGTGTAACCGGAAAATAATAAAATACTTTTATTTAAATAAAAAAAAAGAAATAGATTAGGAGATGAGTGGAATAGATTAAGTACACAATACACAGTAGTAAATGACCATAGCAATCTAGTGTTTGGTAAACTCAAAGATTCAAACTATTTTGAACAACAAAAAAAAAATGCTGGAGGGGGCAGCTAGGTGGCACAGTGCATAAAAACACCAACCCTGGATTCAGGAGTACCTGAGTTCAAATCCCACCTCAGGCACTTGACTAGCTGTGTGACCCTGGGCAAGTCACTTAACCTTAATTGCCCAGCAAAAAAAAAGACTATATCTCTTACCCATAGCTGTGAGAGATATATGATCTGCTTTTCTTCTAATTTTTATGTTTTAGTATCGTTTTACAACTTTACCAAGAGTGTATTAATGTCTCATTTTCCCCATATCCCCCACAACATTTGTCATTTTCCTCTGCTGTTCTATTATCCAGTCCAATAGGTATGAGGTAGTACCCAGAATTGTTTTGAATTGAATCTCTCCAATCAATAGTGAGTTAGAGGATATTTTTCATATGGCTATAGGTGGCTTTGATTATTTCATCTGAAAACTTCATGTCTTTTGATCCTCTATGAATTGGGGAATGGCTCTCATTTTAACAAATTTGATTCAGTTCTCTATGTGTTTGAGAAATGAGGACTATCAGACAAACTTACTTCAAGTTGTTTTTTTCCACAGTTACTATTGCTAACTGTATTTCCCTCTCTCCTATTCCCTCCCTTTGATATTTATTTACTCTATTTTCTATCTTCTTCACCTTATCCCTCTTTGGAAGTGATTTGATTACTATGTGATGGATCTCCTACATTTGGAAAGGTATATGAACCAAGACCCCACTGCTATTAGGGGTCTTTGGGCTGAGAGAGATGGCCAATAGACCTCCTTATATTAATAACCTTCAGCCTATTAATAAAATGATTAAATTACCCAGAAATTATATCTCTCATTTTTTTTTTAAAGTGAGGCAATTGGGGTTAAGTGACTTGCCCAGGGTCACACAGCTAGTAAGTGTTAAGTGTCTGAGGTCAGATTTGAACTCAGGTACTCCTGACTCCAGGCCTGGTGCTCTATCCACTGCGCCACCTAGCTGCCCCTTCTTATATTTTTAATAGTCACAAAAGGCATTGAGAAATTTCCTCAAGATTGATTAGCTCAAAAGACTAAGGACTCAGATTTCCTTATCAGTTGTCATTACTTTATGGGTACAAAGCAGTCTTTCTCAGATGCTTGGTTGGAGGATCACAATGGGTGCTTTGCTCAGTTGAATCAACTTAAGGGTTCTCCATGTCAATACTATAACTAAGTCAAGCTCCTTTGTTAACTGTTGAATCCCTATAAATATCTCATTTGTTTCAAAATAAAACCTAAATCACTAGGGGACTTGTCTGTGTCAGACCCAATCCAGAATAATTCTTTATTTGTATTTGCTGAATGTATAAGCTAAAAACCTTTGTCTTATCTTTCTGTTTCTGTAGAGATCTTCTGGGCTAAAGGACATGATTCAAAGGAGGCTGGTAGAGGAAATCCTGAGATTCTGCTCTTGGAAAAGGACTACTTTTTCCTGTCTGGAGGTTACAATGATCCTCTTGGAAACAGGCATAGGAGCAGCATATCAAACTAAAAGTACACTATCTGTACTTTGGATTGATTTTCTTCCACCCCTCATGTATTTTCCTATTTGAACCTCTTGAAATGAAATGACTATGCCAGGGATGAGGTAGAGGTTCAGGCTTCATGAGGCTGAGCAGAAATCATGACTGAAGGGTGGAGCAGACAGGTCCCCAACTAGGCAGTTACCAGCAGACTTCATGCCACTATAAGCACTGTCGAAAATAAACTAATGACTTGTAAATACTCCAAATCTTGTAGCTGTTGAACTGGAGGAAGCTTTATTTCTTTACTTTAATCTATGAGCTTGAGATAGGAGATTGTACACTCAGAAAACATTCCCAACTGTATTGGAAACTTAGGAGGGAGTAGGAACAATGGGAAGAGTTGATATTTCTTTTGCATTTAATTCCATGTTGTTAAAGCTATATGATTACAACATATTTAAATCTCTGAATGTATAGGTGCTGAGAGACCTGAGAAAGTAAAATATTCCACAGAATTTTCAAAAAATCTGAAAATATACATTGTAGATTCCATATTTTAACATTTGAATGATATTTCATCTTCTATGTTAGAATGGAACCTGGGATTTAGAGGGAAATGACAAATTTAGCAAGATGCCAAGATGGGGGCGGGGAAGGGGGGGAACCACCTGGGTTTGTTTATACTGTCAGCTTGCCAATGTGCCAGTGTGGACGACCCAGAGGAACAGCTTGCATGGAGTTCTATCTAACTCAATGGATTTGGAGAAAACCCTTGGCTGGATTTTTATCTGTTTCCTCATATATGAGCTGGTACTCTCAGTCAGTCACACTATTGGTATATGCTGTTTTTCCCATGCATTTATCCCATGTATTTGTGTAACATGCAGGAAATATAGTAAGAAGACCACAAATGCTCACAATTTTAAAAATGTATATATATGTGTGTGTATGCATGCATATGTGGGTACATATGCGCACACACACATTTTTAATTATAAGGGTTTTTTTGTGTGTAAGAGGTAATTGAGGTTAAGTGACTTGCCCAGGGTCACACAGCTAGTAAGTATCAAGTATCTGAGGTGGGATTTGAACTCAGGTCCTCCCAACTTCAGGGCCAGTATGCTATCCACTGCACCACCTAGCTGCCCTCCACACACACAGTTTTAAAGACATCTCTCTCATTCTCTTGCTGGTGTTTGACCACTTCCTGGTTGTAATGCTCTCTTTTCTTGGCTTCATTAGTATCTTTTCTCTAAGTCAGCCTGAGAGTTGGCCTTGAAAGTTCCTGAGAAGAACAAAGGATACTATGGGGAGTTCTGAGCAAGGAAGGCCTGGCTTCCAGAGGGGACATTAAAGGATGCTGAGGAAAGCTTGAGAAGGGGGAATCACAGGGAGTTGTAAAAGAATTGGCTTTGAGGGAGAGCACTGAGGAAGGGCAGGCATTGTGAGAAGTGGGGGCCTGAGGAAGAAGATCCGACTTTGAGAACAGAGGTTGAAGAGGTCCAGGGATGGGTGGACATGATGGTGGGTCTAAGGAAGGCCTCACTTGGAGAGGGGATGCAGTGACATTGGAAGGGGGTGCTTGCTAGGGGAGGGTTAGCTTCGTGTTGGGGCTGCTTGGGAACAGGGTTTGGGGGTTATCTGAGGCCAGTCGGACTGTCCTCGAACAAGCAGTAGGCGCGTGCTGGGGGCACGAAGCGCATGCGCACGAGGGGGGGGCGCCCGAGGGTCACGTGCCAAGGCGCCCCTTTCTCCCTCTCTCCTCCTCCCGGGCTGGTGGGGTTTTGTGAAGACGCCAAGATGGCGGCGAGCAACTATTTCGGTTTCGCGCCCGGTGCCGGCCCGCAGTACAGGTACCTCCCCGCCCCGCCGCCCCTTCTCCCCGCGCCCCTCCGGGAGCGCCGGCCTTCTCCGGGACCGGCCTCCCCCGTCTCTGAGTCCCGGCTCTTCAGAATGGAGCCAGACCGGGACTGTGGCGTGTGGCGGGGGGGAGCTGGAGGCGGCGCTGCGGGCCCGGGGAGGCTGAGGCGCTGCCTGTCCCGGCCTGGCTTGGCTCAGTCCGGTTCCGCCGCTCAGTCCCCCCCCCCCCCCCCGGGGGCCGGGGGCCGGTTCCGGCCCCAGCAAAGATGGCGGCGGGGGCAGGGGTGGGTAGATAGTGGGGTGTGAGGGGGAGCACAGAGGGGTGCGGGGCCAGAGCCCGGGATGGGGGTGTGTGTATAGATAGAGGACGTGCGGGGAGGGGGGGGTTCCAGGATACGCGGGTATAGATAGAAATGGTGCGGGGAGGGGAAGGAGGGAGCTAGAGGGAGTGTGGGGGCAGAGTCTGGGATGTGGGGTACACATAGAGGAGGTGCGGGGGACGAGCCAGGGATGGCGGGGGAGGTACTGCGGGGCAGGACGGATAGAACGGGTGTAGAGAGTGGGCAGAGCCCGGGATGGGAGTGGGGGAGAGGGAGAACACATGGAGAAGGGGGGAGGCAGAATCTGGGACGGGAAGGGTAAATAGAGGGGATGGGGGCCATAGCCTAGCCTAGAGGCAGGATGTATAGAGAAAGGGGTGCAGGGCTCAAGATGGGAAAGATAGAGGGGGTGCAGGAGGCAGAGCCTGGGATGGGGGAGGGGGAGGATAGAGCGAGGGACATTCAGAACCTGGGGAAATTATATTTAGACAGAGTGGGGGAAGCAGACGCTGGGTTGAGGGGAGGATAGAAGGGTTGTAGGAGGCTGCGTGAGACCTGGGGGAAGGATAGAAGAGGGGATGGAGCGTGGGGGGAGGAGGGTGTGTGGGCGGCAGTTCAGGGCATGGGGGGAGACTGGGGAGAGGAGAGGTGGAAAGGGAGGGTGCTGGAGACAGCGTTGGGGATAGGGAAGCTTCTGAGGGCATGGAGAAAGTGTAGGGGGAAGAATTTGGGAGGCAGTGGTGCTGGTGTAGAAGGATAGGAGCTGGAAGTGTATGGGATGCTCTGGGCTTTGGGGAAGGCTGCTGAGGGCTGGGGGCAGAGGTGTGTGGGAGGTAGCTCCTGAATGGAGGGTAGAGCTGGGGCTGTAGGGCAGGGATGGGGGACCAAGCTTATATGTATGTGTGTGTATGTATGTATGCATACGTGTGTGTGTGTGTGTTAGCCAGGAATAGCAGTGCATTTGAAGGATAGGCAGGTGGGATTATGTGGGAAGCAGAGCTGGGGATTGGGGACGGGAGTTGCAGTTGAAGGATGGGAGGGAGCTGGAACGTGTTGTTTATGGGCCATTGGGGCTAATTGCGGGTAAAGGGGGGCAATAGGGAAAAAGAAGTAGGAAGAGGAGGAGGAACTGAGGGGGTAGTGTTATGAGGTTGGAATCCTGAGGAATGGAGGGATCTGGGAATAAAGAGATGGGGGCAGGGATTTGGGGGATAGTTTGGAGCCAGGGTGGGGGTGGGGAAGTTAGGGATAAAGAAGGGATCCAGAACTTTCAGGTGGGGGAGTTAGTAGAAGGGCACCCAGGACTTGAGGAAGGAAAGGTGAGGGAATAGGGGGAGTAGGGAGATATAGGGCACCAGGAATTTGGGGTGCAGCCAAAGAGATGAAAGATCAGGGACCTGACCGAAGTGGAGGAAGTGGGGCTTACTTGGGGGTTGGGTGGGGAAGGGTAAAGGTGGCTAGGAATTTGGCTGGTGCACAGTGATTATGAACAGTGGAGGTGGTGGAGGGCAGGGAAACTGAAAACCTGAGCAAGAATGAGAAGTGGAGACAAAGAACTCTGTAGGGAGAAGGTAATTTGGGAAACCTAGTAGGGAGGGGGGGGGCCCTTCCTAAGAATTTAACAATTTCTGGAGTATTTCTGCACACCTAATTTCCCAGCCCTCCCTTAGGAATGGTTGTCATTCTGCACTCATTTTCAGTACCTGCCTGGGAGAAGAAGGAAGGTTTTCTCTCTCCCACTGTCCGCCTTGCTATTTTTCGTTTCCACTGTTTTTCACCAGTAAGCCATACCATTTACAGGTTTCTGCCCCTCTAGTTTGGATGCTTCACATCTTTGCATTTTTTAGCCTACCATATATGTATCAGTGGCCCATTCCCAGATGGTAGAAATGACTGCTTAGCTATTGGTTACCAAATACTTTAGGTTCTTGCTTTTTCCATTATCTGCAGTATTTGCATGTGTCTCCACCCACTCACTATATTCCAGTGACTGGGATAGCCGATTAACCCCATCTTTTAACTCCATCCTTTAGTTTATAACACACAATTACAACGCCAGTTTTCCAGCCTTGGACTTTTTGTTTGTTTGTTAGGGAAACATAGGGACAATAATTTAGAGAAATGTCAGTATACTTATTTAATGTATATAGCACTTCAGGAATTATATTTTGCTGCAGCTGCTGGTAACAGATTTTGAGGAAAGCCCTCCTGGCCTTCTGTTTTTCTCAAAATTATTTTATTTTTTGATGTTTTACTGACTTTTGTCATTACAGGGCTATGATCATTGTTAGGTGGTTAATTTTTTTTTTTTAATTAAGGAAGTCCACTTGCCCATTATATACCTTCTTAAACAGCAGAGAACTGCACCTGTGTACTCTAGTGTCAGATGGGGGGTGGGGGGGAGGAGGTGCTTGAATGTTGAGCTTTCTATCACAGTTACCTGTTAGGGAAAAAAATGAGTTTGACTTGTATTAAGCTGTTTAAAGTGAATGCTGAGCTTTAGTAAATCTTTTTGAACTAAGTTATTTGTAAAATGTGATTTATTGCAGCTGCATTTTATGTTCTGATATAGTTGATGAAATGTACTCCTAACTGTGTATGTGAGAGTATCATGAATGGAAGGGTGCTATGAACAGCAGGATTTTGGGTGTCTTTAAGAGCATCTGTAAAGGATAGCAACTTGTCATTTGAGAAAGGAATGAATTTTATTCAGAGCCAAATATGAAGGGAAAATGATGATAGACAGAACTTTGACCTAAGAGAATTAATAAATTTTAGATTTGAAAGATATGAAATAGGATATTATCTTTTAAGTTGTTGCTTGATTTCAGTTTCTTTAAAATGTGGATCTCTTTATTTGTATACTTAGTTCAGAGAAAAACATGTATTATGAAAAAGAGAATTAGGTGGCAAATCTTCTTAAGGTGTTTATTGAAGTATTTTAGCTAGCAATATTCACAAAGGATATTCTGTAAATAGCAACAATACTTTTGACATCCCTTAAGATTGTGCCTGCTCTACTTGTTAGAACATTTCATAGATAGTTGTATAAACATTAATAAACAGGGCACTGATTTGAAACTTTTCAATCTCTGATCAGCAAGATGTATATATACTGGAAGTCAGTTAGAAAATCTGAAAATAATTTAGGCAACATAGTTTTGATTACCATTTTGTTTTTCCCCTCTTGTTTCAATTGTGTTTTTTAAAAAAATCTTATGAGCTTTAGTATTAATACCATAAGCCTTTAGAATTAAAGACTAATTCCATTTTTCAAAGTTTAATTCCACACTGTTTTTAATTGATATCAAGCACTGGTTTGGGGCTCCAGTGAGTTGGAGAGAGCTGCCATGAGAGTCATATTGCAATTCTGTATATGCTTAAATCAGATTGGTGATCAAAATGTTGTAATGTTAATATGTCATCTTGGAAGCATATTCTACCAGAAAGCAATAAACTGTCCACAAAATAAATTTTTTTTAAAGCCTTGGTGATTTTGGAGATTGGCCCATCCACTAGCTCTTTCTTGACATGAGTTGAAATCTTTATATAACCACTGTTATAGTTTTATGTAATATTTTATTCCAGTAAAGATGACCTTTAGTTACAGGTCCTTGGTTTAAGAAACATTTCTTTTATGTTGAGGGTATTAAAGCTTAAGGGTCTAGTTTGTATTGTATCAGCTGAGTAGCTTAACTCTGTAACTTATCCTTAACTTTTGTGTAATACTAGCTAGTTGAAGTCTGAGTATCAGTTCTGAGTAGTAGCAGTTGTTTTCACTAGTAGTTTTCGCTAGCGGTGATGATAGGTAACCAACTCCTGAGGTCTAAGGGAGGCTTGTGTAGCACTCACTTCTACCCTACTGCTTCCATAGTGAAGAGGCTAGTAGCATTTGCATCTTTGATCAACAGCATTGTCAAGGATCATAGCTCTTCATTCTCTTCTAATGAAGGAACTTCCTTTTGTTTAAGAAAGGCTTAAGGCAATGTTGTTTACATTGCCATACTGAAAGAATCTGCTTTTGTTTTAGTTTGATTAATTTTCATGCTCACCCAGAGTGTGGTTTAATATGGTATTTTCCATTGTATTCTCCAAACCTTAAAAATCCTCCTCAGAGCTGGGAAGCTGAGAAATATATAGTAGGGTGTGTCATCAGCATAGTAATGATAACCCCAGCCCTATCTCTCAAAAATCTCTCCCAAAGGCGATATATAGATACTGAAAAGCACCGGAGTCCAAACCGACCTGTGGGGAGCACCACATGCAATCCCAGTACTGGCAGATGGAAGATCACCTAACATCACTGATTGTGGGAGCGCTCTGTCAGGTATGACTGAAACCTGTTTAAAAACGGTCCTGGTCATACCCAGCCTGGCCTCCAGGTGGTGCAGTAAGGTCCGGTGATCCACACTCTTTGATCCCCTTTGGTGAGCTGTAACACTTCAAGAAAAGGTCTACCCTGTCCATTGTGGTGAGCCACTCATAACAGGATAACCACATTTAAGGATAGTATGGCATTAGTTGCTTGTAGGAGAAAAGACAGCTTTCCCCAAATGGACTGCTTTCTGCTATGCCTAAAATGAATGGGGGTAAGCACATTCAGTTAAAATGTTAAATTTTAATTAGACTTACTGAATTAATTTACTAGATTAGCCATAGTAATATTTTATAGTGGAGGATCAGTTTGCATTTGAGCTCTGCTTATGCATCCCAAAGGAGGACAGTCAGAAAGTTTTTTAGAGTTATTGGCAAGGAAATTCTCCTTGTATCAGTAGTTTGGAGCTTTTTTTTTTTTTTTTTGGAATGTCTTTCTCATGTAGACTAAAATATCTCAGAGATTGAGTCAGTTTGTGTAATTTTTATAAGAAGTTCTCCAAAATTAATTCTCCGGATTTCACCACACTGAAAATGAAAGTTTTAAGGTATTTGTTGAGCACAGCTCTTCAAATGAAAGATGTATTTCCATTTTGCTACTATGACCAATAGAATGGTAAGTCTGGATGGTTTGAAATATACTTTTTTGAGTTTTCATACCATCAATTACAGAATCAAATGGAAAAGAATCCAATGGAAATGGAAGGCAGGAAATGGGAAGCCATTTCCCATGAGCTAAAGACATTTTACCCAAAGAAGTACATCATCGGGATTTTTGGGTGCATGAATCTTTTTTCATAGAATGCACTCTGCATTCAAAATCATGTATTCTTTGAACTTCAGAAGCCAGGTTTTGAGTTCTCATCCTTTCTTTGAATTTTTAACAAGTTTTTTTTTTTTTTTTGCTAAACAGTTATCTATGTTTTAGAACATATGTATAACTTAAAGTTACCATGACAAACATATCATTGAAAAGAAACTGAAATGCTGTTTTAAAGCTTTTTAAAAATTTGGGTGAATTTCTAATTTCAGACTAATATGGGCCATATGGTTAAATCCTTTATTGTATTAGATAGGTGGGAGTGCTGGAAACAGAAAAGGTAATTGAAACTACCTTTTCATTCTGTTTAAACAAGTGTCTTTAAAATTTTTGAAATTTCAAAAAAAATCCACAAATGTTTTTATATTAAAGTATAATGCAAATTATATTGCTCACATATCTACAGAGGTATAAATAGATCATATCCAATAGGGGACCATAATAATAATAATAATAATAATAATAATAATAATAATAATAATAATAATGCATTTTTATGCTTTTAAGATTTTACTTAAATTTACGATTTAGATGAATTGTTTAAAAAACTTCTTACCAAATGAGAAGTCCTCATGTACAGGATAAAGTAATGCCAAGTTAAAAAATTTTTTTAAAATCATGGTTCTTATAGAATCTGTCACATAGTTTATTCATAGCATCATTGAATATTAGCATTAGAGACCTTAGATCTTAGAGTTTACTTCATTATCTTAGATAATTCTATTTTAATTATATCTTAATTTGGACTACAATGTTTTTTAAAAAACAAAACAAGGTTTAGGGCTTATTTCTATGTTAAAAGCTTTTTTTAACACCTTCCTTTTGAAATGTCCATTATTAAGTTCCTCATGTCTACTACCAAGAGTTACAGTCCAAACCAATTCAATAAGCATTAAGAGATTATCATGCAAAAAGAATTGTGCTAAGTGCTGGGGGTAAGAAGACAAAAAGAAACAGTCTCTCACCTCAAGGAGCTTTAATTTGATTGGAAACAGTGATACAGTTAGTTGAGAACCTTGCAGGCAGAGGCAGAAAGATGAAGTGGAATCAGTAGACTTGGCCTCCAATCTCTGCTCTTCCATGAACTAGGCTGTGTTAACTTGGGCAACACATTTCATTCCCCTCTCTGGGCCTTTTTTCCTCACTCCACAATTAAAGTGTAGGATTTGATGATGTAAACAATTCCCCATTCAGCTGTAAGATCTTGTGTGATAATTAAAATGATTTTTAAATATAGCTTGTAGAATTTTTGTAAGAATAAAGTGTCGGCAAAATGCCAAACATACTAAATCCCCTTCTCTCCTTCCACCCCAACCCCCACCCCCCTATGAGATATCTTGGAGTAGCCCATTTTGAAGATTAGTGCAAATCTCCACTACTTGGGAATATTTTGGATTTTAATATTGTCGTTTTAAGATTGCCTGAACTGTACCCTGCAAGTTAAAAAAAATAACAAAATATTCATTTGTGAGTATGTATATGCCTGGAAATGGAGGAGAATTATTATTTTTTGTAGATGTGAGAGGGTGGGTATGTGTGTATACCCCTTTTTTATTTTTAAGGTAAGTTGGATTTGGAAGGTACCTTTTTGTTGCATTGCTATAATTGAATTCCAAGGCATTTTTCTTTATCATTGACTGAGAATCCAAAAACTGAGAATTGTCATATTTTGTAACTGGGAAAGTCATTTCAGAAAATTGGAATTGGCCATTGGCTAATAAAATTTTAATTGCTCAAAGGGTAAATGTTTGGGAGACGAATTAACATTTGTGTTTTATATTATTTGGAAATTAATGTTTTCAAAATTCTAATGATTTTATTTTAGTTTGGTAGAATCTTGTGCTGGGTTTGTTTTTTATAATTATTGAAAAGCTCCAGTTGCCTTTCTTGGCTTTTGTGCTAACCTTTATTGGATTATTGTAGACATGGTTTTGAAAGTTTTTAGTCCTTTTAGTCATCGTGATTAGTCTTAAGTTTCTGAATGAACCCACTGTAAATTTTAAATATCTTGGTTTATAAGAATAAAAAGGAATGGTTATTGTTGACTCTAGTTTTACTGAGAATTCTGAAAATTTTCTGTTTGTACTGCTTTAAAGAAGATATACAATGTTTTTTATTCAGTAAAATATGTTAATGTACACTTAATATGTTCTTAAAATACACTTAATATTTTACTGGTATTGTCATTAAAAAAGAACTCAATTGATTTGGACAGCCTCCTAGTGGCCCATGGTGGTATGGCACACATTTTTCATTACGATTGTAAACAGGGAGGCTTCAGTTGTCCTCACCACCAAATCCTACGTAGACCTAGCTCCCGTAGTAATGAATTGAGACTTCCATCTCCTGGAACCCTGTCTTAAGCAATTCTGCTTATTGATAGGGTGTATGCCTGACTTTGAGCACATTTACCTTAGAACTGGTGCGACTGAGTGTGTGATTTAGAGTTCTCTTATTGACCACATTTAAGTTTAAATGGGTGATTGCCTTATATTAAGAAGGTAAAGTTGTATTTATCCTACTAGGGGATCAAGGTATATAATCAAGTTAATTATGCTTCCTAGTACATTAGACTATTTTCTTAAGGTAACAGGTAGATTAACTAGGATTCCTGATCTGAAATTAGTATTTCATAGACATCATTTCTGAGGTTGTCATCCTTTAAAAAAGAAGAAACATTCTTACTGCTTTCTGAGCCTTCCAGAATTGTCAAAATTAACCAAGACGAAGTCTAAGTCCTATGTGAATGGATATATGTATATATACACTGTATGTTGTAATTGGAATGTATCTTGTCCTTAACTGCTAATAAAGATTTAAAATATTCTTTCTGATGGATGTTTTCAGTGAATAAAAGCATCTTTCATGTCTACCTCTCTGAAGAGAAATTCATGTTAAGCTTTGTACCTCAGTTTCCTACTTTTATATTACTCATAAATGGTTGGATTAGAAGATCATTAAGTGTCCTTTACTGCTCTTAGGGTTTGTGATTCTATAATTATGCGAATCGGAATGTTAACTATCATTTATGATCTAAGAGAAAATTTTTTACTTTTTAACAAAATTTTCTTATGGGGATTTTGATTATTTTATTGTTGCCACAGCACTAAGAAAATGTTTTTTCCCTTTTTTGTCCCATTTAATACTACTAAAAGTGAACAGGATTTCATTTTCAACTGAGAATGAATTGGATTGTGGGACTGACAGTTTTTGTGTTTTCATTTTATTTCATTCTTCACTTGGGGAGAACTCTCCTAGAGATGGATCTTTCTTCATTGTTTTGAGAGTTAGTTTTGTATATTGGAAAGAATATTGGACTTCGAATCAGAAGACCTGTGGTTCCAGTCCTGCATCAGCCACTTGGTAGCTGTGAGACTTTGGGAAGATCACTTCACTACACTCTGAGTCTGTCTCCTCTGCTGTAGAATGGGGGTCAAATTTGCCCTACCTACCTCACAGGGTTGTTGTGAGGGAAGTGCTTGATAAATTTTAAAATGGTATATATAAAGTTGAGCTATTGTTATTATTTTTAAAAGAAGTACTGTCAGAAATTTCAATATTATGATTTAAGAAATAAATATTATTTACCCTTTTCTCTTAACAAAATGCTTTCTAATTTTGTATTAATATTCTTTCAATGATTCTTTGGAGGTGCCATTCAACATATCAATAATAATTACATGCAAATGTAAAGGGACATTATATCCTTCCTCTTGAATGACTCCTAAACATTTTATCACTTGAAATAACTACAGATTTTTTTCATTGAAATGTGCTTTCAGATGGAATATAAGTATTATGTTTGAAGCTTATGCTGTATTTAAGTGCCATCATATTTTACATTTAAGACACTTTGACGAGCATTGTGGTTTGGTGGAAAGAACATTGGAATTGGGAGTCAGAAGATCTGGGTTTTAGTTCTGGTTCTCCCACTAACTTGATTTGTGACTGTGGATAAGGGGAAATATCCTCTGGATCTCAGTTTCTCAATCTATAAAATTAAGGGACCAGGATAACTAAGTGCTTAAGGTCCTGTCCACCTGTAAGGTGCCTTGATAATTCTCTTAAAATACACAGGCAATGTCATGGTTAAAGAAAAGTTGGTATCTCGACACAATGAGCCCAGTCAGCAAATTTACCATAACATAAAAGTGTTAAAGGAAGATGTGCAATGCATATGTATTTTAAAGACTGATTTTGACTCTAATTGGTAATAAGTTTTAGCACTAATTTCTTCACTTGAGGATTTTCCATCTCCAAGGTCTAGCCTTTGATGACATGGATGATTGAATGACCATCAGTATATGCCATATATCTGGAAGGAGAGTCTTTTGAGCAATGATTTTAAAGCAATACTTTTAGGCTACTAATTGCAAAAAGAGTATTTGTAAACACCAGTATTATTTTGTTTAACACAACACATGATACCCTTATAGGTTAGTTTGAAAGATATCAAAGGGATGAGGATTCAAAATCATGTTATGTTCAACTAGATGAACCTAACAGCTAGTTGTATACTCAGATTTGAAAGTCTTATAATCAGATATTTGCTTTCATCAAAGCTACTTTTTCCTCAATAAAATGATTTCCCAATAACTTTAAGCAAATGTTTATTAAGTACATACCACATGCAGAATACAAAGCTAAGTGGTTACAAAGACAATAAAATATTTGCCCTCAAGAAGCTTACATTCTGAGGTGGTGCAACTTTACATAGATAAGTAAATATTAAATAAACACTATATATGTATGTGTATATCTCTCTATATAGCTACATACATATATATGTGAGTATACAGTATATAAAGTTATACCAAAATTAAAGAGGGAACTGGGATCAGCAAAAGCTACTTCTAGGAAATAGTACTTGAGTTCTGCTTTGAAGCCAGCTAGGGATTTAAAGGGTAGAACCAAAGAGGCATCTAGGTGGTATAGTGGATAGATTGCTGGACCTAGAATAAGAAGATCTGAGTTCAAATCTAGCCTGAGATACTAGCTGTATGACTGGACAAATCACTTAAATTTTTGTCAGTTTCCTCACCTATAAAATGAATATAATAATAGAACTCACCTCCCAGTGTTGTGAGGATCAAATGAGATCATATTTGTTAAGCACTTAGCACAATCCCTGGCACCTAGTAGGTGCTTAAGAAATTCTTGTTCCCCTTCCCTCCCAAAGAGAGAGAGATTTATATTCTGAGCATGAGGAACTACATTCAAAGGCATGGTGGAGGGAGATGAAGTATGGGTGGAGAGCAGCTGGCAGGCCTATTTAATAAGAACATAAAACTATGTGAAGGGGAATATAAAATAAGTATGGAAATGTAGGTGGAGATGGGATAAATGTCAGCTTTATCCTAGAGGCAATAAGGAGCCATGTAAGAGTCATGAGTAGGAAAAGAGACATGTTCGTGTCTGTTAGGAATATTAATTTGGCAGCTATATGAAGGCTGGATTGGATAGAGGAAGAGAATGTAACTATGGAGGCCAATTAGAATGCTATTGCAATAGCCTAGGAGAGGTAAGGGTTTGATTTAAATTAGTGGCTGTGGAGATGGTGAGAAGGGGACAGACAAGAGTTGTGAAAGAAAATGTGACTACATTTGGTAACTGATTAGTTCTAGAGAGCCAGTCTTGAGGGAGGGAAATAGTCAAGGATAATTTCAAAGATGTAAATTTGGAAGTAGAAGAATAGGAAAGTTTGTAAGAAGGGATGGGTTTGTGGGGAAATAAATTGTTTTGGATGTGATTAGTTTGAGATACCGAGGAGGCATACAGTTGGAGATGTCCTGGACATATTTGGTAATAACGACCTGGAATTCAAAAGAGATTGGGGGGGGGTAGCTAGGTAGTGCAGTGGATAAAGCACCGGCCCTGGATTCAGGAGGACCTGAGTTCAAATCCAGCTTCAGACACTCGACACATTCTAGCTTTGTGACCCTGGGCAAGTCACTTAACCCTCATTGCCCCACAAAAAAGAAAAAAAAGAAAAGAGATTAGGAGAAGATGTATGTAGGTGATAGTAGGACCCATAGATGCTGGGGGGGTTTCCAAGAAGAATGTGTGAAGCAAGAAGAGGGCCCAGGGCAGAGCTTTGGTGGATGCTCCCACTTAATGGTTGGCAGCAGGCTGGTAATCAGTAAAGATGACTGAAAAGGAATGGTTAGGTAGGAGTGCCAAGAGAGAAATGAATGAAAGTGAGGGTTAAGTGACCAAGTTGATCATGAGGAAAGTTATTGAATTTTCCTTAAACTATAATCTTTAAATTCCTTTGTTGCAAATTGGAAAATTAATGTTTTGTTTAAATATTAAAAAGCTTTAGAATACAGTTTTCATGGCTGATTATTTACTGAAATTTGTTTTATAATTTGCCTTTTCAATAAGAAAGACACATAAAAATTTGTTGACACTTCTGAAAGTTTATGTATTCTATCTTTGTCAGTTGCTAGCTGTATTATTACCATGGGCAAATCATTTCATCCCCCTTAAACCTTGGTTTCCTGATCTGTAAAATGATCATAAATATTATTTGTACTCTCCTACTTTTACAGCCTGGGCATAACTGACTTTGACTTACAGTCCGAGAATTAGCAAGTTAGTTATAGCCATCATTAACTGTTCTAGAAGTCTCTAGATTGCTTAGGATTGCCTTTTATCTTTTGAGTTCAAAAGTAGCTCTGGCTTTATGCATTTAGAGAATTTCAATAGTCTAGGTGTCCATTAGCAAGAAGCTAACATTCCAAATAGCTTTCTTTCTTTCTTTCTTTCTTTCTTTCTTTCTTTCTTTCTTTCTTTCTTTCTTTCTTTCTTTCTTTCTTTCTTTCTTTCTTTCTTTCTTTCTTTCTTTCTTTCTTTTCTTTCTGGCGGGGCAGTGAGGGTTAAATGACTTGCCCAGGGTTACACAGCTAGTTAAGTGTCAAGTGTCTGAGGTCGGATTTGAACTCAGGTCCTCCTGAATCCAGGGCCGGTGCTTTATCCACTGCCACCTAGCTGCCCTCTTTGTTTTCTAAAAACAAAACAAATCTCCCAAGATATTGTGTTTTAGCTTACCTTATACCTGTAACTAGAATAGAAGTGTTCTATTAGTTACATGTTAATAATAAGATCCTCTTCTCTACTCATTAATTCCTAGTTTTTTCTATTTGTCTTAATCTCACACAATAATACCAATAGATCATTTTAAAGTTTGACAGCTTTCCAACAGTTGTGTGTGACTCTGGGCAAGTCACTTAACTTCTTTCTGCTTTAGTTTCTTCAAGTGTAAAATGGGAATAATAAAAGCATCTATCTCCTGGGACTTTGGTGAGAATCCAATCATATGATATTTGTAAAATGTTTAGCCAAGTAACTGCTACATAGTTGGCAATTAGAAAATCCTTCCTTCCTCCTTCCCTCCCTCCCTTCCTTCTTTTCTTCCTTCCTTCCTTCCCCCATCTATCCCTAACTGCTCCCCCAATACTTTGTTTATAATTTTATTTTACATATATTCATATGAAATGTATATTTTATATGGATTGTCTGATGGAATATAAATTCCTTGAGAGTAGGAATTGTTTCATTCATTGTATTTATATACACAATGCCTGGCACATAGTAGGCTCTTAATAAATGCTTGTTAATTATGTTTGACTCTTCAGTCTACTGCCTATCATTCTGCAAGTCACAAAATCATACCAGTTCTTCCTGCTAGTGACTCCTATCTTTTCTATTTTTTTCACTGTTACAACCAAGCCAATTCAGGTCCCAGCCTTTTAAAAAAATGGATATTTGTTTAACACCACTGACATTGCCTTTTCTATTCACTTAGGTATCACTTTAGAAAGGGCATCTGTTCCCTTAGGTTATTCAATAAGCATTTATTAAGCAGTTAATATATGCTATTGTGCTAACTGTTCACAGAATCCTTAAAATCTTTCAGATGTTCTCTTTGTGTCTCGGACTAGGCATTTGAGTTTAATCTTTAAACACTTTACCAAACTTCTGTATATGGTCCTGCTGATGCCATCTGTTTCCTAGCTCCTTCTAGTCAATTCTGAGAAATTACACAATTTTTATACTTGTCTTATGCCACTCTCTATTATTGGTTATGTATTCTTTCTTCAGTCAAAAATTAAAATTTTACTACAGCATCCATGAAGCCATGTTGGACCAACATGAAACTGAGGTGACTGTTTCTTTGTTTTATTCATTATTAGCCAAGGCAACCTTCCACTAGTTAAACTGAGAACACTTAGCTCATAAGTGTGTAAATATTTTTCACTCATAGCCTATGTTCTTGATATAGTCTTAAAATAACTTGTGTTTACTTTTTTGGGTTAGTAACTATTATTTAAGGTCCAACTGTCTGTAGAGCTCTGTATTAATTGCTTAAAAATCCCTAGAGATGAAGAAATATATATGTTTGACTCATTTTATGATATTAATAGCTGAAAGAATAATCATGTTTTATGATGACATAAATGGTGATATTATTTCCCGGGCCAGAATAACTTACATAAAACTTTGCAGTTGACAAAGCATTTAGGGCAGAGATGGCCTAGACCCCAAAAGTCCAGTGGGAATCCAATAGACATAAATCCATGAATTTCAGATTTGGAAGGAACTTCAGAGGTGCTCAAAGCAAAAGTCCTTTCTACAGTATCCCTGATAAGTACTTATCCAGCTCCCATTTGCAGCTCTCTAGTAGCAGGGAATACATTACAAGGGAGCCCATTCTACTTTTAGACTGATTATTAGGAAGTTTTCCCTTATATTGAGCCCAAATCTGCCTCTGCAATTTCCCTCTATTATTTCTAGTTCTGCTTTCTGGCACCAAGCCAAGCAATTTTACTCTCACTTTAATATGATAGCAGTTAGATACCTAAAGGCAACTATCGTATACCTTTTGAGTCTTCTGTCGGGTAGATATTCCCCAATTTTGTCACCTTTTCCTATTATAGGAAGGACTTCAAATTCTTTCACCATTCTGATATCCCTTTTCTGGATAAGTTCCTGCTTATCATCCTGTTTTGTGTTAAAAATGAAAGCTGGTCAACCTAAAAGAGAAGGCGAACGGTTCAAGGGAATACATCATATCCTAGAATTATGAGGAGCAATCAGAGGTGCGGTAGAGCCAGCTTGAACTGGCTATTGTTCGATTTCCAGTGTGAACATTTATACCTCAGAAATTGGCAAATGCTTTAAATTAGGGCTTGAGCTTGATTTATTGTTTTGTTGATTATCTAAGAGACTTAAAAAAGTGATAGAGGAAATGTTATTGTAGATTAAACTTAAAAGTTTGTTGTATGTACATTCTTTTTCCTGGAGAGCTTGGTGTTAAATGTTTACTAACATGCCCCTGGAATGAAATATATTCCTTTTAAAAATGGAAATAAGACTGGATGGGACCAGTATGGCAGAGGTAAAATTTAAACTGTGTCAACAAGTTGGAAAGTATAAGAATGTCAAGCAGGTGGATGAAAAGAAGGACTACTGTACATTTGAAGTTAGAAAACAAAAATGGTATTTTTTCTGGTTATGGGAAAGCTACATGCTCTTGAGAAAGAAGAAGCTACCTTTATTTCAAGAAATAAAATAGGTCCATGGGTGCTATCAGGTGAGGGATCATCCAATAAAGATCAAAGGAAGAAGAGAGTACTGGTGATTCATGACTACATGCTCAAGGAGTACTGAGGCAGTTTTTTGTTGATCCAGTAACTAAAAAAATATGCTTTCTTTTCATGGCGTATGTCCAAGGCACAACAGAGAACCTTCTAAGATTTGCCAAAATGTATGATTGTTCTGTTGATTCATATGGGGACAATTGATACTTCCAGAAGGAACATTGCCAGAAGTTATGAAGTTTTGGTTAGGAAACTGAAGACAGTAGGGGCACAGGTAGTGTTTTCATTATTGTTTCATATTGACAGTAATTCAGAAGTAAAAAACTGATTTGAAAAGTGACCAGATGGGTGAGATCATAAGATCATAGCACTAGACTTGAAAAGGACCTCAGATTCCAGCTAGTACAACTTCATTTTACAGGTGAAGAAACTGAGGCTCAAGGTAGGTTGAGTTACTAGCCCAAAGTGGTAATTGTCATAAGTGTGACAATAGCTTATAGTATTGGAATAACAGACTCCTCACCAGGGATAGAGTACACCTAACAATGACTGGTAAGAATGTACTTGCAAATGCCTTGCAAATCTAATAAAAAAAGGCCCTAAAAAGGGTGAAGGAGGGAGAAAACTGACACATGTTCACCCAGTTAGATACCATAGAGAATAGTTTCAGAGGAAAGAAAGCTGGTAGTTGAAGACTAGTACTAAAACCTATGATCTCAAATGTATTTACACAGATACCTAGAGTATAAATACCAAGCAGGAAGAACTTGTGCAAAGTCCTAATGCAAAGACTCAAATTTTACCTCATGGTTTCATTGAAACTTGATGGTATGAAAACCATTTCTGGAATATGACTGGATGAATACACCTTATTGAGAAGTATTTACAGAAGTATATACAAATCAAAGACAGAGAGAAAGGACCTATGTGTACAAAATATTCTGGTGGCCCTTTTTGTTGTGGGCATGGGAAACAGTGGATGCTCATCATTTGGGCAGTAGTTGAACAAATTATGGTACATGAGTGTAATGGGATATTATTGTATCATAAGAAATTACAGGAGATGTGAATTCAGAACAACCTGGGAAGACTTGTATGAACAGAATAAATGAGCAGAACCAAGACAACAATTTATAACATAACTATAATAATGTAAAGGTAACCAAATTTGAAAGAATTAAGAACTAAGTATTTACAACTTAAGAACTAAGAACCAATAAATTCCAGAAGACTAATAATGATGAAACATGCTTCCCACTTCTTCATAGGTGAGAATAGATGGATTAGAGTTGCTGAATGATACATACATTTTCAGGCATGACTAATGTGTGAAATTGTTTTACTTGACTATCTATACTTATTTTTTGCAAGGAAGAATTTCATTAGAGAAGGGTAGAGAAGTAGAGACTAATGACAGTGATGCAAAAAATAAAAAGTATCAATAACATGAAATGTATAAAGAAGAGAGCAGAAAGAAGTTCACAGATCAGCAGGGCAATGTTGATAATATTATGTTAAATCTGATTTGTATCTTAAAAACCATACTGTATGTAATAGAACCTTACACTATCTCATATACTCTTTCTCTTTGATGATGGAAATTAATATTTGTTAAATTCATAATGCAAAAATTGTTTTTAAAACCCCAAAGAAACAATAGGTAAAAGTTGGGAGTGGGGTAAGGTAGTATTGTCTATTGAGATATACTCAAATTCTTTAGTACAAGGGATAGCTCTCTGGGGTGGGGGGAGGTTGGAAAGATTTGGGGAAATGTAGGTTATATAAAAGCAAAATCGAATTTTAAAAGTAGGTATTTGTAAGGAAATCCAGGAATCAAAAGGGGAAACATGTTAGAAAGTATTAGGTTAAAGATATGTGGAGGGAGAAAGAGAATCGATTTTGTTATTAGAGTAAAAATAGACCACCTAGACAGGAAGAAGAAATAGATGAATAGTTTGAGAAACAGATAATATACCCAGCAAAGAGGCATGAAATACTACTGATGGAGAACTTGGATTATTCATATACATATCTGGCAAAAACAGAGCAGCTAATCCTGTCTGGACTAATTTCATCCCTCAAAACACAGGAATCAGTAAAGGGGAAATGTGAACTCCTTGAAAGCATAGACTTTGTACTTTTTTTTGTATCTTCAGTACTTTGCACAGTGTGTGTCATGTAGTAAGCACTTAATATATGCTTTCTGGTTGATTGATTGGTCAGATTCTCATTAACAGAAGAAATGGGTTTCTAGGATAGAAATGATAGGCACCTTGGAAGAGAGGAAAGCTAGGCATAGAATTGACATGTATCCTGGGTTTGGGAAGGGTAGATTTCAAAGGTTCAAAGAAATGTTAGGAAGAGACTCTGGAAAAAATTCTATAGAATTCAGCTCAGGAAGGATGGGAGATACTAAAAAATGAAATTCTTCCTATGAGAAGAAAAAGTAGGATTTATCTGAAGAGTACAATGTACTCAAGGTACACAAGGAACTCACCAACTAAGGTAGATTTTAAAAAAGAAATGTGCAGAAGATGGAATCAAGGCTAGGTAACATAATGGGAATGCTAACACTCAGGATGGGTTGAGGTTGGTAGGGAAAGCTAAGTTCAACGGAAAGCCTACTTTGAAGTAATGAGGAGGACCAAAAAGGACTACGACACGTGCTTGGGGTGATGATAACTGACACCAGAGATAAAACCAGCTCCTTAATTCCTATCTTCTGTTTTTTCTTTGCCTTGACCTTTATACTGGAAAGGATAGAACAGAACTAGATTGATAGGTAATTGATGCCCAATATGCATAAGATGATGGTAAGATAGTACCTATTTTAAGATAACACCCTTGCAGTACTCAAGTCACTTGATACAGAATTGTAAACCTCAAGCACTAAAGAACTGGAAGATGTGATTGCTGAGACATTAACAGTGATATTTAAATGATTATTTAAAAGAAGAAAGGCACCATGGGATTAGGAAAGGTGAAACCTTTTAAATTTTCAAAAAAGGAAAGAATCTATAAACTATAGGTCACTGAGCTTGAATTTGGTTCCTGGAAAAATTCTAGAAAATTAAGAACTTGGTGAACATCTAGAAAATAAAGTGATCACCAAAAACAAAACAAAACAAAACACCAAAACCCTAAACCAAACCAAACCAACAACAAAAAACTCAAAAATTTGATTTCAATAAGAACAAGTCATGCCAAACTACACTTATTTTTCAAAAGGGCTCCTAGCTGGTATATCATACAAATATCATTTGACACAAGATCTGTTATGATATTTTTGTGTAGAAGATGGAATGATGTGAGCGAGATGAAAATACATTAATTTGAAATCAGAGGAATGCCCTTCCTTTCTCTCTCCCTTCCACTATGTCCAAAGTCGATGAGAAACATAATTACATGGGGCATTTGATCATGCTCATACAGTAGTGCTTTTGGTATATTTTCTTAATAAGGTTATCCTCACAAAAGTCCCCTGAAGAGGGTACTATTGAACTCTTATTTATTTTTAAATTCTCCCTTCCTCACCCCCATTAGAAAGAAGAAAAAAATCCTTGTAACAAACATGCATAGTCAATGAAAGCTAATTCACACTTTCTAAAGTTGTAAAAATGTGTGTCATTATGCACCTAGAGTCCATTATCTCTCTGTCAAAGAATGAGAGTAACTTAATCATTACTTCTCTGGATTTGTGGTTGGTCATTTTATTGATTAGACCAGAGTTCTTCAGGTGTTCAAAATTGCTTGTCTTTACAATGTAATTATTGTATAAATTGTTCTGGATTTTGTGTACTTTACCTTGTATCAATTCATGCAAATACCAGATTTCCCAGAAAATGTCTCATCATTTCTTATAGCTCAGTAGCATTTATTACATTCGTATATCATAATTTGCTCAGCCATTCCTCAATTGATGGGCATTCCCTTAATTTCCAGTTCTTTTGTTACTATAAAAAGAGCAACTATTTTGTGTACTGTATCCTATGGATCCGTTTCCTCTTTCTTAAATCTCTTTTAGATATAAGCTTAATAGTGGTAATTGCTGGATCAAAGGATATGTGTATTTTAGTAACTTTTTAGGCATAGTTGCAAATGACTACCACTTCACAGCTTCACCAACAACACATTAATGTTCCTATTTTTCTGATGCCCTTTCAATATTTGTCATTTCCCATTTTTTTCATCTTTGCCAACCTGACAGATGTGAGGTAGAATATTGTTGTTATTGTTCAGTCATTTAATCGTGTCTGACTCTTGGCACCATAGAGCACAGCATGCCAAGTCCTTCTATCCTCCATTATCTCTCTTCTCCTAAGTAGATATCCTCCTTTATAATCCCCTCCTCTACTCTCTTCCATGTACTCTGTAGTACAAATATGTGTGTATGTGTGTATATATATATATACACACACACACATATATATATATACACATACACATATAAGTGTATACACAATATGTACATATAGACACATACGTACAGTTCAAGGTATTGGATACTGCTCTTTCCTAGTTCTCTCTGTCTGATGACTCCTCAGTCTTTTCTGGTTCTTCATCTATATTATGCCCACTAACCATGGGTGTCCCCCAAGGTCCTGTCTTGGTTCCTCTTCTCTTTTTATTTTATATTATTTCACTTCATGATCTCATCAGCTCCTATGGATTCAGTTATCTCTCTGCCAATGATTCAGATATCAAGATAGCCAACCCTAGTGTCTCTCCTGCGCTACATTCATATACCATCAGCTACCTTTTAGACTCCAAGAACTGGCTTTCCCATAGGCAATCTCACACTTATTATCTGCTCTCCTCACTTTTCATGTGGGATTTTACCCCATGCCTTTAGTTTTGTTTTTTTGGGTTTTTTTTTGGTGGGGCAATGAGGGTTGACTGCCCAGGATGACCCAGCTAGTAAGTGTCAGGTGTCTGAGGCCAGATTTGAACTCAGGTCTTCCTGAATTTAGGGCCGGTGCTTTATCCACTGCACCACCTAGCTGCCCCCACCCCCTTTAGTTTTGAACTATTGTGAAGGACCCCACTATTCTTTCAGTCACCAAGGCCTGAAACCTAAGAATTATCCTTGATTCCTCACTTGCACTCATCCTACATATCTAGCCCATTGCCACATCTTGTTTCTCCTTTTGCATCATCTCTCCTGTAAGCCCTCTTCTCTCTACTCATATTTACTACCCTAGTTTAGGACCTCATTACCTTTCACATGGATTTGCAGTGGCCTAAAGACAGCTCTCCTTTCCACGTTCTCACCATTCTAATCCATTTTCCATCCAGTTGCCAAGGTAATTTTTTTCAAAGTGTAGGTAAACCTTCCTGTCGTTCTCCCCCAGTGAGTTCCAGTGACTCACCTTTTCCTCCATAATAAAATGTAAAATCCTGTTTGGTATTTAAAACTCTTCATAACCTACCCCTTTTATGCTTTTCTAATTTTCTACATTTATTCTCCTCCATGTACTGTGTTATAGCTCTGTAGGTCACAAAGGTCTTCTTTACAATACAAGATTCCATCTCTCCTCTTTGTGTCTTTGTATTGACTGTCTCCCATGCCTGGAATCCTCTGACCTCTGACCTCTACCTCTTCGCTTTCCTGGCTTCTTTCAAGATTAGGTTCAAATCCTACATCCTGCAGGAGGTCTTTACCAGTCCCCCCAGCAGCTAGTGTGTTACCCTCTGAAATTACCTTCCGTATACTCCGTAAATTTCGTATGTACTTAGGTATTTAAATGCTCATTAGAATGTGACCTCCCTGAGGGCAGGGACTATTCAATTTTTTTCTTTGTATCCACAGAGCATAATACAGTGCCTAGCACATAGGAACCTAATAAATGATTGTGATTGATTCTTTTTTTTTTTTTTTTTGGTGAGGCAATTGGGGTTAAGTGACCTGTCCAGGGTCATACAGCTAGTAAGTGTCAAGTGTCTGAGGCCAGATTTGAACAACTCAGGTCCTCCTGAATCTAGGGCTGGTGCTCTATCCACTGCGCAACCTAGCTGCCCCCGATTGATTCTTACTATTTATAATGTTTAGCCAGATTCTCAGTCTTGAGGACTTGCACCTTAGTGCAGCATATATGTATGTGTATGTATATGTGTACGTGTGTGTATGTGTGTGTGTGCATGTATACATGCATGCTCATACACCCAAGTGTGTATATTCAGGTCTCCCTCTTGATTTTAGTGATCTACAAGTACCTTGGCCCCTTGAGGGAGGTAGTATATTAGAGTGGAAAAAAATTTGGTTCTGTAAGTCATAGGCTGTGAGTTCAAATCCTACCTGATACTATCTGGGTGAACATGACCACTTAAATTCCCTGGGCCTCAGTTTCCTTTCTGTAAGAATGGGGTTTGGGCTAGATGGATTCTAAGGGTCCTTCTACCTCCAGGGCTCTGATCCTTCAAACTCTTTCATTTTTGGTTTTGTATCTTCATTGTTTAGCATAAAGCCTTGTACCGAGTGTTTATTGAAATGGAATGAATTGTTTGTACCCATTTATTTCAGAATAAAGGTCTCTTCCCCTTTCTTTAGGATGGATCTCCAGCCCACACTTTCTTCAAATATTGAGCCTCAGGTCAAGCACCACTGCCTAGGGAAGCTTTTTACTGTAACCCCCTCCTCCACCCCTAACAGTACTGTCTCTTCAAATAATTTTTATTGACCTATATTTTTACATGTTGTAAAATGTACTTAGCAGCATAAAAAACCCAGGAGAACAGGTTCTAGTTTTCATTTTTCTCTTTGCATCCTCTAGCACAGTACTTTGTAAATACTAGGCACTCAGTATGTGCTTACTGAGTTGAATTGTTGAGTTGGCAGTCCACTTATACAACCATGCTTCTATTTCATTCCCTTTTTGTTTACCTGGAAGATAATTGTGGCAGGTTTCTTGTTGTCATCGCAGCTTCTAATCCCTTTTCTTTACAATTCATTCTCTGTATGGCTGCTAAAAGAATCTTTCTCAAGCACAGGTCTGACCATTACTTACTCCCCTCCTGGCTCCAACTTTCCTTTCCAGCATTATTTCATATCATTCCCCTTTACTCACTCTGTATTCCAGCCATATTGTCCTGAGAGTCCATCTCTGACCTCCATGCATTGGCATATGCTGTCTCCCTTGCCTGAAATATAGTCCCTCTTCATCATAATCCTCATTTTCGAGGCTCTACTCAGGTACCCCCTTCATTGAAACCTTTCTTTTTTGGTACCCTGATCTTCTTCCATGTATTGTATTTACTTTAAATGGACAATTTGTATTCACCCATTATAGAAGGTAAGCCTCTTAAGGGCAGAGACTTTTTTGGTTTTGCTTTTGTATTCCCAATGTCTAACACAGTGTCTTAATTGAAGCTTAATAAATGTTTAATTATAATGGTAATTCATCCTTTTCAAGATAACCAAAACATTAATTCTTGAAATAGAACACTGAGAGAAGCAAGTTTTATTCCTCCCACTTTTGATTCCAGCTTAAGTTCTGAGAGCAGTGTTCTCTCTTCATGTTTTACCATCTCCCTCTCCCTCTCTCTCTCCCTCTCCTCCTCTTTCCCTCTCTCCCTCTCCCCCCTTCCTTTTGGGATCCAGTTTTCTGAGGCTTTTTCTTATCTATTTTCAGCGAGGAGGATAAGAGAAAGACCATGGCAAGTCCTAGGCAACATGTGGAGGGTAGATGAAATATGATTGCAATCTTTAAGGTCAGTCATGTGGAAGACTAGTCAAGACACTTGTTCTTAGTTCCAGATTTTACAACTAGGAAAAATGTGGGGGAAGTTCTTAATAGATCTTGGCTCAATGTGAGGAAACACTTTATAAAATTAGAGAACTATCTATAAGAGGAATGGATTAACTCAGGAAGTAAAGAGTTCCCCTTACCTGGAATCCCTTTCCCTATAGTCAACTGATTGTAAATGTATTCATAGTCTTCCAGATGACCAGAGACGTGGGCTTTTAAAAAATCCTTTAATCAAGAACATGTAGTTGTTGTGAACCACTTTGCTGGGATCATCAGTTTAAACTCAGAGACTTATTAGTATCCCTGGAACAGGTTTGGAACTAAACCAGACTTTAGAGCAGTCCTGACACACCTGACCAGTGGTTCAAAGCTTTGCAGCTTCTTACGATGGGCAAAAAGGGCCCAGAAAGAGTTGGGACTTTTAAGTTTGAATTTTTGGTATCTATTCCAAATCAACCATGTAAGAATGATCTGATATTTGTCCAGGGTAGGGCATCTGGCCTATGCCCTGATTCACAACACGTGAGCTAGCCTTTGAGATTTTTGCTGATGTGACAATTTACTCTTACATTGCCCCATATGAAATCTATCTGGTGAGTTCAGTGAACTATTTTAAATATTTGTAATTTGCTTTAAATTTTCTACCAGTTTTTAGAAATTTATACATAATGGAAGTTGAAGTATTTATTGCATATTAGACTCCCTCAGAAGATAACATTTGAAAAATAGAAATGATGACAACATTTAATTTGTTTTGTAGTCTCTTTAAAGCTTTCAAATTGTTGGCAGAGAAAGCTTGCCTCATATCAATGACTAATAAATTAACTTTAACCATATGGATGTTATGCAGTAGTTGAATGACTGAACTCAGTAATGATTCAGTGGATTGATGTCACAAACCCCAGGCACTTTGACTCTGTTTTCTTCAACATTTTTTGTCAAACTTTTAAATTTTTTAATTAAAAAAAATTAAACTTTTTTTGTCAACAATTTGCATGAAGGCATAGGTGCCCTAGATTTTTAGATGACAGAAAGGGAGGGATAGCAAATATATCTCCAGAATTGGAAATCAGTAAAATTTCAACATGTGAGCTAGATGATGCTAAATCTAATAAGTAGAAATCTGACGAGGTTACAAATGATATCCTAAACGAGATTTTAAAATATAGCACAAGTAGAGGATGGGGGAAAAGGGAGCATAATACACACACATGTATATGTGTATGTGTGTATATATACATACACATATAATGAAAAGAACCTTGGGTTAAAAAAACCTCCACATGGAGGCAGCTAGGTGGCATAGTGGATAAAGCACTGGCCCTGGATTCAGGAGGACCTGAGTTCAAATCCAGCCTCAGACACTTGACACTAGCTGTGTGACCCTGGGCAAGTCACTGCCAAAAAACCCCAAACAAAACCAAAAACAACCCTCCACATTCGTTACCTATCTCCTCTCACTTCTCAACTCTTTGTACTCTGACTTCCAATGTTATCATTCAACTGAAACTCCTTTCCCACCAATAATAATTGCTGGTACTGATGGCCTTTGGTACTATTGAACATCTCTTCTCAATCACTTCATCATCTAATTTTTAATCTCTTCCTATTTATTTCTTTCTTCTTTCCTGCAAGTATGCTCAGATTTTCCCCATCTTGAAAAAGAAATCTTTACTAGACACTACTGTCTCTCCTTTTAGGAGTCTTTATAATTAATTTTCCTCCTCAATCTGGCATTTAAAACTTTATTTTGATCTGACACCAAATTTCCTTCCCAGTATCATTTCACATAATACCCCTTTACCCACTCTTAGTTCCAGCTAAACTGTTCCTGAACATATCCATCACCTAACTCCCTGTGTTTACACAAGCTATTTCCTTTGCCTAAAATGTATACTCCACATGTCTGCCTGATATAATCTAGCCTGTTGAAACTAGAAAAGGCTGTATCTGTTGCTTCCACCTCCTCTCCTTTCATCAATCAATCAACAAGTATTTACTAAGTATTTACTTTGTGCATGACACTTTGTTGAAATCTGGGATAAAAATATGAAAGACAGTGTGCTTCCTGACCTCATCACTCAACTAAAATTACTATGTTCTAAGGGTATCTATGATCTCTTTTTTTTTCTTTTTTTGGTGAGGCAATTGGGGTTAAGTGACTTGCCCAGGGTCATACAGCTAGTAAGTGTCAAGTGCCTGAGGCCGAATTTGAACTCAGGTCCTCCGGACTCCAGGGCTGGTGCTCTATCCACTGTGCCACCTAGCTGCCCCTACGATCTCTCTCTCTCTCTCTCTCTCTCTCTCTCTCTCTCTCTCTCTCTCTCTCTCTCTCTCTCTCTCTCTATCTCTTTTTTTGGTGAGGCAGTTGGGGTTAAGTGACTTGCCCAGGGTCACACAGCTAGCAAGTGTTAAGTGTATGAGGTCACATTTGAACTCAGGTCCTCCTGAATCCAGGGCTGGTGCTCTATCCACTGCGCCACCTAGCTGTCCCTCCCTATGATCTCTTAATTGCCAAATTTGATGGCCTTTTCTCAATCCACAGCTTCTCCTCTTTGTAGCATTTAACACGGTTGTCTATTCTCTTCTTCCAGATATCTTTTCTCTCTTTCCTTCCCTCCTTCCCCTGTTTCCTTTTTTTCTCTCTCTTGACATAGCTTTCTTTGGGCACTACTCCTTAGAACTTCTCTAAGCTCAATCCTGGGCCATCTTCTCTTTTCTTCTCCCTCTAAACTATTTTCCCCTTTTTTATTCATTTTCTTAAACATTAAAGAACAATTTTGAGTTCCAAATTCTCTCCCAGCCTCTCATTGGGAAGGCAAGTAATATGATACTCTTTATAAATGGGAAGTCATTAAACTATTTCAAATGGTGTTCTCATCAGCTTCCATAGATTCAATTATGATGTTCATGCAGGTGATTCAGAGGTATACAAATGTATTTGTCCAGGCCTCACCTCTCTTTCTTCCATTCTAGAATCACCAACTATCTATTGAACATCTGCAACTGGATATTCTGTAGGCATCTTAAATTCAACCTGTTCAAAATTAAACTCATTATAATTCTTATGACCCTTCTCCCCCAACTTCCCTATTATTGTTAGGATTCCACTATCCCAATCACCTGGGTTGTCAATCTCAATTTAATTCAGTTCACATTTATTAAGCACCTACTATGTGCCAGGCATTGTGCTTAGTGTTAGGAAAACAACAAAAAGAAAGACAGTCCCTGCCCTCAAGGAGCTTACAATCCAACAGGGGAAGACAACACAGAAAGAGAATCTGAAAAATAAGGGGGTACCTACCAAATACTATCTGACATGGGGGGGCATGATGTTCTTTGAAGTCCAAACGAAGCAGAATTGCTGATGCCAAGTGAAGAGTTACTTGAAAAGTCCTGAGAGCCCAGTGTAAAGCAAGACTTTGGGAGGAGTTTAGTGCTCCACCTTTCAGTCCGTCAGTTAAAGGTGTCATCCTCAAATCCTTACTCTCTCACCATATGTATCTAATCTGTCACTAAGGCTTTTTGAATTCACATTTCTCATATACACCCCCTTCTCTCCTCTGACACTGCCACTACTCTGGTACAGGCCATCATCAGCTTATGTCTGGGTTATTGCAATAACTGCTGGTAAGGTCAGCTGTCCTCAGGCTTCTCCCCATATGTATTGTCTTTTTTTATTGTGGTTTATCCTTGTTTAGTATCTTATGATTGTTCTTTTTGTATTTACCTTTTAATGTTTCTCTTAATTCCTGTGTTGGAACTTCAAAGTTTCTATGCCCTGTTCTTTTATTCAGGGATGCTTAGAGGCCTTCTGTTTCTTTCCCCTGAAGCAATATACTCAGTTTTGCTGGGTAAGTTATTTTTGGTTGTAATCCTATATCCTATAGCCTTTGCCTTCTGGAATGTTGCATTCCAAATTCTCTACTTCTTTATAGTGGTGGTTGCTAAAATCATGTATACATATGGTGATCCTGACTGTGGATCCTCAGTATTAGAATTTGTTCTTTCTGGCTGCCTGCAGTATTTTTTCTTTGACCTGGAAGCTCTGGATTCTAACTATAATGTTCTTTGGAATTTTCATTTTTATGTTTCTTTAAATACATTGCATTGAATGGACAGATCTAATGTAAAGATTTCATGAACTGATTGATTTCCTTTGCTTATTCAGTATTTGCTTCTTTAGTACTTGCAATGTGTAGGGCACTGAGTTAAGTTACTATGAAGAGATACAAAAGGGGATTTCTAGAAAGGAAGATAACTTGTGGGCAGATTGCCTGATGGAAGCTCTAGATGCAAACTGCTTTTATTATTTACTTTGGGATATGAATTGAGCTAAAGCAAGACTTATGGTCTTCTGTGATTCATCTACACTTTTTTTGCCTATCAGTTCAGTGAAAGTCAGTGGTGTGATGGGCAGCGGAAAAAAGCTAATGTGATCTTAGGCTGCATTAAGATAGGGATAGCTTCAGGCATAAGGAAGGGTTAGTCCTCTGTACTCTGTACTGATCAGACCATATCTGGAGTATTGTTTTCATTTCATTGTCTACTAAGGGGACATTGAAATATTGGACAATGTCTAGACAAGGACTTTGAGTCCATGTCATATAAGACTTAGTTGAAGGAACTGGTGACATTTAGCCTATAGAAAAGAAGGTTCTTGGTGGACATATAGCTGTCTTAAAGTATTTGAAAGGCTGTCATGTGGAAGAAGGATTAGGGCCCACAGGGCACAACAAGGAGCAATCCTTTGAAGTTACAAAAAGGCAAATTTTAAAATGGGCTGTCTGGAGAAGTTTGTTCCTCCCTCCTACCCGTCATTGGAAGTCATCAAGCAGAGGCTGATGACTACTTATCAGGTATGTACTATTAAATGGCTAAAGAGATTCCTTGCAACTCTAAAATTCTGTGGTTCTTGTATTTGTGAGACCACTCAAAGCTTATACATACACACACACACTTACATACATACATGTATGTGTATATATATATATATGTGTGTGTGTGTGTGTGTGTGTGTGTGTGTGTGTGTGTGTGTGTATGAATGCATTTGTGAGGCAGTGAGGGTTAGGTGACTTGCCCAGGGTCACACAGCTAGTAAGTGTCAAGTGTCTGAGGCTGGATTTGAACTGAGTCAGGTCCTCCTGAATCCAGGGCCAGTGCTTTATCCACTGTGCCACCTAGCTGCCCCACTGTGTCACCTCGCTGCCCCCTCAAAGCATATATTTTTAAAAGAAAGTAAACTCACACTTCACTTTTATTTCATTATTCCTGCTCTCTTTCAGGATTGACTGAAAGTAATTACCAATTAAATTTTGGGTAGGTATTTGGGACTCAATCAGTAGGCATTTATAAAGTACCAAACTCTGTGCTAGGCATTGGGGATACAAAGAAAAAGGAAACCACTCCTTCCTCAAGTAGCTTACATTCTATTTGAAGAAAAAATATGTATAGATGAAATAGATATACAAAATAAATACAAAGTCATTTCAGGGTGAGGAGGCATAGTTTGGGAGGGAGGCCCTGTCTGCAGGGAGGATTAGGAAAGGCTTCATATAAGAGCTTCTGCTTGAGCTGAGTTTTGAGGAAACAAAGGATTTTAAGAGGCAGAGGAGAAGAAAGTGTGTTCCCCACAGAAAGAAGAGAAAATGTAGGTGAATAAGAGTGGTAGATTAAAAAGGAGCCATAAGGTCATATTAATCAATAAGCATTTATCAAGAACTTCTCATGTAGCAGGTATGTAGGTAGGCAACAAGTGTTTTATTAAGCACTTACTGAGTTCCAGGCACTATGGGAAGAGCTGGGGATACAGATGTAAGCATGGAAAAGCTGCCCTTCAGGAACTTACATTTGAAGAAGTGAAGATCACACACATACAAACAGAAGTTGGGGTTGGGGGAGGGGAAGTATCTCCATGAGGACCTAGTGGTAAAGTCCAAAGAGCAGAAACACAACTGAAAGAGGAATGAAGCATGGCTGGCCTGGGCTCATGTCCATGATGGAGGACAATGCAAGGGACTTAGTAGTGGGAAGAGAAGGCCAGCATGGGTGAGAACCCTTGGAACTGAGGGAAGTACCAGGGTGAAATTCAGGCTGTTGAATCCTGGTGGTGAAATCTAGAGTCAGAAGCATAGCAGGCACTATGTTCAGTACTGAGTATCTAAAGACAAAAATGAAATAGTTCCTGCTTACTATTAATAAACTTACCTGGTAAGCTTGCAAGGCTAACAAAAGGCATAGGAAATCACTGGATTTAAATTTAGAAGGGACTTCAGAGGATATCTAATCCAAGCCCCTTATTTTATATTTAGTACAGGCTCTGTGGCTACTATCCCAAACCCCCATTTTATTGTAAGGCTGGGTCCCCAAAGGGCTGATGACTACTTCTCCCCTCAGAGTTCTTAAGATAACCTTAGGGGGTTGGGAGTATTTTTTGGGGGGGGCAGGGCAATGAGGGTTAAGTGACTTGCCCAGGGTCACACAGCTAGTAAATGTCAAGTGTCTGAGGCTGGATTTGAACTCAGGTCCTCCTGAATCCAGGGCCAGTGCTCTATCCACTGTGTCACCTAGCTGCCCCCTGGTTGGGAGTATTTAATGCGCTTGCTTATGAGCCCCCACCAGTGTGTTTCCCACTGCAATTATCAGTTGACATCAATTAGCTAGACAGACTTGGTTAGCTTTTAGAAATGGGTATTTACTTAAGTGGTATAGTAAGAACATTTGGTACAAAACAGCCTACCAAAAGTCTGAGATATGTTTTCCTACAAGTACATACAGAATCCAAAGGGAGGTGGTTTCATGTGACAAAAGGGTGTAAACATAATTACTGATTATTGAAAGTCTTTCTCCCTTTGTGGAGTTCTCACACAATTCCCATTAGGTATGGTGCAGCTTTCTTTTGGGTTCCTTGTAGAGTTCTGAAACTGCCTTTCCTCAGGCAGCTTATCTTCATATATCAACTCCTAATGTAGGTGCTACCTTCAGTCATGCCATTCTGGGATCACTGCTAGGGTGCCCATGTGAAATCTAAGACATTCCAGCTCTTCAAAGTTCACAAGATCATCCTCAAGGAAGCAAAAAGGTCAAGGAAATATAGGCTCTCTCCTCCCCTCTCTGGGACATGGCTAAAGTTGCTTGGTTGGCTCACCACTGTAATCACTGATTTTGAATTAGCTTGTTTTTATTCAAGCCCCACAAGGTGTGACTGATTCTTCAATCAATCTTAATGTATTTACTGTTTAGCATTATTTCATCCAATGACTAGAAGCAATTTACTTCCTACAACCTGATGAAGGAATTTTGGTACCTAGCCATCAATTGATTGATACATTAATTCAATCCATACCTTTATATACTGATGAGGCCCAGAGAAGTGAGGTAATTTGACCATAGTCACACAGGTAGTGAGTAGCAAAACTGAGATTCAAACCTATATGTTCTGACTCAAATTATCTTTCTATTGTACTGCACTCTTCTTCCAAAACAAGCTTTCCCACCTTGCCAGATTTTAAATATCAGGATTCACAGTGTAAAGCAAAGGTGTTAAACTTGGGCTGCAAAACTCCCAAGGGTGTCTACAAAATTATATATATATATACACACACATACGTACATATGTATAATACAACATAGTAATATTAATTTGTGGTTTCCTAAGTTAGTATGTGGCAGCAAGGGTTCATTTTTATTTCTATGACACCTCTGGTGTAGAGCACATAGTCTGGAAATGACCTTAGATATTATCTAGTCCAACTTTCTCATTAAACAGGTGAGGTTAAGTGACTTGTGCAAGGTCTCACAGTGTCTGAAGCAGTATTTGAACCTAAAGCTTACTGACTCCAAGTTCAGTACCCTATCCAGTTATTCCTAATTAAATGTGGGTTAACCAATACTTGATTATTGTGTTATGGTATTATTAAGGTCTAAGATTTTGGACCTTATTAGCATTGGGGAAAAGCGAGAACAACTACTATACTGACCTATGTGTCTGTTTTTCTATTTATATATGACTTTATGATAGTCATTTATATGCAAATCGAGGGAACCCATGATAAGAGTAGGGTTCTTTGAGAGACAAAACTTGAAGAAACTTTAAGAGACAGTATTCCACAGTGGCATTCATCTTACCATTTTGCAATTGACTGGAATATGTAGAGAATACAAAACCCTACTGCACTTATCTGCTAATTATGAAAAAGCATTTGGTTTGCAAAAAAATACAAAAGAATGAAGATTAAAAGAGAAGATACACAAGTAGGGTAGTATTGGAACTACATTGTTGGAATTAAAACCCTCACAAGCATTATGCTTTATCTAAGATAGCCAATTAGTACATAATGGAAATTAAAAGTTTATATTTATATGTATAATATATGTTTATACAATATATACATAAATGTACTATTTGTATATTTTATATACATGTATTAATAACACAAGTCAGTGAAGAGTCACATGGTGGGTGTGATTAATGAGAAATATTTCAAAATAGTATACACACATATACGTGTGTGTGTATATATACACACACACATGTGTATATGTATTTTGTAGATCAAAACACCACCTTGAAGGCTCTCTTTTGACAAAACATCTCCTATTATGTCAGAATAGTTCATGATTTCTTGAAAGATAAAGCAGAAGACAGGCTCAGGAACCTCCATTTTTGTGCCATTCCACTAGGGAATGGGCCCATTTTCGGGAGAATGTAAATAAAGGGTTTGAAACTTCAAAAAAAAAAAAAAAGATAAAGCAGAAGAAATAGACCTATTCAATGATCCTCTGATCATAAACATCAAGTGAGGCATAAAAGAGGGTGATGTGTACTTGCCAAAGGTATTTGCTACTGTGAAGGAGGAGATCTGGCAGAGTCCAATTCTTTTTTTTTTTTTTTAAATTTTGGTGAGGCAATTGGGGTTAAGTGACTTGCCCAGGGTCACACAGCTAGTAAGTGTTAAGTGTCTGAGGCCGGATTTGAACTCAGGTCCTCCTGACTCCAGGGCTGGTGCTCTATCCACTGAGCCACCTAGCTGCCCCCAGAGTCCAATTCTAACCAAATAGGAAATATATTAGGACTTACTGAAGAATTAGTCACACCATGTGGAGCTTGGATGAAAACCAAGCTAATTTAAAATCAGTGATTACAGTGGTGAGCCAACCGTCACCTCTGGATGATGAGGTACTCCTAGTAAACCTTTTTGTGGATGACATGCCAGTTATATAAAGCCCTGCTATTGGAGTCTTTTGATAGAGAAATATAACCACTCAGAAGAGTCTAGCCTGATCACCACCCATGAAAGACTAAGTGAAGGAAGAATGCTTTTTGCCTTAATGATGACATGCTATTGGCTGGACCACCAATAGAGCCACAAGTATGTATGTTTGGAACATTAAACATTGAATTGGGCTAGACCCAGAATTAAATAGGAGGTCAGGCTGGAATGCCTTAAGTAAATTATAAAACTGCTTTAAGCAGTTTCTGAAAACAAAGACCTGTATTTTTTATTTTATTTTATTTTTTTGCGGGGCAATGGGGGTTAAGTGACTTGCCCAGGGTCACACAGCTAGTAAGTGTCAAATGTCTGAGGCTGGATTTGAACTCAGGTACTCCTGAATCCAGGGCTGGTGCTTTATCCACTGCGCCACCTAGCCGTCCCTCAAGACCTGTATTTTTAAGACTTGTTTTATACTAGTGTTATATGGCTGAGAGACATGGAAAACAACAATCTCCAAAGAACTGAAAATTAATATCACATAGAATTCTGACAGTGGAGAGGCACATGCTGGGTATGAGCCATCAGAAACATAAAAAATGAATAGGAATAAAAGATGTCATTTGAGAAATATGTAAGAAGGAAGAGAAGATTAGTTATATGAAGAGGGATGGCAGATGGCCAGAGTGCTACTCTAGCATTCTTGAGATATTAGGAGAAATTGAAGGCCTACAGCACATTTGGTAGACTCCCTTTGGTGAACTAATGGGAGAACATGAATAGTAGTTACACAGTTTGTATAGCCATTGCAATCTATACTTGAGAGAACAGCCAAATTAATGAAACCATGAACATTGAGTGTTTCAGTTCTCCACTTTTATTTTTCCTTTTAAAAAAAAATCAGAACTTAACCTATACCAGTCAAAATGAACCCTTCCACATACACAGTAGATTTGAAAAAGAAGACTTTCAATGAAACTATAAATCCTTTTTGGTACAGTTTGTGTGATAATTCCTTTCAAAAAGCAGTGGAGGACCATGTCTTTAAATATTTGAAGGGCTATTAAAATTCAACAAAAATTTATTAAGAACTTATTTGTTCAAGGCACAGTGCTAGATGCTGGAACAAAATAGTCCATGCCCTCAAGGAGTTTGCATTGTACTGAGGAGAAACATCATGTATGCAAATAAGTAAGTTCTAAGTAAATGTCAAATAATACAACCTGTAGTCCAGCATCCCAGGCTCTGGGCTTATACAGACCAAGTTCTATACTTGGGACTACATCCCAAATCTTACCTCTCGGGCTCATTTACCTTCTTGCAGAGTTCTCCTTGGGAATATCAGAATATAGCTCTTGTCTTGGTTGCTGTAAATATTGGTAAAAGCCCCAGCTCCCATTTAAGCACTCAGGAAACTAGTACATATTAGATATAAATAGCTTTTATTTTATCCCACAGAAAATGTAGTATCAGCCTTGGATTCATTGAGTTCAAATCTGGCCTCAGACACTTGACACTTACTAGCTATGTGACCCTGGGCAAGTCACTTAACCCCAATTGCCTCACAAAAAAAAAAAATCCACAGAAAATGCAGGTAATACAAAGGGTCTCCCAAGAGTCTCTAAACAGTATAATACGTGGAACTACATATATATCATTTATAATAAATGGAGGGAGATATAGTTCTCCCTCTAATTAATACCATCTTTTTCTCAGGGACCTATGTAGCCCTCAGGCTTGTGACAACAGTCTGTGGTTTGGATTCCCCTTGGATGACAAATTTGTACAAATTTAGAGAATCTACCCCAAATGTTCATATGGCCTATTTGTGCCTGACCTGTGGTAGAACATTCCAGACTCATATGGTTTGATCAGCCACAGACACACTGTAATGACTCTAATATAAGTATTGTCATCTTGGTCCTCTTAGAAAATGAAGGACAATAACCAACCAGGACAACAAATAAATCTGGTATTGTCATACCCTTCCCAACACCTCTCAGTTACTTACCCTGGCCCATTTTGGTGAGTCCCACCTACACTCCAAGGACCTATCCAGCCATCTAGGCTTACAGTAATTAGGATAAAGATTAGGATTCTTTGATCCACAAAGGGAAATAAATTTGGGATCGCTATAGAGGTAATCTTCACAATTTAACAACTCACTTTTAACTCGGTATATTTCCTCTAGTCTTATGGTTCAACCCTAAGGGCTTAGATCCCTTCAGAAGGGAATGAGTTGCTAAAGAGGCGACTCTCTCCCATTAAACTTGTGCCATCTGTTTTGCACCTTTGACATCTCTGCATCAAGGTTTAGTACCTTGCTTCAAGGCCACATGCTAGATTTTTTAGTCCAAGAATTTTTGATAATTCTCCAAATGACTGGTGTTCAGAGACTCTCACTACTTGGCCACATAGTTAATTTCTCCATAACTGCCATCTCTCAAGCTGAGATACTATGCCACTCTCTCTCCACAGGTGGAGACCTGGGACCACAATAGGTCACAATACTGCTTTTTACTGCCATCCTTCAGGCCATGTGGAAAGTGGATGAAGGATTAGACTTGCTTTATTTGGCCCCAGTTGGTTAAACAAGAAGGTGAAGAGGAGTGTATTTCAGCCCAATAAAAGGAAATATTCCCAAGTAGTATGGTCCAGAAGTTGAATGGGCTACCTTGTAAAGTAATAAGTTCCCCATTACTAGAGATCTTCAAGTAGCAATGGAAGGATTGGTTGTCAGGGTTGTTGTAGAAGATATTCCTCCTCAGGGACTGGTTAGATTATATAAGCATGAGGTGTCTTCTGATTGTGAATTAAAGAATCCTAGCAGTACCTGAGTCCAAATGAGCACTATAGCAAGGGTTTTTAATCTTTTTTGTGTCACAGACCCCTTTGGCACTTTTGTAGACCCTATTAATGCCTTTTCAGAATAATGTTTTAAAATTATTTAAAATACGTAGGATTAAAAAAAATTTAAAAGAGGAAAAAAAGCCACATAGGATTACAAAGGAAACCAGAGGTTAGTGAAAATAAAGATATCATTTTTTCCCATCCAAATTCACACTTTGGAAATTTTCTCTGCACCTGAGGCTTCTCTTTCTGATGAAATGTTTTCTCCCAGAACCTCTATTTAAAGAGGGTGCCCAAACCAGCAATGTCTTTAATCCTCTCCAGGTCTTACCCCAGACTTTCTCTACCATACCTTCACAGTTACCTTTGTTCCTTAACCCCTCTCTCCCATCATCCCCAACCTTATATATTATCTTCCCCCATGCTTGTATTGGTATTCCCGGTACTTAACACAGTGCCTGGAACACAATAAGCTCTTAATAAATTCATATTGACAGTAACTTAATGATTGCTTGAAATCTATTCACCATGGACCCCAGATAGAGTCCCTCTTCTATAGCATAGTTGATAAGAGATTCTGTGAGTCATCTTTGCTTTAAAAAAAAAATCCCAAACTCAAAAGTTTTCCCTTGGTGTTGGTAGAATAGGTACTGTATAATGGTAGAGACTGTTGGCTATGTTGTTTAGAAAAAAGACCATATTGATGCTGCATACAGATTTTTTCATTAGGAAACTATAATGTAATAGAAATAATACCAGGATAGGAAGTAGGAGAACTGGGTTCTAGCCTTGGCTTTGTTGCTAATTTACTGGATGATGCCAGCCAAATCATTTGACCTCTTTGAGCCTGAGTTTTCTTGTCTGTAAAATAGGATAACACTACCAACATTGGCCCACCTCTAAGAATTTTATGAGGATCAGGGGCAGCTAGGTGGCACAGTGGATAGAGCACTGGCCCTGGATTCAGGAGGACCTGAGTTCAAATCCAGCCTCAGACACTTGACACTTACTAGCTGTGTGACCCTGGGCAAGTCACTTAACCCCAATTACCTCACCAAAAAAAAAAAATTTATGAGGATCAAATGAGATAATGGATTTAGGAGCTCTATACAAATGTCTAGAAGTGATAGGATCATGGTATAGAATGTTCGAGCTGGAAGGAACTTCAGACATCATCTAGTCTATGCCTTTCATTTTATAGATGAAACTAAAGCTCAGAGGGGTAGAATGACTTGCTTGAGATCCATTGTAAGTTTTGGTATTGACATCCAAACCCAGATCTTTTGACTTCTTGTTTGTCTTTCTTTCCACCATATCCTAGTCATGTTTTCATTAGTCTTAGTGATTTCCTTATGAAAAGTACACTTTATTTGTGATTAAGCTATAATTGTGCTGTGGAATACAGAAAGTTTTAAGGCAGTATTACTAGATGCATTATAGTGATTAATGCCAATTATTTTCTGGATATTCACATTTTAGCATGAAAGGTAGTGTTGACCTAGTATTTTTTAGAATAAAACTTTATATCAATGAATGGTTTGGGGTGTATGTATGTTTTTTTTCTTTTTTTATTATAAAAGTATTTTATTATTTTCCAGTTACATGTAGAGATAGTTTTCAACATTTGTTTTTATAAGATTTCTAATTTCAAATTTTTCTCCCCCCCAAGACATCAGACAATTCGATATAGGTTATATACGTACAATAACATTAAAAGTATTTCTGCATTAGTCATGTTATAAGAGAAGAATCAGAGCAAAAAGGAAAAACCTCAAAAAAATAAAAACAGCAGCACCAAAAACAAAAGAAATTGTATGGTTCAATCTGCATCCATATTCCACAGTTCTTTTTTTTTTCTGGATTTGGAGAGCCTTTTCCATCATGAGTCCTTTGGAACTTTTCTTGTACTGTTACATTGGTGAGAAGAATCAAGTCTATCATAGCTGATCAACACATAATGTTGATGATACTGTGTACAATGTTCTTCTAATTCTGCTCATCTTACTCATCATCAGTTCATGCAAATCCTTCCAGGTTTCTCTGAACTCCTCCTGCTTATCATTTTTTACAGCACAATAGAATTCCATTATATTCATATAGCACAACTTGTTCAGCCATTCCCCTATTGATGGGGAGCCCCTCAATTTCCAATTCCTTGCCACCACAAAAAGAGCAGCTATAAATATTTTTGTACATGTGGGTCCTTTTCCCTTTGTATGTATGTTTTAATGTAGTTAAATGTATATTACACAGTACTTATTGCCTAAGTTGTTTGGTATAGTTTTGTACCCAAACTTTTTTTTTTGTACCCAAACTTCTTAAGTAATTTTTTTGATGAAATGCAATAAAGAAATTGGCAGAACAAGATTGTAAAAAGAACAGGAGAATGTAGTATTTTAATGAATCATTCTCTTTTTAGAGGCCCAAATATTCCCTCTCATTCCTTCCCAACAGTTTGTAGAGATGCTGCTTTTGTGTGAGAGATAAAAACAAAATAAAACATCACAGATAAGAGGTTGTTTGTTGTTCATTAGATAAGTCTATTTCATTGTAGAATTACATATTTGTTGTCTTAGCACCAAGCCTTTATTTAAGAGCTACATTGGGTGTTCTTGTGAAGGATACAAAATAGCTCTGTAATAAATAAATGTGTTATACATTTGGGAATACCAATTTTTTGGGGAAAACCAATTTAATAAAATATATAACAAAATAAAATAAAAGTTAATTATTGAAGTCATCTTTCACTCTTAATTCTCTATCACTCCATGTGTCCAATCAGTTACCAATGTCATTCCTACCTTTGTAGTATTTCTCACATTTAGTGACTTTCTAAACTTACTGCAGTAACAACCCTAGTATTTTTGTTGTTCATTTGTTTCAGTTGTGTCTAACTTTTCATGAACCCATTTGCGGTTTTCTTGATAAAGGTACTGGAGTGGTTTGCCAGAAACTGAAGCAAACAGGGTGAAGTGACTTGCCCAGGGTCACATAGTTAGTAAGTGTCTGAGGCTGGATTTGAATTCAGGTCTTCCTGACTCCATGCCCCGTGCTCCATCCGCTGCACCACTTAGCTGTCCCAACTCTAGTATAGGCCCTAATTACTTTTTTTTTTGTTTTTGTTTTTTTTTTAGGCAACAGGGGTTAAGTGACTTGCCCACGGTCACACAGCTAATAAATGTCAAGTGTCTGAGGCCGGATTTGAACTCAGGTACTCCTGAGTCCAGGGCTGGTGCTTTAACCACTGCGCCATCTAGCTGCCCCCCTAATTACTTTTTAGGTACTGACTTTTGTAAGTTGGCCTAACTGGTTTTCTTATCTCTAGTATCTCCCTTTGCCAATAATCTTCCACATACTGCCTGAGTAATCTTCCTAATGAAATACAATGATTGTGTTACTTTTTTTTTTTTAAGTGAGACAATTGGGGTTAAGTGACTTGGCTAGGGGCACACAGCTAGTAAGTGTTAAGTGTCTGAGGCTGGATTTGAACTCAGGTCCTCCTGACTCCAGGGCCAGTGCTCTATCCACTGTGCCACCTTGCTGCCCCTCTGTTACTCTTTTTTTTTAATAGAATTTTATTTTCCAAAATATATGTAAAAACAAATTTTAACATCAATTTTTTAAAAAATTGTGGTCCAACTTCTCTTCCTCCTCCATTCCCACCCCCCACCCACTAGAACTCGAGCATTTCAAAATAAGTTATACATGAGTAGCGATGGGAAAACATTCCCACATTAGCTAGGTTGTGAGAGAAAACAGTCAAAAAACTCCCAAAACTTCAGACTGAGGAATTGTCAAAGAGAAAAAAAATTTTTTTTTAAATGTGTTTCCAGGGGCAGCTAGCTGGCACAGTGGACAGAGCACTGGCCCTGGAACTAGGAGCACCCGAGCCCAAATCCGGCCTCAGACACCCAACCCCCACCAGCCGTGTGAACCCGGGCAAGCCACTCAACCCCAATTGCCTCACCAAAAAAGAAAAAAAAAAGAAAAGAAAAAAAATGTGTTTCCATCTATTTCAAATACTATCACTTCTTTCTCTGTAGATGGGTTGCTATTTTCATAAGTCCTTCAGGGTTATATTGGACCATTGCCTTGCTGAAAATAATCACATGCTTCCCAGCAGATCATCTTACACTATTGCTGTTATTTTGTATACAGTACATTTCACTCTGCTTCAGTTCATGTAGGTCTTTCCAGGTTTTTCTGATGGTCATAACCTAAATAAAGTACCTTAAACTTGACAAAGAATTTTCTTCATATTAGCCCAGCAAAGTAGGTACCATATGTTTTGCCATTATATTGAATCATCATAACTATTTCCCTCCATCCTATTCCCTTCCCATGATATTTTTCTCTGTTATTCTATCTTCTTTTAAACTATTCCTCCTCAAAAGTGTTTTACTTCTGACTGTCCCCTCCCCTACTCTGCACTCCCTTTCCCCCCCCCCTTCCTTCCTTATCCTCTTCCCCTCATACTTTCCTGTAGCATTAAATAGATTACTCCTCCCAACTGGGTGTGAATGTTATTCCCTCCATGAGCCAACTCTGATCAGTTTAAGATCTTTGAGCTAATTCTATGTTCCAAATTTTCTTCCTCCCTCTCTCCTCAACCCTCCCTGTGAAATCAAGCAATTCAATATGTCATACTTGTGCCGTTATGCAGAACATCTTTACCTTCCTTGAACGTATTTTTCTTTTTACTGCTCTGTCCCCCAATCTGCCCTTCCCTCTTTCCCCTTCCCCCCCCTTATCATCTCCCTCCCCTCCCTCAGGGCAAAAATATATTACTATACCCACTAAAGTATGTATGTTAGTCCTTCTTTGAGTCAATTCTGATGATATTAAGGTTCACTCACTCCCCAATTCCTTCCCCCTCTTCCCCTCCCTTCCATAAGCTTTTTTCTTGTTTCTTTCATGTGAACAACCGCTCCCCAGACCATCTCTCCCCTTCCCCCTCCCCCAGTCTATTTCTCCTACACCTCAACCCTATTTTAAGGATGTCATTATGGGTTTAGTTAGGTGGCACAGTGGACAATGACCAGCCCTGGACCCAGGAGGCCCCAAGCCCAAATCCGGCCCCAGACATAAGACACCCCACAAAGAACTAAACGTAACATCCCTTCGTATTCAGTTCAGACCTGTGTCCTCTGTTACATCCTTACTAAAATAGTTCTTATGAGTTTGAAGTATTATCTTCCCATGTAGGAATATAAATAGTTTGATCTTTTAATATCCCTCATGAAGTCTTTTTCCTGTTTATCATTTTATGCTTTTCCAGGGTCTTGTATTTGAAAGTCAAATTTTCTATTCAGTTCAGGTCTTTTCATAACAAATGCTTGAAAGTCTTCTTTCTCCTTGAAATTCCATGTTTGCCTCTGAAAGATGATGCTTAGTTTTGCTGGGTACGTGATTTTTGGCTGTAGTCCCAGTTTCTTTGCCCTCTGGAATATCATATTCCATGCCATCCGTTCCTTTAATGTAGAAGCTGCTAGATCTTGCTTTATCCTTATTGGAGCTCCACAGTATTTAAATTCCTTTTTTCTAGCTGCTTGCAATATTTTGACCTGGGAGTTCTGGAATTTGGCTATAATATTTCTGGAGGTTTTCCTTTTGGGATCTCTTTCAGGAGGTGATTGGTGGATTCTTTCAATTTCTATTTTAGCTTCTGCTTCTAGAATATCAGGACAATTTTCCCTCACAATCTCTTGGAGGATGGTGTCTAAGCTCTTGTTTTGGTCATGGTTTTCAGGTAGTCCAATGATTTTCAAATTATCTCTCCTAGATTTATTTTCCAGGTCAGCTGTTTTTCCAAGGAGATATTTCACATTGCCCTCTATTTTTTCATTCAATTGGATTTGCTTTACTGTGTCTTGGTTTCTCATAAGGTCACTAGCTTCCATTTGTTCAATCCTAATTCTTAGGCAATTATTTTCAGCAGACAGTTTTTAAATCTCCTTTTCCATTTGGCTTTTCAAACTGTTGACTTTTTTCTCATGACTCTCCTGCATCGCTCTCATTTCTTTTTCCATTCCTTCCTCTCTTTCTCTACATCTTTGTTCTATTTCTCCTACTTTCTCTTCAAAGTCCCTTTTGAGAGCTTCCATAGCCTGAGACCAGTTCATATTTTTCTTGGAAGCTTTGGATGTTGGAGCTTTGACCCTATTATTATCTTCTTCTTCTGAGGATGTATTGTGGTCTACCTTTCCCCCAAAGAAGTTTTTGCTGGTCTTCTGCTTTCTTTGCCTACTCATCCTGGCTTACTATTTCTTGGCTTTTTACTCCTTCTTAAAGTGTAGCGCTGCTTCCAGGACACACTGTTCGTGCCACAGCGTGACCCAGGGGGTGATTGGGCTTCTTCTCAGCCTGCCTGGCTTATGAGTAATCACAGCTGCTTTCTCTTTGACCTGGAAACAGAAGTCTGATTGAACTCTGATTCTCTATGGTCAGAAGCTTCGTGTGCTTTTTTACCCCTTCCCCACTGGGCCACCACCACTCACTTGATTCAGCCCACTGGTTCAGACGCAGGGCGCTTTGCCCCAACTCCAGTGGATATTGCCTCCACTTTACCCCGGCCTACCGCCGAACCCCCACACCAGTCCATGATCAGAGCCTCAGAAGCTGCTGGTGCTGAAGACTCTGACATACACTGGAAGCAGTGTCCCTGGCTGGGTCCCAACCGCGCGCTGAGCTGTTCGGCCTGATCAGTAGGTGATCAGAATTGCCCTTTTTTACAGAGAAACAATCTCACTCTGTTCTTATGTGCATTAGGCTGTTCTGGGTTTTGATTTTTACTGCATTATTTGGGCGTGAATGGACGGGTTTATTTGGAGCTTGTGGGAGTCACAGCCTCTCCTCCGCCATCTTGGCCCATTTCCCTCTGTTACTCTTTTACTTAGAATCTTTCAGTATTTCTTCATTGGCCCTTAAATAAAGTATTAAGATCTGATTCTATATTCAAAGCCTTCCATCATCTGACTCCATCCTACTTGTTAATCCTTTTTCTCTTATTCTCTTTCATATATTTGATATTTTAGCCAAATTAAACTTTGTTGCTCATTTGTATCCTGCTCTTTCTTTTCTCTATGCCAATGCCTGTATCATCCTCCATCTTTCTCTGCTCCTCCAGTTTCTGTTTAGCCCTCCAGTTTCTGTTTAGCCCCTCCTTCTAGGCTCAACACAGATGTTACCTTCTTCCTAGGTAAAACTGGTCTTTCCCTCCTCAAATTTTTTATAGCACTTTGTCTAGATTTCTCTTTTGCACTTATCTCATAGTTTTTTGCGCACTTTTCCATGCCTCCATTAGATTGTAAGCTCCTAAGCAGGACCATTGTCATGCCTGTCTTCACATCTTCAGTGCTAGTGTCTTGTACATAGGTGCTTAACAGTGCTTGTTGAATTGAATACTGAGAGAGAATAGTCTGGTACTGTTCTTTTGCATGCCTTCTTACATGGGCTTAAATATTTTAGTCCATGCAAGCACTATTTTCATTGTTATGGTTATATTTTTAGTGTTGATACTATGGTATAAGCTTTTTTTTTTTTTTTTGCGGGGCATTGAGGGTTAAGTGACTTGCCTAGGGTCACATAGCTAGCAAGTGTCAAGTGTCTGAGGCTGGATTTGAACTCAGGTCCTCCTGAGTCCAGGGCCAGTGTTTTATCCACTATCCCATCTAGCTGCCTCTGGTATAAGCTTTTTAAGTAAATATGTTCTGATAGTTTTTGTCTCTTACTACTCATATTTCAGTTTAACACATAATAAGTAATAGGTTAGATCAAGTTACTCGTCTATAAACAAGCATATCCTATTATAACATCTCCATGTATAGTCCCATGACTCTACTTTGAGGCACCACCCAACTAGAGTGGGCAGAGGGGTTATATTATTAAAGTTAAGCTTGCTGCGGAAAAATTGATTTTAAGAAAAACAGATTAAACTATAAATAGATTCAAGTTTAAATGATATAGCTAAAATGCAATGTGGATGGATTTTGTGCATTGAACTGAAATTCATATTTAAACTTTTAAACTAACCCAGTGGATTCTTCTGTGTTTACTTTGGTTCTAGCACTCAGCCTGCTACTGCTTATTCTCACTCAAGCACTGCAACAAATTATTCAGTCCAGCCAAGTCCTGGAGTATCCCAGGCTGTGACCCCATCATATGCCCCTACAATCCCGACGCCCCGGCAAATCTCCTCAGTGGGTTTTGGTGGATTCCATGCCCACTCAGGTCAGGACTACAGTTACAGTACTCGTCAGCAGGAACCAACCTTGCAGCCTACCACAACACCGAATTACCAGGTATTAGACTCAAAAGGTCTTCTGATACCTTTCTTTGATAGCTAACCTACTAAATTGATATGAATACATGCTGCCTTCAATATAGATCATATCTCTATAATGAGATCTTTTTGAAAGGAAAAGACAGATGGGTAAAATGATTACATAAAATTATCATATTCAAAATTTTGTTAACTATTAAGGAAGTTTTTATTAACATTTAATTTTGTTTTCCATTTGAAATACATGAGATGTTATTGTTGGAGGGGATCTCAAAAATGATCTAGTCCAACTGTCTTTATTTCTTGGTTGAGGAAATTATAGTTTATAAAGGTAAAATGACTTGCTTTTAGCTCCTTTAGAAAGTTAAATGTGGAGTACAGACTAGAACCCAGGACTCATGCTCTCCAACCTAATGCTTCTTCTATTACTTCACTTTGTATTTATTCTTATCACTTTTTGTCACAAAGATAGAGTAGTGAAGATAAAAACCAACAGAAACTTAAAGTGTACTTCGAGGTTACACTTGAGTTTTAGACTAGCCTAATCTGGAGGGAAACTTGTGATTTACATTTGGGCCAATATAGTACATTGGGGGAAATTCCAAGTTTTTTGTGCTGATTTGTAAATATCAGTAACATCTTGTAACATGGCAGAGGAGATAGTAAATGGTTGAACTGGGATTCAAACCTCTTGATTCCCAAATTCAGAGGTTTTTGCACTCTCCCCATGCACTGTATGGTTGTGGGACTTACATTTCATGCCAGGGGTTGAAAACCTCTTAGATTCAAGTGAGTAAACTGAGCCAGATCTGTAGGTTTCATGGCTAGGTTTAAGGATTGGGGTGAAGAAGAAAGAGTGAATGATAGAGAAAGGTAGATACAAATGGTAGATAAGAATAGAATATGAATACCCCTTGGGAGGTGACTTTGGTGTTTGAGCCTCTCTGCTTGTTTCTTTGTCAGTTTTTTTGGGGGGTGTTGAGGGGGTATATGTGTGTGTTTGTTAGTAGCACCTACTTTCTGTTAGTAACTGGGAATACAAATGCCAAGAGTGAAATGATATTTGCTCATAAGGGGTTTACAGTCTAACAGGATGCTTTGTATCCATCATAGAATCTTTTTTTTTTTTTTTTTGGTGGTGAGGCAATTGAGGTCAAGTGACTTGCCCAGGGTCACACAGCTAGTAAGTGTTAAGTGTCTGGGGCCGGATTTGAACTCAGGTACTCCTGACTCCAGGGTGGGTGCTCTATCCACTGCGCCACCTAGCTGCCCCTCCATCATACAATCTTTTTTTTTTTTTTTTTTTTTTTTTAAGGCAATGGGGGTTAAGTGACTTGCCCATGGTCACACAGCTAGTAAGTGTCAAGTGTCTGAGGCCGGATTTGAACTCAGGTACTCCTGAATCCAGGGCCGGTGCTTTAACCACTGCGCCATCTAGCTGCCCCCCATCATACAATCTTAAACTAGCTATCAGTCCTCTCCCCTTTCCTCCTATCTGAGCCTGGTGAAAACCCATCCAAGGAAGCTACTTAATCCCTGGCAGTAAGGTTCTCCCTCTGGGATACATTAATTCACTTCCATTTGTCAAACAGGTTGATTGGAAGAGTTGGAATGTTTGCCTCCAGCAACTATTATGGGCTCAAGGTATCAAAGGTATACTTACCTCTCTCTATTCTGGCCACTGTTAAAGCTTATTTAGAGGAGAGTGACTTTGGGAAAACAAGTGAGGCATGTCTTGGAACCAGTATGGCATATCAGTATAAGTAACTGCCATATTCTACTTTGAAAGATTAGGAAACTTTTTTAACCAAGCTGAAGATTGGATTTATCAATCTGTCAAAATGTTTCTTGAGCCCAAACCATATACAAGGTACTGTGCTAGATGATATGAAAAAGTATAGGGTAGGCTCAGCTCTCAAGATCCTAATGGCAAATACTGTCCAGAAAGTTCCATCCTAGCTCTCTTGGTTATTTTCTGGATTAGGTGAAAGCAGTGTGTGGCAGGGGGAATCAGAGGATCCTTGGAGAGAGTCTTGGTACTTAGTGTCCTTGTGACCATGGACGAATTACTCTATTTCTCTGGGTCATAATTTCATTTTCAGTAAAGTGAAGTATTAAGAGTAGATTATCTTTCATCCCTTTAGGTCAGAAATGTGAAGATTTTGTGTCATTTGCTAGATGAGATCATGTCCCCTAAAAATTGATATATATAATTAAAACTTGACATGGTATCAGGTTTGTCCTGTGCTGTATTTACAAAAGAACTCCATTGTGTAGTGCCTCACTATATCTTCACATCATCCTACACTGTATAGTATTGTAGGAACCCAGTCCAGTGAAATGTCAGATTCAGTTAGTGATAGTAAGAATGTGATTATATCTCCCCCAGGTCTAGTGCTTGATGGTTTTGGGCCAAAGGCAGCTTGATATAGTGGAATGAACATTGAATTTGGACTGGACTCAGAACCTGGCTGTGCTGCCTACTGCTTTTGTGACCATGGACAAGTCCCTTCCCTACACTGGGCCTTCCTCTGTAAAATGAGAGGGTTAGAGAATAAGATCATTAAGGGTCCTTCTAGATCTAAATGTTGGGTTCTCAGTCATGGGCTAGTTCTCAGGCTTTTGAAAATTATGGAACCTTCTGCAATGATTTTGACACCCTAGGACTTTTCCTCCTAGCATGATATGGAAAAAGACATAAGGGAGGTAGCAAATTAATCCTGCTTTATGTTGCCATCTTTTGATGAAAGTTGTAGAGATGTCTTGTAGAATCTTGGAGTTCCTTTGGACATATAGTTTGTAGACGGCTGCTCAAAATAAATCAAATAAGTCTCCGACTTATTTGAGGAGTGGAGTTGTTTTTTATTCCCCCTAAGTCTGCTGATCACTAGCGAAGGTGGGTGGAGATTGGAGACTGAAGGAGAGATGCTGGGGATTCAGTTCCTGAGCAAGGGAGAGAATATGGTAGCATCTGCTACAAGTAGCTATATGGTATAGTGGATAAAATGCTGGGTCTAGAGTCAGGAAAACCTGAGTTCAGATACAGTTCAAACCAGACACTTAATAGCTTACTATCCTGGACAAATCACAACCTCTGTTTGTGATATTTTAAGGTGCTTGACACAATGCCTAGTACATAGTAGGCCCTTTGTAAATGTTATTATTAAATAATTATTAAGTACACTGTTTTTCTATGTGCAGATAATCATGATTGACTTAGTCAGTGTTAATGATGTTTTCCCACAGTGCTGTTTAAAGGACATTTGTATTCACCTCATACAGTCAGTGTAAAAGCCTAATTGAGCATCTCCTTCAGAAATGTGTGGTTTTCTAATTTCAAATTTGAGAAAATGGCTAGAAACATGTTTCTGTGAAGTTTCATTTTCTTTGGAAATTCACTGATCACTTCATGGGGACTTTGTGAAAGGGATTTCTGTTTGAGTGTGGGCTCATGGGATTATATATTTAGACCATTAGAGATAAAAACCTTCATCCCTTCACTTGACATTTGATTTGGCCGAGATCCAGAAATGTTAAGTTCACAGAGACAGACAGTGACCATGTGTGGAGGAGAACTCTGGTCCCTTGGACTCAAAAGCCAGTATCCTTCTGTTAGACCATGCTGCTGGATGTGTCGGCTTTTATTTATAATGAGAGGCAGATATGCTTAATATAAGGAGCACTGAATTTGTGGGGTTCAGATTCTGGCTCTGCAGCTACAACCTGATATCCATATTGCCTTTACCTCAAAGGACCTCACTTTCTTTATCTTTATTATGAGGGATGTAGGCAGGGTGATTAATCTCTCCAGTTTCTTCTAGCTTTAAATCCTATGCCTGTAACTACCAACATTTGTGATAATTGAGTGTAAATGACTTTTCTCTCTAAATGGATTGCTAACTTTTAAAGTTAGGAATCTAGTCTTATGCCCAGAAATAAAATGAGAAATAGATACCTTGAGACAAGATTTGGAAAAAAATATGTTCCCTGTGTTTCTGTCTAGAAAAGAATGGTCTTCCTTGTAATACATGACTTGACTTATCACAAAATAAATCTGTCACAGTACTGTGCACATAGATGCTTAATTAAGTCTTCATTGTTATGGGTAGAAACTTCGGCATTTGGTATGTCTAGTGTGTAGCATGGAGCTTTACACATAATAGTTAAAAATCCCTAGTTGCATACCTTTCAAACAGTGTTTTTTCTGGAATTAAAAAAAGTAATATTTAAAAATATCCTTTTAAAGTACTATACTTGTTTGTTATACCCTGTCATACTAATAACTAACATTTATATAGTCCTTTAAGGTTTGCAGAGTACTTTATATACATTATCTCATTTGATCCTCCTGCAACCTTGCAAAGTAGGTGCTATTATTATCCCCATTTTATAGATTAGGTTGAGACAGGTTAAGTGATTTCCCTAGGATCACACAGCTATTAAGTATCTGAGTCAGAATTTGGACTTCCTAGCTTGTTTTACACCTACTTCTAGTTTTGCTTATACCTTTTTGCCTCTCCCACAGTATTTTGCATGTGGTGCTCAGTATGAGAGGCAGTAATGGAAAATGGAAAGAACATTGGACTTGAAATCAAAAGACCTTGTTCCAAATCCTAGATCCACCACTAACTAGGCATATTATTTTGGACAAGTCAGTCAGTTAAATTCTTAGTTTCCTCATTTATAAATGGGCAATGATAACAATTCTTGTAATATCTACCTAAAAGGATTGTTGTGAGGTTTAAGTGAACTCATGTATGTAAAGTGCCATATGAAGCATCATTCAACATAAAGGCAATCTAGCATACAAAAAAAAGATTGATTATACACACATATACATATATGTGTATATATACATAAATGGATTTAATTTAGTCTGAATTGGTCATTGTCGAACTTTATTTGTTTTGTTTTTGTTTTTTGGTGAGGCAGTTGGGGTTAAGTGACTTTCCCAGGGTCACATAGCTAGTAAGTGTCAAGTGTCTAAGGCCGGATTTGAATTCAGGTCCTCCTGACTCCAGGGCCGGTGCTCTATCTGCTGCGCCACCTAGCTGCCCCATTGTTGAACTTTATATATTTATTTGACATTTGCATCTGTTCTTTGAAATATCTTATGCAGGATAGTTACAGTTATGGACGATCCACACCTGCTAGCAGCTATGAGAATAAACCGTATTACCAGCCTACTGCTGCCCAGGCTCAGCACACTGCCACAGACTCGTACTATCAATCAGGTGGGTGGTGCTAGTACCTAGCATGTGCATATATAAAAACACATTGAGTGCAAAGGGTAGTGGCAGGGGGATGAATTCATTTTTTTCTATTTGAAAATAAATTCCAGGTACGCGTGAAGATAGAAGATGATGTGAATTTCAGGTATTGTATATTATCTCCTAATGTCTCAAACAAAGCTTGCAGATATAAGATATTAGGTAAGATTGATAACTGAGCTTATTAAGAAAGTTGCCTCAATGCAGAATCAAGTGATAAAATTCTCTTAATCTTGCCATCACCCACAAATTTGCTGCTTCCATATTCAAGAATTCTGAAATCCCTTTATCTCCCCATAATCTACTTTCTGACTCCCTGTCTTTCCTTACAAAACCCTACTCTTCATCTGCACTGTGACCTCCAATCTCTTGACTCCTCAGTTCTCTCTAAGGCCATCTCCCTGCACTAGCCATCCTAGCTTGACCACTTGATGAACCAATACAATTCTACACTGTCCTCTTCTCTTGAATCCTTAGCCTTCTAATTGTATCACCTATTTGTGCCCAGCTAAGCCTCAGCCTTGGATTACACGTATCATTTGCCACCTTCACTCTTACACACATGCTGCCAAAAGAAGGTAAATAAAATCATGCAACTCTTCCGACTGTCCACTACAGATTTATATTTTACAACCTCAACTGCGTCCTAACTGCTGCTAGGAAATTCTACTGTACCTTCCTTCTCAATTCACCATTCTTCTCTTCACAGCAGCTCTTCCAAATCTTTTCAACCCTCCTCAAACCTCCCATAATTCCCTCTTCCCCCTACTCTCTCAGCTGAGAGCCTTGACACATATCTTACAGAAAAAATGGAAGCCAGTCACCATGAGCTTTTTCTCCCTTCTTCCTCATCTCCTTTTACTCGGATGCCTTCTGACATCTTCTCCTTCACCCTTGTCTCATACAATGAAGTGGCCTTACTCTTTACCGAGGCTAACCATTCTCCTCGTTCAAGGGATCCCATTCCATCCTGTCTCCAATAGATTCCTACCTTTTTCATGCCCACTCTCTCACTTATTTTCAATTCTCCCTGTCTACTGGCTCCTTTCCTGCTCTCTACAAACATGCCTATATTTTCCCCATTCCGAAAAAAACCCCTCACTTGATCCTTCTATCCCAGTTAACTTTAGTCATATATCTTCTGCCCTTAGTAGCTAAATTCCTTGAAAAGGCTGTCTACAATAAGTGTCTCCATTTTCTCTCCTAAAACTCTCTTCTTAATTCCTTATAGTCTTGTTTCTTACCTCATCATTCCCTGAAACTTTTCTAGAGTTAATAACGATCTCTTAGTTGCCAAAACTATTCTCAGTCCTCATTCTCCTTGACTTCTCTGCAGCCTTTGACACTGTTGATCACCCTCTCCTCCTTGATACTCTCTTCTCTCTAGGTTTTCATGACACCACTCTCTCCTACTTCTTTTCCTTTATCTCCTTTGCTGGATCTTCATCTAGATTACACTGTCTTACTATAGCTGTCTTCAAGGTTCTTTCCTGAGTCCTCTTCTTTTCTCCCTCTATACTACCTCACTTGGTGATCTCATCAGCCTCCATAGATTTAATTACCATCTTATGCTGATGACTCTCAAATCTTCCCCAGTCTCTTTGCTGAGCTCCAATCTTGAATCTCCAGCTACCTTTCAGAAATCTCAAAATGGATATTCAGTAGATGTCTTAAACTCAGTATGTCTAAAACGGGACTAGTTCCTTCCTTCCTTCCCTCCTCCTCTGACCTTCCCTGTTACTGTAGAGGGCAACACTCCCAGTACCTCTGGCTCAAGACCTAGGAGTCGTCCTGAACTGCTCACTATCTTTTACCACTTCCCCCCATATCCAAGTTGTTGCCAAGGCCTGTAGATTTCACCTTTGTGAGATCTCTCAAATATGCCTCTTTCTCTCCTGTGACATTACCACCACTCTGGTGCTTGTCCTCATCACCTCATGCCTGGATCATTCCATTCCAATCTAGCTTCCAATTATCCACTACAGTGATTTTCCTAAAACACAGGTCTGATCATTCCCTCCCTTCCTCCTAATAAACTTCAGTAGCTCCCTTTGTCTCCAGAAGCAAATACAGAATGATCTGTTTGGCATTCAAAGCTCTTTATAACCTAACCCCCTCTTACCTTTCCAGTCTTCTTAACACCTCACTCCCTAACGTGTTTTCTTCAGTCAGTGACACTGGATTCCAGGCTATTCCATGAACAAGACACTGTGTCTCTTGACTCTGGGCATTTTCTCTGGCTGTCCCCCATGCCTGGAATGTTCTGTCTCCTTCCCTTTTACTATGGACCTCCCTGACTTCCTTTAAGTCCCACTTAAAATTTCACCTTCTACAGGAAGCCTTCCCCAACTCCTCTTAATTCCAGTGCCTTCCCACTTTTGATTATTTCTTATTTATCCTGTAGATAGTTTGCTTTGTATATATTTGTTTGCACGTTGCCTCTCATTAGATTGTGAGCTCCTTAAGGAAAGGGACTGTCTTTAACCTGTTTTTGTATACCTGTTGCTTAGCACAGTGCCTAGCACATAATAGGTACTTAATGAATGTTTTTTGATTGATAAAGTATCTTGGTAATGTCCACAGTCTTACAGCTAGAATTAAACTTCTTTCAGTCCAAATCCCTCATTTCAAAGGCTTTTGTTTGTTATCTCGCTACTAAAAAAGGCTTTGATCAGCAAAGTAGTGGTTATAGTCAAACTAAGCCCCCAAGACAAGAAGCTTGCCCCCCTTGTTGATGATCTTTCTAGCCTGGTAGCACCTTTCACCATTTATAGTCCACAACTTAGCCTTTGTGAATCTAGGATACTCTCCATAGCATGAGAATGACTTAGAATAATAGAATTATAGAATGTTAGAGCTGGAGGTGTGGTCTTGGAAAAGGACATTGGAGATATTCTGGTTCAATCCCTTCATTTTATAGATAAGGAAAATGGAGAGTGACTTTGCCCCCAGGTGAGTTGACCTGGTACAGGGACCTTTTACCCAAGAGAATTATAAAAGGAACTTTTAGGACTTTGGTGAAGAGCTTCTGAGACCTTAGGTAACCTCTACTTTTTAACCTTCTTGGCAGTGGTTTTCATTTATATCCTTTGGACTGCTTTTAAGCTGCCTAAAAGAACTTTTCAGTGGGAGGATTGGAATGTTTTTAGTAAAAGGACTTTTTGCTTGAACCTTTGAGCTATGAATGTTCCATTGTATTAGATGTCTAATAGTGACTGGGGACAACATTGCAAAGGCATGTGTTTGTTTCCTAGGTACTAAAGGAGGCTACAGTCAGCCTAGCAGTGGTTACAGTCAAACTCAGCCCCAAAGACAAGTGAGCACAATTAAGCCAGTTCAGACAGTGAGTACCACGTCTTCAAGCTATAATGCTTACCCAGCAGTGACAGCTGTTCAGCTAAATGTACCTGCTTCCTCTATTCCTTCATACACCCCCTCTTCCTCATATACTTCCACTTCAGCATCATATACTGGTAAGGAAAATCACATGGATGGAGACATTATAAGGAGCTATGACTTCGTTTTCATCAAAGTTGAATGTCATGAAAATTGCTGTCTTTTTTTCTCCTGCCTCCCAGGATCCAGTTATTCTACTTATGATGCTTCAATGTATTCTGCAGCCGACACGTACTATCCAGCACCACAGCAGCTCCAGCCACCGCTTCAGCCCCCACTTCAACCTCAGCCCATTATACCCCAGCAGCAGCATCCACAGCCTCTGCAGCCTCCTTCCCTGCCAAAGCACACAGGGCCATCCCCATGGGTCCCTGTGGGATGTGGCACAAGTACCAGCTCTGTCAGTAGCTTCCCCAAGAAACCACCTTTTCAGAACAAGCAGCTAAAACCCAAAGGCCCCCTCAAACAACCCCAGCTGTACTACTGTGACATCTGCAAGATCAGCTGTGCTGGTCCCCAGGTCAGCAGAAATTCCCTTGCTATATATTTATTCATTCATTCTTTCTTTCTTTCTTAAAATCTCAGAGTTCAAAGGACTTTCAGCGATCATTTCATTTAAACCCTGCCTGAGCAGGAATCTTCACTATAATATTCCTAACAAGTGGTCTTCCATTCTCTGCTTTAATACTTCTGGATAACAGGAAATTAATATGTCAAGGCAACCTTTTCCACTTTTAAGTTATAGGAAGTTTTTTTCAAACCCAAATCTGTCTTTTAGTAGCTTCCATCTAGATCTGCTCTTTGGAACAAAGCAAAAGAAATCTAATCCTATTTCCACATGACATCCTTTCAGATCTTTGAAGACAGCTGTAATCCTTCCTCCTCTAGACTTCTAGTCTCCAAGCTAAGTTTTCCCAGTTCTTTAAACTGATCTTTATAGGTCATGGCCTACAGACCTCTCAACAAATACTTATTGGGTACCTCTAGTATATGGAAGGTGCTATGGGGGGATACAAAAAAAAAGAAAAGATAGAGCATTCTTACAGATTTGCTCCTGAAGGCTTTTGTACTTTCTTTCTCCTTAACAGAACCTAAATGCCATTTGCTCTTAGAAGGTTAATACAGTTGAACTTCTAAGGCCAGAGGGCAAAACACTTATTTGTAGTTATTAATAATAATAGCTGATGTAGAGTGCTTTCCTTGAAGGCAGGTAATATAAGTAGCATTATCCTAGTTTTTCAGATGAGGCCCAGAAAAATGCAGTGATTTACTCATGGTCATATAACAACTGTGAAGCGTGCAAGAGCCAGGATAGAAATAAGCCCCTTTGGCTGCAAGGCCATTTTCCTTTCTACTATACCGTGCTGTCTTATGGTGTTGGGGAGAAGATAAAAATCATTGCCTTCCATAAGCAGTTTCTGTGATCCAAGTGACAAAAGTTGACAAAACAAGCTTACCTGTAAACCAAGTTTACTGTTTGAGGGGTATTAAAACTAAGTGTTTCTTTGTATTTTTCTTTTTTAAAGGTGGTAGGTAGGTAGAGAACTGGGTTTGAAGTCAGGAATACCTGGACAAGTCACTTAATCTCTCAGTTTCCTCAAATGTAAAATGGGGAAAATAATAGTAACTACATACATGGGGAGTTTTGAAGATCAAGAGCTAATATTTATAAAGTGCTTAGCACAGTTACTGGCACATAATTGTCACCTAATAAAAGCTTGTTTTTTCCCTTCCTTGAAACGATATTGTTTTAATATATGAAAGAAGGAAATGGTTTATGAGTAAATATTGGTATAGTCTTATCTACTGCTGAATATACTAAGTCAACTTTAGAAGCTACCTGATTCAGACTTAATTCTTTGTGTTTTTTTTTTTGTTGTTGTTGTTTTGTTTTTGTTTTTATTTTAAGTGAGGCAATTGGGGTTAAGTGACTTGCCCAGGGTCACACAGCTAGTAAGTGTTAAGTGTGTGAGGCCAGATTTGAACTCAGGTACTCCTGACTCCAGGGCTGGTGCTCTATCCACTGTGCCACCTAGCTGCCCCAGATATTACCAACTTTGAAAAAAAGACTTTTTGTATGATTCTGGTGATGGTCTATGTGTTTTTCCTTTAATGGTTTATTGACCGCTGGGTCACACAGTGGAGAGGATGCTGGGCCTGGAGTTAGGAAAACTTGAGTTCAAATGTGATCTCAGAAACTTATGATCTTGGGCAAAGCACTTAACCTCTGTTTGCCTCAGTTTCTTCGTCAGTAAAATGGGAATAATAGCACCTCCCAAGGTCATTGGGAGGATAAAATGAGATAATAATTGTAAAGCCTGTAGCATAGTGCCTAGCATATAGTAAGTGGTAAAGAAATGTTAGCTATTATTATTATTATTATTATTATTATTATTATTATTATTATTATTATTATTATTATTAAGAACATCAAGAGGCTCATTGCCTGAGAGTCAACCACTAGGTAACTAATTTTTAGGCCATTACAGCTCAAGAAGCTACCTATTAAGATATTGAGGGTTTGCAGTCTGCATTGGTGTAATAAGGTATTCTTGAATCTTTGAAGCAAGAATTGATATTGGTGCTTGTAAATCAATGAAAGCTGCATACTTATAACATGATGAGAAAAATCAGTACTGAAATATGCAAAAGGAGGGTCTATAGCTGGTCACTCAGGATTCATTGATCAATCATAAATCCTGGCCTGATTATCATAGCATAAAACCTCCTGTCACATTTCCTTTTATGTCCCCCAAGAACCTGAACATCAGCATTCCCTTTATCTTCTGCCTTTGTCAAGCCCACATCCATTGATGGTCTCAGGACAATTTTAAAGGTACATTCTCTTCACAAAAAGTCTGAGGACGCCAAGATTCCGTGATATTATAGAGTAGAATCTTGGAGCAGGAGGATTGTCCAAGATCATCTAGTTATAACTCATATTTGAGCAGGATTTCCCAATGACATCCCTAAAAAGCTGACATTCAGCCTATGCCTGAAGACCTCCAGTGATGGAGCAATCTCATTACCTTCTGAGGCATTTTAAATCTCTCAGTTCCTCAAATATGCTAACGAATGGAATGTTTATTATACCTCAGTTACATTGTTAGGCTCTTATCTGTCACTCTTTGTTGGGAGATAGATCAGGAATAGAACAAAACCTTCACCTTTTGCACCCTCACGTTCATACAACAGACTAAAAGCTATATGAGATAGTGCATTTGAAGAGAGCTGGCATGTCCCTACAAATGATTTATTTTCAAGGACTAAATGTAATTTTTTGAGTGAGTTTGTGATAAGGCCATGGGTGAGTGCACAATTTAGATGTCATCCTCAACTCCTCCCTCTCTTTCATCCTCGTCCCACCCCCCAATCCAATCTGTTGCCAAGGCTTGTCAATTTCACTTTTTGCAACATCTCTTGAATATGTCACCTTCCCTGATGTTGCAATCACCCTGGTGCAGGCCCTCATCATGCTTGGACTGTCTTAATAGCCTGCTGTTTGGTTGGCCTGCCACAAGCCTCCTCCCATTCTAATCCATCCTCCAGCTGCAAAGTGATTTTCCTAAAGCTTAGTTCCAAGTATGTCATTTCCCTACTTAGTAAACTCCAGTGGCTCCCTATTACCTTCAAGATCAAATATCCTCTGTTTAGTATTCATGCCCTTCATAACCTGCTTCCCTCCCTGTCTTTCCAGTCTTCTGACACCATGCCTGTCACACACTTTTTTTTTTTTTTTTTTTTTTGCTGAGGCAGTTGGGATTAAGTGACTTACCCAGGGTTACACAGCTAGTAAGTGTCAAGGGTCTGAGGCCGGATTTGAACTCAGGTCCTCCTGAATCCAGGGGTCGGTGCTCTATCTATTGTGTCACCTAGCTGCCCCAAAGAATTGGTGGGAGGTACCTTTTTTTTTTTTTTTTTTTTGGTGAGGCAAATGGGGTTAAGTGACTTGCCCAGGGTCACACAGCTAGTAAGTGTTAAGTGTCTGAGGCTGGATTTGAACTCAGGTCCTCTTGACTCCAGGGCCAATGCTCTATCCACTGCGCCACCTAGCTGCCCCTGCCATACACTTTTTGACCCAGTGACACTGACCTTGCTGTTTCCCAAATAAAATACTGTATCTCTTCACTCCAAGCATTTTCTCTGGCTGTCTCCCCATGCCTAGAATGTTCTCCCTGCTTATCATGGTTTCCTTATTTCTCTGGCTTTTTTAAGTCCCAGCTAATATTCCACCTTCAACAGAAAAACTTTCCCAATCCCTATTAATTGTAGTGCCTTTCTTCTGTCTGTTATTTCCTGTCTATCTTGTATATATCTTGTTTGTACAAATTTGTTTGCTGTTATCTCCCTGAATAGACTGTGAACTCCTTGAGGGCAGGAACTGTCCTTTGCCTTTTTGTATCTCCAGTGCTTGGCATAGTACCTGGCACATAGTAGCTTAATAAATGCTTATTGATTGACTGTTTGACTGGAGCTACAGACAATTAGTTGGTCTGGTAACTTGTTTTACCTTAGTGATTCATGTCTGATGTGCATATGCCATTAAAAATACTGACTTGGGACTACTCCTTGAGCTTTGGTCAGTAGTTCTTGTTAACACTTGTTTGAAAGTTGAAGCTTTGGTAGCTCCCTGCTCAGCAAATCCATAGAAACAAAGAAAATATGTAAGAGAGGGAAAAGTGTAGATAGAGTTTGACATTGAAAAATAAATTGACTTTAAAACAATTTTTAAGATTGAGGTTATAGGATCTTTTTGTTTTATATACTTTATATACTACACAAAAGAACTCTCAGTTGATGGTCATAACCTCATGGGACTTCATTGATGAAAAATACAAGATAAGGAAAACTGATTATACTTAGAATTGGAATAGTATGAGATGGGAGAACTAATAATTCATTATAGGTTACCTTGGTAGTGAGTAGTCCTTCTGTTCATTAGCAGCTGTTAAAAAGGGAAACATTTCATGTTATTTCAGGGGATATAGGCTGCCTTAGTATCTGTGGACAAGTTCTTTTTTTTTAAAAAAATAGTAGTTTATTTTATTTTTTCTAATTACACATAAAGAGAGTTTTCAGCATTCATTTTTGAAAGATTTTAAGTTCCAAATTTTTCTCCCTCTGTCCCTTCCCTTCCCCCTCCCAAAGCCAGCATCCAATCTGATATAGCTCATATATTACAATCATGTTAAACATATTTCCACATTAGTCATGTTGTGAGAGAAGAATCAGAACAAAAGAAAAAAACACAAGAAAGAAGAAATAAACAGAAAAGAAACTACGAAAGTGAAAATAATCTGCATTCAGACTCCATAGTTCTTTTTCTGGATGTGGAGAGAATTTTCCATCATGAGTCTTTTGATGTTGTCTTGCATCATAGTATTGCTGAGAAGACCTAAGTGTCACAGTTGATCACAGTGTTATTGACACTATGCAGTCTTGGTTCTGCTTATTTCACTCAGCATCAATTCATGTGTCTTTCCAGTTTTTTCTGAAATCTGCTTGTTCATTATTTCTTACAGCACAATAGTATTCCATTACATTCATATACCACAACTTGTTTAGCCATTCCCCACTTGATGGGTATCCCTTCAATTTCTAATTCTTTGACATGTGGATACAAGTTCAGAAAAGTGGTTTAAATCCTAAGCAAATTTTCTTAAGTTGCTGCCTTCTTAAGAAGTAAGACTTTATTAAAATTTTTTTCATAATAAACATTTTTATTTAAAGTTTTGAGTTCCAAATTCTATGCTTCCTTCTCTCCCTTCCCCTCCCCTTCCCTGAGGCAGCAAACAATCAGATGTAGGTTATATATGTGCAATTATATAAAACATTACCATATTAGTAACTTTGTGTAAGAAAACTTGAATAAGAGAAAAAATGAAAGAAAGTGAAAAATAACATGCTTCAATCTGTGTTCCATCAATTATTCTTTGGAGGTGGATAGTATGCTTTATCATTAATCCTTTGAGATTATCTTGGATCATTGTATTGCTGAGATATAGTTGTCATTCATAGTTCTTTATAAAAAAAAAAACGCTGTAACTATGTACAAAGTTCTCCTTTTTCTGCTCACTTCACTATACTCAGTTCAAATAATTCTATGATCCTGTTTGTCATTTCTTATAACACAGTAATATTTCATCACAATCATATACCATGATTTGTTTAGCCATTCCCTAATTAATGGGCATTCCTTTGATTTCCAATTCTTAGGCACCACAAAAAGCACTGCTATAAATAATTTAGTACAAATAGGTCTTTTCTCTTTTTGGGGATGTCTTTGAGATATAAACCCAACAGTGGTATTTCTGAATCAAAGGGTATGCGCAGTTTTATAGCCTTTTGGGCATAGTTCCAAATTGCTCTCCAGAATGGTTGGATCTTTTCACAACTCTACCAACAGTGGATTAGCGTCCCAGTTTTCCCACATTTCCTCCACCATCTACTATTTTCCTTTTTTGTTATATTTTCCACTCAGATAAGTGTGAGGTGATACTTCAGAATTGTTTTAGTTTTCATTTCTCTGATTAATAGTGATTTAGAGCTTTTTTTTTCACATGACTAGATCTCTTTGATTTCTTTAACATTTTATCTTTAGGAATGAAAGGAAACTGGTTTTTATCTACCTATATCTATAACTACATCTAAATCCAGATCTGTCTGTCCATTCATTCGATCATTCATTTATTATTTTGCCTGGTGATAGAGTCTGTTAGTTGTGGTAAATAAAATGATACATACACATGGAATCTCACTTACAAATGAATGAATGGAACATGCAATAATAGGCTTTTAGTTCCCAATGTCTAGATGTTAGGAGTGCCAAACTAATGATGAATGGATGCTCAGTGATTTTTGTTGAAGAGGCAGTGTTTGGTTGATCTATGTGTGAATCTCAAGATAAGGTTTGTTTTGCTCTTTGATTGCAGACCTACCGGGAACATTTAGAAGGACAGAAGCACAAAAAGAAAGAGGCAGCTCAGAAGTTGGGTAATCAGTCAAGCATTGGCCTGCGTGGGGTTCAAACACAGCTGCATTGTGAGCTCTGTGATGTGTCTTGTACAGGAGCAGATGCATATTCAGCTCATATCCGGGGATCCAAACATCAGAAGGTATGGGCTGCTTCATTGTACCCTAGTTCTCCTGCTTACAGTTATCTTCCATACTCAGACATTGACCTCTTGAATTTCTTTTACCCCAAGATCTCTGCTTTTTGAATACCTAATATAGGGGGGACTTTAAGTTATAAGAGGGCATATCACTTTGATTCTTTGGTTACTTATTTTCTTTAACCCCTTGGTTAGGAGTTTTGAAAATAAAATTAAATAAACTAATTGGAATGGCACATGAATTTGAGAGTTATTATAATATATTGTCTTTGAATAGAATGTTAAGAGAGTGTGTGTACATTTTGATGCCTTCCAAGTGTACCCACACACAGACATAGACACAAACAAAAGTGTGGGTGGGTGGGGAGATATTATATATACCCTAGTTGTGTAAACTACAATATAAGTAACTAAGCTTAACCCCTGCAAAAGCAGGTTATAGCTATTAGACAAAGGTGAGTGGTAGCATTCTTATTAATTTTCAAGGTCAAGGGAGATTTCCCCTATGCTTCCAAAAGGCTAATTGGAAACCTGACTATCTCTTAAGTTGCTACAGCCTTTGCTAATATATAAAGAACTATTGTACCTTTTTTTTTTTTTTTTTGTGAGGCATTTGGGGTTAAGTGGCTTGCCCAGGGTCAGCCAGCTAGTAAGTGTCAAGAGTTTGAGGTCACATTTGAACTCAGGTCCTTCTGAATCCAGTGCCTTTGCTTTATCCACTATGCCACCTAGCTGCCCCCAGAACTATTGTATCTTTACTTAGCACCATAGTTTGCTTTTAAATTGTTGGTCCTCATCTTCATTTTCTAGTCCCTCTTGAAGTTAGGAAGACCTGGGTTCAAGACCTATCTCTGAAATATAATGGATGTGTGAACCTGGGCAAATCACTTAACCTCTCAGTATCCCAGGCAACTAAGACTTTATGTTGTGGAGCACGTGCCAATTTGTACTGGTGAAGGGCATTTCCTCCCTGGAAGTTCCCTACATAAATGAAATCACAGATCTGTTCCCCCCCCCCCAAAAAATATCAAATCATGGTAACATTCATCCTACCATTCATTCAACAGCAATTAAGTGAGCAACTATTAAGTGAAAAGCACTGTATGATATTAAGCGAGATTATATATATATATATATATATACATATATATATACACACACACACTCATATATATATATAAATAAACAGTTCGCAAAAATTAAGACACTGTGTAAATGTAAGTTAAAATTATTAGGACATAGTCCTTTTACTCATGAAGTATATGATTAAGCAGGAAGAAAACTAAAGCTGCAGCTTGAATGACTTCTAAGTGTGTTATTAAAGAAATACTGTCCTTCCTAGGAATTTACTAGGAATAGCTGTGCCTGGTAGTCTTGAACATGTTCTCCTTGACAGTTGTTATATGGTGTATTTCAGGTTATTAAATTACATACAAAGTTGGGGAAACCCATCCCTTCAGTAGAGCCAGTATTAGTGAACTCTGTTCCTACCAACATAGTGAATAAGCTGGCTCCCCATGTCACTACTACTGCCACAACTTCTGTCACACCAGCTAAAGCAGCAAATGTAGCCATCACCAACAGCACAAGCTACCCAAGAAGGCCGGTACTGACCAAGAAACCATTTACCTCAAAGATAACATATGTGGGTATGTCTCTTTAAACTTCATTTTCGATTCAGTTAATTGTTATTGAAGCATCGCTTCATGTAGCTTTCTTTGCATTATTGCCCACTTCTTTTTTCAAAGTGCCTATTGAAGGAACACTTACAGGTCTCCTACACTTTCAGACTCAAGAGTATTGGGTAGGTTTTAGAAATAGTCCTTCACTTAATTCAGTTCAACTTTTATTGTCATGATTTCACAGAGTTAGTGAGAGGTTAATTTTAGTTGACATTTTTGTTAATAAACATTCTATGACATAAAAAATAGTGTCTTCTGGGAAGAGTTTGAAATAAGAATCTAAGGAACTGAGTTATTTTTCATCCACTGTTGCTGACTTACTGAAAGGCCATTGGTATTTCCCCAACCAGGAGCTAAGTGGTTCTACTAGTTTGCTTCAAGGAGTTTTTGGAAGAATCTGTTAGTGGATTCATTTCTCCCCTTTAACTGTAGGAGAGTGCAGTGCCCTCCATCTCCTAGGTCCCAGAGAGTGGTATGGTTACCATCACAGTTGTGTGCCCAGTGTCCCTGTTACTGAGGAAAACCTTCTTCATATTGGCTTTTAGAGTGAACCCTCTAGGGTTTTGCAGGGGGAAGTGATGGACTAAGGCATTTCTACAACTATACATTTCTTGACTTGGCTGTCTGTATCCCATTCCTCTTAGGCCTAGGAAACACATAGGAAGTATAATTTTAGATCCAGAGGAAAGAAACTGGCCAAACTGTATAAGACTTTCCCCTCTAATACATATATCAATAAATATTTATTGAGCAAGCATGTAGTACAGTTATTCCTTCCACAAGGGGATGTGTGGGGGTTAGGGGCACAGTGCCCCCAGGATGTGGAAAATACGTGTAAAATTTTTTGCACCCCCCTTGTACAAGACAAGAATTCTGAATTATTATGGTATTAAAAGATAAAATATGTTGATATCATACAATACCATACATATATTTTATGCATTTCTGAGTTTCTAAACTTTTTTTGTGTTGCCTGCTGGCATCATCTGTGGCTTTTACGGAACTCCCCAAATATTCCCTTTTAATTTCTTATGCTGACCTACAATATATTGAAACTGCAATGGGAAAAGTCACAATGTGGAAGGGATAACTGTAAAAGTTTTAAGTGATTTTTAATAATATCATACTCTTTATATGTGCTTCTCCTAAAGCAAAATCCCATATACTTTATAGTTATGGGGTAAATACAATAATTATTAAAGAACTTCACTTTGATTAATGAATAACTTTTGATTTTTTTGTTTTGTTTTTTAGTGAGGCAATTGGGGTTAAGCGACTTGCCCAGGGTCACACAGCTAGTAAGTGTTAAGTGTCTGAGGCCGGATTTGAACTCAGGTACTCCTGACTCAGGGCCAGTGCTCTATCTACTGTGCCACCTAGCTGCCCCAACTTTTGATTTTAAGTTCCTGATTTGTTATAACTAAACTTATTGTACCTCTCTGTGAAGACTGATTGCTTAGAAAACAATGGGATTGGCATTTCCTTGGACATAATTCAGAATCTTAGCTTAGAGAGCTGGAAAAGTTATGACTGCCCATCTGGGAGGTAGTTGTTTGATATTGCAAGGAAAATTAATGCTGTGATGGATTTAGGATATAGATGACCTTTAGTTTTAGACCTGGAACAGGTTATAAGTAATTCAATTTTTTCCATTCAGGGACTAACAAGCCACAGGCCCCTGGCAACAGACTTGAAGAGGGGACAGTGGTCCAGTCAAAATCAGAGCTGCTAAGTGAACAGTCCACACATGAGAATTCTGGGGATGCTTCTGGGGGCTCGTTTGATGTGCAGCCAGTAGGACATGACTATGTGGAAGAGGTAATATTTAACTGTGTTATTATCTGAATCAACACAATATCTACCATTTAACATGAGACTTGGAATGATCATAACCAAGAAATATAAAAAAGATACACATTTTTTAAAACTAGGAAGACTGTTTTCATGAGAAGTTTTAATATTAACCTGTCATTAACTTTACTAGCAAGTCTTTATGGAAAAAATATAGGATATCACTTAGAAGAAATGTTTTTAAATCTTAGAAAATGGGAGTGGATTACTAAAAATTTACAGCAGGGAGACCATGGGTTGGGCAGGGAAGGCCACTGAGTATTCTCCTGCAGGTTAGCATCACCTCTTTGCTCTCTATCTGCAGGATAGAATGGACCTTGCTTTACAAGTATAATCTCCTTTGATCCTCATAACCCTTGTAGATGAAGAAACTGAGGCTGAGAGAGGTTAAGTAATTTGCTGGGGGAAACACCATGAGTACCTATCCAGAACAGGTTAGGATATGGTCTTATCTTAATTTTTAAAGTCTCCTAGACTGGAAATTGCAAGACCTTTCTTTAAGCTATACTAGGAATAGACAACTGTGAGGAGGGTTTTAAAAAGATCCCCCAGGTTCATTAAGCTCCATATGGGCCACCAATCTATAAGGGCCAAATTAAAATGGAAAGAGTTAATGGGGAGGCTAGCTGCAATATTGGGACTCAGAAAACAACGGGGGACCTCTAGGTCCCAAGCCTCCTCTCTTCCACACTGTCCCCTCGCCAATTGTTTCTCCCAGACTGATAAGAAACGAGATTAAAAAGCCTCTTTTCAAAAAAGCAAAAAACCCCCCCAAAACCAACAAAAAACCCAAAACCCAAATCCCAGAGTTTATTGATGAGAACAAATTTAGAAATAAAGACAAAGACAAGCAGGAAATACGACCTATAAACTTGCCCACTGGACTCAGCTCAGTTTGCATTTAACTCTCTCTATCCCCCGTGCGTCTGCATTTAACTTTCTCGCCTGCTGCCGTGAACTGTTCTCTTTCTCTCTCTCTTCTTCTCGTCTCCACCCTCTCTCTTCTCTACCCCCCAGAATAAAAAAACCCTTCTCTCACAGGAAACCTGGGCTGACCACCCACACACCCCAAGCCAATTCACTGGCACCCTAAGGGCGGCACCCAAGGCTGGCTGGGGCACAGGGTTTCCTTGCATTCCCCGCTTGGCAGAGGGAGCTGGGGCTTGGGTTTTCCGTGTATACTCCCGCTGGGCAGAGGGAACCAGGGCGTGCCTGAGGCTTTCCAATTTTAGCCAAAGATGGGGTCCCACAAATCACAATCAGTTCTTACACAACCCTTATTGGTAAGAGTTTCCCCTATGTATTTAGTATGGGCAATATGAGAATATTATTTTTAAAAGTTCCCATAATCATAAATTTGAATTCCTAAAATTCTACTTGTTTTAATTTTGGTCATTTTCTTTCAACCCATATGTATATATGTCTCTATATTTTTATTGACTTAGTACCTATTATATGCTAGGTCCTGCAAAATTAAGAAGCTGCAGGATGGTCCCTTTCCTTGAGGAGCTTGAGTTTTTATAGGGATATATAATTTCCACACTTGAAAAAATCAGAGAATAACATGACACAATAAAGTCAAAGGCCAAAACTTATATTATGTAATATGGTTAGGCCCAGCTCAAAAAGGGGAATGAAAATGTGGTTGGCATGGGCCTGAAAAAGACTGAGCAGTAGACTTTAGCTCTTCAAATTCTAAGTTAAGTGGTTTTTTCCACCAGGTTACGGTACCCCTCTTTATTTTGCCCCCCTGTACTTGGATAGTTAGACTGCTGAAGTGGTAGTAGTTCCTTTGAAAACTGTCCAAATAAATTCCTAGATCAGATACTAAACAAGGAGAAGGAAACCCCCAACTTTTATTCAATATTCAATGTACAAATGTTTTTAAAGTATCTATTGAATAGGTAGAGGGACAGCATTAGGTGGTGGCCTTGGAGTTAAGAAGGTCTGGGTTCAAGTTCTATCTGTCATATACTGACGTTATGACCCTGGACTAGTTATTTAACTTCACAGTGCTCTGAGGCAATTCTCAAAGACTGTGCTTTACCCAACAGAAGCCAATATGCATTGATAGCGGAAATTCTTCAGTGGGTACTCTTTATGCTGATGAAATCACAGGCCCTGTCAAAAGCAAAGCTAATTTAACAAGTAGGTCCTAACTTGGTGAAGATTGAAGTCAATACTTGGTTGGCAGTTAGATTTCAATTTCTCTTTGATGTGATTATATAAAGCAAAGCATTATGCTAGTCAGGGGGAAGAGACAAAGTTTAGAAGAAACATGGCCATTTCCATCATGGAGGTTATGGTCAGGTAGGGGAAAAGAGGTAATTAAAACATATAACACTAGACAAATACTTTTGAGGGTTGTGAAACAAAGTGCTAAATCTCTTAAGCTTGTTACTAAACTTGGTCACATATGAGATAACCACCATTTTGGGGGACTTGCCACCCTGAGTTCTTTCTGGAGATGGATATGTTCTTACATTATAAGAATTAGAGGAGCTCTAAGAGCCTACTTTGATGACATACATCATATTTATTATGTCATATATTTATTTTTTTTAAACAGTGAATGAGGCTTCTAAAATGGTATTGTAAAACATAATAGTTGGTGTTTGTGGTCAGTGTTAAAAAAGTAGGCACAAAATGTCTGAAATTTAAGCAATTTAGAGGTTTTTAGATTAATTTTTCAAGTTGCATGTAATCATTAAACTTTGTTTGGTGCCTCAGGTGCACAATGATGAAGGAAAAATGATTCGGTTTCACTGTAAGCTGTGTGAGTGCAGTTTCAATGATCCTAATGCCAAGGATATGCACCTGAAGGGGCGTCGGCACCGACTACAATACAAGGTGAGATACTAGCTGCTCCTTAACAGTTCTACTCCCTCAGAATGAGCTCTCTTAGATGGAGGTGAACATTTCAATAGATTAGGAGAATGAAAATGCTTTTGTTCATTTAGTCTATTAGTGCTAAAGCTTTGTATAATTTGGATGGCTTATTAAAAAAAGTCCCTAAAAGATGTCCCTAAAAAATCCTTCTCCCATTCTGTTCATATCGCATACACATGGGCAGAGTAAAGAAGGGCAGGGTGACATGGTAGGAAAGCCATTAGAACTGGAGTCAGGACCCCCCACCTCCGACCTTCCAGCCCCAGTTGGTTGTGTCCCAGCTTGGACAAATATTGTGTGATTAGCAAGTCAGTTAACTAAAACACCAGACTTTTCATCTATAAAATGAGGATAATAGGGCTTAGATTACCTGCTTCACAAGGTTGTGAAGAAAATTACTTGTATGATGTAAATATTTATTATTATTGGCAAGAATTGCACAAGATTAAGAAGGTGTGGATATTTGTGAATACACCAGTGGAAGGTATATAATTATTGTTGTTTTTATAACTTGTGATAATTATAATAATAACTAACATTTACATAAACTTTAAGGTTTACAAAATGCTTTACAAGTGTTATCTCATTTGATATTTATAACAACCCTGGGAGGTTGGTATAGATCCCTGTAGATGAGGAAACTGAGGCTGAGAAAGGTTAAATGATTTTCCCGGGGGCAGCTAGATGGCGCAGTGGATAGAGCCTTGGAGTCAGGAGTACCTGAGTTCAAATCCGGCCTCAGACACTTAACACTTACTAGCTGTGTGACCCTGGGCAAGTCACTTAACCCCAATTGCCTCATTTAAAAAAAAAAGCTGATTTTCCCAAGGTCACACAGCTAATAAATGAAGCCAAATTTGAACTCATATCCTCCTGTATCTAGACTCAGTGCTCTATCTACAGCGCCAACCAGGCCACCTGAGTGCTTCGGAGCCAGGATTACTTGAGTTCAAGTCCTGTTTTTGACCCACATAATGGCTGTGTGACCCTTCACAAGTCACTTAACTTTGTTAGAAACACAGCTAACAGCTCAAATAGTGTTGCGCAACTCAAGTGTTAGCAGCTCAAGTCCCCATACACACCAAAATATTTATAGCAGCACTTTTTGTAATAGCAGAAATAGATGCTTATCAATTGGAGAATGGCTAAACAAATCGTGGCACATAAATATAATGAAATGTTACTGTATTATAAGAAATGACGTGTATGATAAAAACAGGGAAGCATAGAAAGATCTATATGAACTTATATAGAGCCAAGAAAAGATTATATCCAGTAACCCAACAAAGTAAAGGGAAAGAACAACTACACATCAAAAAATCAAAAGTAAATATAACAAAATTATGAAGATCAAGCATGACTCAAATGAAGAGAGATGAGTATGGCTACCACCCATGCTTGGAGGTGGGAGGTCCGTAGGTGTTAAACATTGCACATATTTTTGGACCTTTTTAATATTTTGATCAGTTGTACTGACTTTTCTTCTCTTATGTTTATCATATAGGACGGCTTTCAGAGAAGGGAAGGGGGAAGGATAGTTGAGATAACTATGGGATTTAAGAAACAGAAAATGTTAATGAAAACTTAAAAGATCCATCTACTAAGACATGCAAAAATAATATGAATTCATTTATTAAACATTCTGTGTAAAGATAAGGAAAAACTTAAATAATTAGGGAAACGTATTGCTCCTGTTTGGGTCAAGGCAGTTATACTACTTAAGTTATTTCTTGAATCAGCGACATTCCAATAAAACTATCAAAAGGTTACTTTTATAGAGCTAGGAAAAAATAACAATTCATGTAGAAGAACACTATGTTAATAATTTCATGGGAAATAATGAAAAAAGGAAGGATGCTTAGAAATATTTGCTCTCAAACATTATTTTAAAGCACCAGTCGTTGAAACTATTTGGCACTGGGTTTTTTTGTTTTTTTGTTTTTAGTGAGGCAATTGGGGTTAAGTGACTTGCCCAGGGTCACACAGCCAGTAAGTGTTAAGTGTCTGAGGCCGGATCTGAACTCAGGTACTCCTGACTCCAGGGCCAGTGCTCCATCCACTGTGCCACCTAGCTGCCCCTGGTACTGTTTTTTAAACAAAATAGAAAAGTTAATCAATGGAACAGATTAGGTACCTAAGATCCAGAGGCAAGTAAGCCTAGTAGTACAGTGTTTGATAAATCCAAAGATCCCAACTAAAGAGGTAATGACTCACTATTTGATAAAAACTACTAGGAAGACAAAGGCAATCTGGTAGAAATTAGGTTAAACCAACATCACAAACCATGTACCACAATAAAGTCCAAATGCATCCATGACTTAGGTAGAAAAGATAACATTAAAAACACATTAGGGGGCAGCTAGGTGGTGCAGTGGATAAAGCACTGGCCTTGGATTCAGGAGGACCTGAGTTCAAATCTGGCCTCAGACACTTGACATTTACTAGTTGTGTGACCCTGGGCAAGTCACTTAACCCCAATTGCCTCACACCACCCCCCCCAAAAAAAATTAGACCAGCAAGGAAGGAAATAGCTTTCACAGCTATTTAGAGGGGAAAAGTTCTTGATTAAATAAATGCTAGAGAGGATCACAGATGATAAAATGGAAAATGTTGATGATATAAAATTTAAAAGTTTTTGTACTAAAGCAGTGCAGTGAAAATTAGAAGGGAAATTAGGGGAAATATTTGCAACAAGTTTCTCTGATGATATCCAAATTATCTGATATATCTAGAACATATAGGCAACTGATCAAATATATGAGTATGAGTTATTCTCTTACTATGTATTGGCACTGTGCTATACACTGAGGACTCAGGTGCAAAGAATGAAACAGTCTTTACTTGTGTTGAGCTTATATTCTTTTTTTTGAGCTTATATTCTAATGGGGAAAACAATATGTATGTATAAAATATATATATACAACATAAATATAAAGTTAATAAATACACTTACTTGCATGTACATGCACACACAGTAGTTAAATATAAATGAAAGTTGTTTGGGAGAGAAGTCACTAGCAATTGGGGGATCAGGAAAGACTTCATGCAGAAGATGATGTTTGAACTACATCTTGTGAGAACCGAGAAAGCATGAGGTGACCTTTCTGAGATATCTTAGGTCATTCTGGCGTTCCGGAAGTTCATGGACTGCCTGTAAGTCATGTCAATCAATGGACTTGAATGCTACCAGCCAATTAGCTTAGAGCTGTGTGTGGGAACTACCCCACTTCCTGTTCCACAGAGGGCTTCCAGGGGAACTGGCTGGGACCCTGTCACTTACTTGGGAAGCGTGAGCTGCTAATGGGAATCAGGTTTTCTCTCTCTCTCTCCTGCATAGATCTGGGTTAGGGTTTTTCCATTCTTTCAGAGACATGTGCTCTCTTTATCGACTTCTAATATACTTTAATAAATGCTGAAAAGCCTAAACTGTTGCTGAATTTATAAGTAAACCTTAGCTAGTTCTTCCCCCACACTGGGGGGTGGTCAGGTAAGGACACCCACATTAGATTTTACTCATCACAATCTTAAAGAGTGAGAGGAATTTTTAAGCAGAAGTAAGAAGGGAGTGTAAAGGCATGGAGATGGAAATGGAGTAAGGACTGCCTCTCCTCCAGACCCAGAAAAAGCTTCAGTTACTAGGAGTTAGACTCTCAGGTGCTCTTGGTGGCAGAGGACTTGGAGGAAAAAGCAGGCCAGGTTGAGCTCTATTCTCTCCTCTAGACTAGATAGGTCTTTTTTTGGGGGGGGGGCAACAGGGGTTAAGTGACTTGCCCAGGGTCACACAACTAGTAAGTGTCAAGTGTCTGAGACCAGATTTGAACTCAGGTCTTCCTGAATCCAGGGCCGTTGCTTTATCTACTGCGCCACCTAGCTGCCCCATAGATAGGTCTTTTTTTAACTTTCAGAGACATGTGCGCTCTTTACTAACATTTAATATATTTTAATAAATGCGTAATGCCCCAAAACTGGTGCTAAAGCTTCTAATTTATAAGTAACAACTATATTAGGAACTCCAGCTAATTTTCCCCAAACTTGGGACAGAAATAAGGCAGCCACACATATAGTTTTACATGCCACAACTTAAAATAATGACTCCAAATAATTTAAATAATCTTATAATTTTTATACATAATAGTCAGATAATTTCAGATGAACTTCCCTTAAATATAGACAAAACTTCCAAGTTCTTAAATTACAGTATTTCAGGACATTGCCAAATCATGTTCAGCAGGGCTGATAAAATGACCTACTAGCTTCCTAGCCGATTAATTCCCTCTCTCTTTTTTTCAATGGTATAATTCTTAATTTAATGACATCTAAATCATAAGAGAAATAATTTTTTCTAAACATAGCTGATAGAATTATTTACCAAATTATATACTATAAGAAAATTTAGAAACATAACAATACTGTAAACAATATTACATATTTAAAACTCGAAACAAAACCAATTAATTACCAATCAGGTGACCTTAAATTGGTTGAATATGCTTCCAATTTACCTTACACAGAAAACCATTCATATCATCCAAATTCTCATCTAAAAACCCATGTAAAGTTATCAAGTATTAAGTAATTGCATCTATTTTTAATTTTTAAAAATTTTTATTTTTAGTGAGGCAATTGGGGTTAAGTGACTTGCCCAGGGTCACACAGCTAGTAAGTGTTAAGTGTCTGAGGCCAGATTTGAACTCAGGTACTCCTGACTCCAGGGCCGGTGCTCTATCCACTGTGCCACCTAGCTGCCCATAAGTAATTGCATCTAATTAAAGTAATAATAAAAACAGTTAACATTCATATAATGTTCGTCCTGTGGTAAGCACTTTACAATCATGTGATTTTCCCAACAACACTGATCCTCTTACAGGACAGCAAACTGTGGTAAATAGAACTTTCTTAGGGCCATACAGCTAATAAATTTCTTAATGCCAAATAACAAATGTCTTTTATGTTAGATTCTGGTTTACCATAATTATCCTGATAGGATAATTACAGGACACAACGGACCACATTCTGATTTCTTTCAGGACAATCTTGGCTTAATTCAAATTCAGTTGAGATTTATAATTGTTAATGGTACTGAGTTATAATATTCTTGATACAGTTCTTAGAGGACTATGTCATACTTTTATATTCATTTATTCTCTGTTAGCTGACATTGCTTGCATTTTCTTTCTTTCTTTTTTTTTTTTTTTTTTTGGTGAGGCAATTGGGGTTAAGTGACTTGCCCAGAGAACCACAGCTAGTAATTGTTAAGTGTCTGAGGCCAGATTTGAACTCAGGTCCTCCTGACTCCAGGGCCGGTGCTTTTATTGATTGTGCCATCTAGCTACCCCTTGTCCTTCATTATTTTTTTTTAAGTGAGGCAATTGGGGTTAAGTGACTTGCCCAGGGTCACACAGCTGGTGCGTGTTATGTGTCTGAGGCTGGATTTGAACTCAGGTCCTCCTGACTCCAGGGCCGGTGCTCTATCCACTGTGCCACCTAGCTGCCCCCACTTGCATTTTCTTTATGTATCTTTAAAAAATTAAGTTGATTAGTGAATCCCCAAAGCATGTATATTGGTATCTTTAGACAACATCCTTTTTTTAATCCTCTTCAGAATCCTTTCTCTTTTTCTCTTCAGAATTGGATCTTAGTTTCCTCATCAAGAAAATAAGCAGAGGGGCAGCTAGGTGGCACAGTGGATAAAGCACTGGCCTTGGATTCAGGAGGACCTGAGTTCAAATCCGGCCTCAGACGCATAACACTTACTAGCTGTGTGACCCTGGGCAAGTTACTTAACCCCAATTGCCTCACCAAAAAAAAGAAAAGAAAAGAAGCAGAGGTAGCTAGGTGGTGCAGTGGATAAAGCACCGGCCCTGGAGTCAGGAGGACCTGAATTCAAATCCAACCTCAGCCACTTGACACTTACTAGCTGTGTGACCCTGGGCAAGTCACTTAACCCTTATTGCCCTGTAAAAAGAAAAGGAAAAAAAGAAAATAAGTAGATTATGCCATGAATGAAGTTTTTTCCACATGAGTTTTTGTTTTTAACTAAATATTTCTTTCCTTTTGCAGAAAAAAGTGAATCCTGATCTCCCAGTTGAGATTAAGCCCAGCAATCGAGCTCGGAAACACCATGAGGAGAAAATGAAGAAACAGAAACAGAAAGATATGTTGAAACGATGGAGACAGGAACAACAACTTCGTCATATAGAAATTAGGTAGAAATGGGGAAGAAATTTTCAAAAGTATGGACTTTTCAGAGGTGTTTATTTTCCAAAATTACCTACTCATGTTATACTTAAGTAACTATTTAACTGTTTCTTTCCTTTGAAAAGAGGAATGTTGATCACTTGCAGTGTCTTTATTTAGAGAACAGCAGTAAAACAAAAATTTCTTTTTTATGTTTGGATTGCTTATTTGATGAACATTTTGAATGGTTGAAGATTTTCTAAATTTTAAATAATTTCGTGTAGTTGGCATAGTTAAATCAGTGTTGATTTGATTATAAGAGAATTTCATTTGAGTTCTAGAAATATTGTTCTCATTTCTTTCAAAGGAAGGAAACTTGGAGCTCATCTAGTCCAACCTTTTCATTTTACAGATGAGGAAATAGACTCAGAGAAATAATGACTTGCTGAAGGTTGCACAAGCAGTAAGGAACAGAGCTGAGATTTGAACTCGGGGCCTGTGACTCCCAGGTTCAGCACTCTTTCTTTCCACTTACATAGTTTCTCTATGCTTTTGTCAATTTTTGATGTACTTTTGATCAATCAAATGATAATAATGAGAGGTAATGTGGAATAGTAGGAAGAATACTGGGATGGTTTCAGGAGATATAGATTTGAGTCTTGTCTCTGTTACTTATTAGCTATTTGACCATGGGCAAATCAGTAAATCCCATGATTTCCTCATCTTTAAAGGAAAGATTTGGATTAAATTGAACTTTGAGGTTTCTTCCAGCTGCACAATCTATGATTTTTGCTCCAGTAATAACAGTGGTTGCCATTTATTTACATAACACTTTATGGTTACAAAATACTTTACATACATGAATTTTCTCAAATGAGCCTCACAGAAACCTTGTGAAGTAGGTAGTATGATTATTCCGATGTTGTAGATGAGGAAACTAAGGATCAAAAAGGTAGTGTTTTGCTCAAGTTCCCAAAGTAGTAAATGACAGAGTTGAATTCAAAACCAAGTGTCCTGTTTTCTAAATCAGTGCCTTTTCTTCACTGTAGAATGTGACCAAATGCATTCAGTCTTTGATTCAACATCAGTTTATTAGCTGACTATTATAGGCACTATTGGAGAAACTGGGGAGATGGATACATTTAATTAAAATATGATCTCTGTCCAAACAGAAAACAAATGACTTCTTTGGGACCAAGCTTGGTTATTATGTAGTTTTCAATTTCAATTTTGTTGTTGTTGTCTTTTGTATTTATGTTGTAATACATTTACATCGTAATAATGGGCATTGTTGTAGTCATGTGTGTTGTTTTTCTGGTTCTGCTTACTTCACTTTACATTGGGTCATGTAAATCTCATTCTTCCCTGTTTTCTTCTAATTCATTGTTTCTAATGATACAGTAATATTCTTCACATTCATATATGGTTTCTTAACCATTCCCAATCAATGGGCATCTAATTTAAAAAAAAACAAAACATTTACTAAACCCATATTTTATGTTCAAATAGAGCTTGCTATATTGTAAGAGAACACGGAGGAGAATGCTGCAAAACAAACCAAAGTAGGTTACAACCATACAATAAATGTAATCCAGAATAGAATATGATAAAAGGACATGTGATATCCAGACTGCCATAAACGATTCAAGGAAAGAAAGATAATAAAAGTACTACTAATAATAACATTTCTTTAGCACTTTAAGGTTTACAGAATTTTCCTTAAAATTCTACGAGGGAAGTAAATAATTTCTAACTAGGGCTAAAGGGATCTGACAAACCTTTTATGTAGGAGGTGACTTTTGAACTTAGGGCAGGATGGGCAGGATCCCATTTAAGAAAGATCTAGTAGTAATAAATTACAAGATAGCCACTATGCTCAAATCCAGGAACAAATATACACATGCCTCTGATTTGTTTCCTTGTTCTTAGGGTAGCATTTAACATCATCTAGTTCTGATTCATAAAGCCTGGGAATTCATAGTGTTGGCTAGTATGGTCTCTGGTCTCATAATATCCTTTATTCTATAGACGTTACGAAGAAGAAATGTATCGGAGGCGAATACGAAAAGAACAGTTGTATTGGGAAGAACATCAGCGCCGAATAGTGACTAATTGGAATCCACCTCCCCTCATGGGCAGACCAGGGGTACCTGTTTCCTCACTTTTGGTGAGTCTTCAGATTACCTAAAGTTTGCATGACTTTTACCTGCTATATATTAAGATGTCGGACTTTTGTTATAAATTTAAGAAATGAAGTTCTTTGATTTTTCTCTGAGACGGCTTCCGTGTTGTCTTTTTTTTTTGTAGTAAGTAGGATGTGGCTGCAGATAGGCTTTATCTGACTTAGTGGATGTTGTGTTTCTGACACGGTTATATATTTCCACTTAGTTGGATTATCCCATGGACTTCTTCAGTATCATTACCTTTCTTGGAAAATCTTAGTCATCTATCTTTGTTCTTGGGAATATGATTCTTGCCAGACCTTAGACTAATTGGTCTGTGCAGGTTGGGCCCCTGGTGTGGAATGGGAGTCTTAGATATGAGCCATCATGGTGAGCCTTGCTGAAAGGAAGAGGCCAACCCATTTGATTTTAAAATCTCTAGATGGGAAATGTAAGAGTATTGCCAATGGGGAACCAACTAGAAATCAGATCTGTGCTTCCTGCAGTCATCAGCAATGCACTGGGAATGTCTGGAAAGACAAAGGTATAAAATTAGTTAATCAAAATTGTGGAGTTTTTTTCTTCTTTTCTACTCTTTGTAAGCTAGAAACTCATCTATTAATGCTAATGTATTTTAACCCAGCAAACTTCTGTCTTCCTCTCTCTTTTTAAAGCACCTGAAATGAAATTTACTAAAATTACTCCAGTTTGGTTTTGGCTAGGCTGTCTTTAACTTTCTTTTTGTTTTTGTTTTGTTTTTTTCAGTAAGGCAATTGGGGTTAAGTGACTTGCCCAGGGTCACACAGCTAGTAAGTGTTAAGTGTCTGAGGTCGGATTTGAACTCAGGTACTCCTGAATCCAGGGCCAGTGCTTTATCCACTGCGCCACCTAGCTGCCCCTTTAACTTTCTTTTAATGCCATTTGCAGTGCCATTTTTGGTTTGATAGTTTCGAAGTAGCCATGAGAACTCTGTAATTTTGTCCTTTTTCTCTCCTTGTCTCCTCTCATCTTCCCTAAATATTTGTTTAAATGTATGTCCTTCTACCCCTGACAGGGTTCAAGGCGTCCTAATACATCTGATGATCGGCATATCATGTCCAAGCACTCCACTATTTATCCCACTGAAGCAGAGCTACAGGCCATCCAGAAAGTGGTTTCTCATTCAGAACGAGCCCTCAAGCTGGTCTCAGATATCCTGGCTGAAGAAAAGTCAGAACAAGATGAAGAGGGTGGTGGAAAAGGGTAATTTGAAATCATGGAATGTTAGAACTGAGCCTTTAGAACATAGGAAGAATGTCAGATCATCTAGTCCATCCCTCTTCCCTCTCATGTTATAAATGAGAGAACAAGTCTAGAAAGAGTAAATGAATTGACTAGAGTCCTCGATTTCCTGACTCTCAATCCAATGTTTTCCCTCACTACTACACACACTTGATACCCATAATTTCTTTTGATTAGTAGTGGTTATTACAGAAAGGAGTTTATTCACTTTAGTATTTTAAAATCCATTCTTTCCACAGTGTAGTTGGTTCCTCCACCAACACAGAGCTATAGGAGTGGTATTTATGAGTTCCTGTGGCCAACCCACTAGTGATTAGAATCTCCAAACAGATTTGTGCCATACATTAAAACTCCAGAATAGTCAAACAACAAAACTCTTCATTATAAAGGTCTGCCCAATCAGAAGCAAGACTAAACCAATATTTTTGAGCATCACATTAACTAAGAGTTAAATTATAAGTTCTTCAAGAAGGGATAAACACTTCTGTGTATAGAGATGGACAGAAATATGATGCATAGCTTATGAATTAGAAGAGTCCTTAGAGACCATATTGACAAACTTTAAATATGATTTAGTCTAATCCTACAATTTATAGATGAAGAAACTGAAACACATATAAGTTATGTGATACATTGCACAACTGTAAGTGTCAGAGATGGAATCTGGACACAGGTCTTCTGACTTCAAGTCTAGGGCTCCATCATCCTATACTACCTTCCACTACTCTTTTCCATCAGCATTAATTTTCTTCCACTAGTCTTAGGGGAATTATATTTTTGGCATTCCTAAACTTGTTTTCTTTTTCCAATTCTGCTTCCATTTTAAATTTCTTTCAATTAGGATTCAATTACTCAGCAAGTATTTATTGCATGTTTACTACATGTAGACACATACTCAATTCTGTAAAATGATTTCAAGCCTATAAAAGCTTATCTAATATGATTCCTTTCTTGAACTTATGAGTGTAGTTGGGGAAGCAATTAACAGGAAATAGCAGTGGACAATTCCCAGCTTTTGTTAACTAAATGCTAATATCATGCCTTGCCATCAAGAAGAGCATTTTAAATTTTCTTGTGATTGCTTTTCAGAATCTCAGTATTGCTTTTTACATCCTCTCCTGTAATTATCTCCTTAACAGCAAAATAGATTCTTCATCAAGAATATTGAAAGGTGTGATGCGAGTTGGGATCCTAGCAAAGGGCCTTCTCCTCAGAGGAGATAGGAATGTGCACCTCATCCTTCTGTCAGCTGAGAAGCCCACACAGTCTCTCCTCCAAAAAATCACTGAGCAGCTACCCAAGCAACTTTTGGTAAGGTCTTTTTTTCATCTATTTCCCTTGTAGAAACATTCTAAAAATGTTTATAGATATATTTTGTTACATCACCATAATTTCCCAATATATCCCTAACCCTTTGCTTCATTAAGAAACATGGGGTGTTTCCTTGATGAAGCAATAAAAAATAACAGAATATCATAACCTATGCTAACAAACAATATACTAATAACAATATAAGAAAGGGAGAAAGGGAAAATTTTGTCCAGGGGGCAGTCCCTCATGGACTTACGCTTTGACAATGTCTACAGAGGGAAGACCTCTGCAGAAAATATATATTACAGATGGTGTATATAGTAACAGAAGGAAAAAAAATGTTCATTTAAAGTACTTAAAATCTTGTCTTCTTTGAGTATTAAGATGCCATCAGGAAATCTGAATTCTGGTTGTCTCTGGATACTTTTACTTCTTTAGCTGTTGAACTGCTGCAAATTTAAACTTGATATATACAGCATATTATATTCCCCCCTGTGGAGAATACTTATACCCATATGCAATACAGAGTTGAGGCAGTTATGATGTCAGTAACACTTTTTACCACCATATTCCTTACAGGGGCCAAACTTGGTCATTATAATTTTGCAGGATTCAGTTTTAATTTTGTTGTACTTTTGTTTACAGTGTTCTAGTCATTGTGTATATTATTTTTCTGGTTCTGCTTACTTCACATTGCATTGGTTCATGTAAATCTTCTCATGCCTCCCTATATTCTTCATATTCATCATTTCTTATGGTACAGTAATATTCTACTGCATTTATGTACCAGTTTATTTAATAATTCCCTAATCAACAGACACCTACTTATAAACAAATATTTATTAAACCTATAGCATGAGTCAAATACTATGCTATCCACTAGGGATATAAAAATAGGAAAAAATATTACACAGTGATAGAAGGGAGAATGTGATAGAGGCAAAGGAAAGATTAAGTAATGGTGCTCTAAGAAAATTTGAGGATTGTTTTCAGCTTAGAGGTATCAGGAAGACTTCATTGAGAGATGACAACTGAGTTTGGCCTTGAAGAATGGAAAGAGTTTCAACAAATGGTGAAAAATAGAGTAGTGGTAACCATTAACATCTTCCCTTGAAGCCTTTACAACTTTCAGGGCCTTCCAGAAATAATGACCTATTGGAATAGCCTTCAAGATTTCAGGGTCAGCATACTGTCCCATGAGATTGATCTCCTTGGAAATCCAACACAGAAAGTAAGCATTTCAGGGAACACAAGTCAAGAGGTAGAATGTACTGACCTTAATAAGAGCAAGAAGTAAATGTAATGGCACAGTATAGATTTGGGTCCCTCTCTATCTATTCTACGCCATACTGCCTCCTTCATGGATTAATGTCTATGAGATTGAGGCCCCTCTGAAGGAGATACTTACAAAAAACAAAACATGAGTAAGAGAGGAGTAGATGAGATCTGCAATCTTAATAACAGATAATCTGGACACAGGCTCTGTCTTTCAAAATCATCACCTTATGAGTGGGACATAGAATAAAGAAAAAACATTTGAGTGCTTTAGTCTGTGAATGGGATAGAAGATATCAGAATAACCTTGCCGGGAAAGGCATAAGGAAAAGACCAGTGTAAATGAACACTTCATAAAAGAGTTGCATAATTCAGTGTGACCTTGGGCAAGTCACTTAACCCTCATTGCCCCACAAAAAAAGAAGCTCATCTTCTAACAGGGAAACAACAGGTACCTAAACAAGTCTGTCTAAAATAAATTCAAGGTAAATTTTTAGCTTGGAAGGGCACTAACAGCTGCAAAATTTGTAAAGTTTTCATATAAAAAGTGTTACTTAAGCAGAGTTTTGAAAGAAATAAAAGATTTCTTGAGAGGCAGTGGAGTAGAGGGTGTGAATTCCAGATATGGGGAAGACCTATTGCAAAGGCATAGAAGTAGGAGATAGAGTGTCATGTGTGAGGAACAAAAAAAAAGTAGTTTGGCTAGATCAGAGAATGTGTGAGAAGGGTAATATATTATACAATTGGAAAGGTAGTTTGAGAACAGGTTGTGAAATATTTTAAAGGCCAGACAAAGGAACTTTTATTTATTCTTAAAATCATAAGGAGCCATTGGAGCTTCTGGAGTAAGGGAGTGACATGGTCAGTCCTGCAGGAAAATCAACTTTAGTGGCTATGTGGAGAATGGATTGGAGAGGAGAGAGACTTGAGACCAATTAGGAAATTATTGCTGTAGACTTGCTAAGAGGTAATGAGAGCCTAAAGTAGAGTAGTGACCATATGAATAGAGAACAGATGTGTTAAGATATTGTAGAGGTAGAAATTATTATATTTGAAATTAATTGGACACGTAGGGTGAGAGAGAATGATGACTGAAGGATAATTCTGAGGTTGTGAACCTAGGTAACTAGAATAATGGTGCCCTTAACAGAAAAAGGAAAGATGTTAAGGGTTTGGAGGAAAGATAATGAGTTAATTTTTTGACATGTAGAGTTTCAGATTCCTATGAAACATACATATCCAATAGGTTATTGGAGATGTACTGCTGGAGCTTAGGAAAGAGACTAGAACTGGATATACAGATTTCAGTCATTTCAACTGAGATGATTAAATTCATGGAAGTTTATGAGAGAGAGTATAGAGAATAGGAAGGGGTCCAGGACATAACCTTAGGGAACACTCAGAGTTAGGGGCATGAGATAGATGATGAAGCAGCAAAGGATAGTGAGAAGAAGTGATCAGATAGGTAGGAGGTGAACAAAGAGAGAAAAGTGTCATGAAAACACAGAGGAGAGTATTCGGGAGGGGAAGGTAGTCAACAGAGTTAAATGCTGTAGAGAGGCAAAGAAGGATGGAAAATGACAAAATTTAGAGATTGGTAACTTTGTTGAAAGCAGTTTCAGTTGAAATCAAGATACCTAAAGTGAAATCCAGAGATAAATATACATATAGAATGAAAATAAGGGGCTAGAACAAAAGTTATTTTGCATCAGACAATTTAATCAATCAATTAATTAGTATTTATTAAGTTCCTAATTACTAATTCATTGATATTTATTAAGTTCCAGGCATTATGCTAAGCACTGAGGATAACCCCACCAAAAAAAAAACCAAGATAAAAGAAAAAAATTAAAATCTATCCCTGCCTTCAAAGAATTTATGTGTATTCTCTCCATTGATGAAGATCACAACCCATTCTCTCTATGACTACTCGTAAAGTCACAACAGAGAGTCACTCTTGCCCTAGGGGCCTTTATGACTTCTCTTGACATTGTGAGGATTTATTAAGCATCTACTACCAAGGATGTCAGTTAATTGCCTTGCTCATGTCACATGACAATGAAACACGTGTTTGGCAGAGCAGCTAAATGTATAAAGGGAAAACAATTGAATTGAAAAAAGACAGTGACATTATTTGTAGGAGACTTTAATTCTGCTTATTACACTCCTAACTCTTGAGTGTTCCCTAAAATTCTGTCCTGTAACCCTTCTTGTTCTTTCTGTATACTCTCATCAGTTTCCATTAATTTAATCATCTCAGTGAAAATGACTATGAAATCTGTATATCCACCTTAAATCTACTTTCAGAACTACACAAATCTAAAAAATTAAAAATAGACTTTAATAGCACTGGAAAATTATATTTGAACATCTATGATCATGTTAAAGAATATGCATATCATCAATATCATAATAACTTTATAAAAACAAATCATGAGTCAGGGTAAAATTCAAAGTTATAAATAAATAAATAATGGTAGAAATAATAAACATAGCATTGACTTATAATTTAATAAAGTTGGTATTGATACTGAGAATATAAGAAGATGATACAGATATAAATTAAAACTAAGTAAAGATATCTTGAATGATAAGTTAGTCAAAAGGACAAATCATAGAAATAATAAATAACTGTTGCCACGAATGATGATGAGATAATACACCAAAAAAATTTAATGCAACTAGAGCACTATAGAGAATTCTGTTTCTGAAAGCATATATTACAAAATAAAAAAAAGGGATATTGATGAATCATTTCAATTAAAAAAATACCTTAGAAAATAAATTAACAAATCCGAAAGCAAAAGAAGAAATCTTAAAACTAAGGCAGAAATAGAAATATTAAAAATAAAAAGACCCTAGGAGTTATATAAATAAGACTAAGCTTTTTCCAAGACTAACAAAATCAATAAACTATATCTATAACTGAACTTATTATCTCTTCCCCTAAACCTACCCCTTTTCTTTTTTTTTTGTTTGTTTTTTTGGTGAGGCAATTGGGGTTAAGTGACTTGCCCAGAGTCACACAGCTAGTAAGTGTTAAGTGTCTGAGGCCGGATTTGAACTCAGGTCCTCCTGAATCTAGGGCCGGTGCTCTATCCACTGCACCACCTAGCTGCCCCCCACCCCTTTTCTTTACTTCCCTATTTAAGGACAGCACCATATTTTCAGTAAGTAGATGCATAACCTAGTCATCTCCCCTTAACCACATCTGATCAGTTCTCATAGCTTGTTGATTCTGTCTTATCAATATCTGTTTGCTTCCTTTCTATGTACTTCATGATCAGCCTAGTTAAAGCTCTTAGCATCTCTTACTTGGACTATTATCTAGAGAGTAGCCTCCAAATTGTTCTCCTAACATAGCTGAGAGTGAATCTTTCCAGTCTCTTTCCCTCTCTGCTCTATTTTCCACACAGATGCCAAACTGATACCTCTAAAAAAATGTCTGTCCATGTACTTCCCTCCTGAAGAAACTTCAGAGGCTCTCTGTTTTCTTTAGAATAAAAGATATATTGGGGCAGCTAGGTGGCTAAGTGGATAAAGCACCGGCCCTGGAGTCAGGAGTACCTGAGTTCAAATCCGGCCTCAGACACTTAACACTTACTAGCTGTGTGACCCTGGGCAAGTCACTTAACCCCAATTGCCTCACTAAAAAAAAAAAAAAAAAAAAAGAATAAAAGATATACTTCTCTATTTGGGATTTAAACCCCTGTGCAATTTGGCTCCAGCTTACCTTTTTAGACTAATTTTACTTTATTTTTTTTTAATCCTTCCTGTTGTAACCAAACTGGCTTACTTCCTTTTCCCTGTACATAGTATTTTCCACTGCTATGCTTTTGAGTGTCCCTTATGCCTGGAATATTCTACCTCTTCACTGTCACCTCTTAGAACCTATAGCTCTTAGCCCAAGGTACCATCATATTTGAGGTTTTTTCTGATTATCTTAGTTTTTAATACCCTAAAAAATACATGATATATGTATGTATGCATATATATGTGATAGATGTCACCTATCACATATATGTGTGTTTGTGTCTATAGAGCTAATACATATATATATATACACACATATATATGTTTTGTATGCCTATATAGTATTCATTTATAAACATGTCTCCCAAGTAGAATGTAAGCTCTTTGAGGGCAGGAACTGTTCAACTTTTGTATTTGTGTCCCCTGTGTTTGACAGGTATTCAGCATTTAATAAATACTTATTGATTGATTAGCTAACTTGATCAAAAAAGAAACATAATATTATCCAAATAAAAAAGTAAAGTGAATATTCGCAGTGAATAGATAGGAAATAAAAAGTTGTCAGAAGCTACTGAAAAATATAAGCCAGCAAACAAAAATCAGCAACCTATCTACACTAATGAACTCCTAGAGGAAATAATAGGAAGAAAAGTTCAATTCAAAATAACTACAAAAAGTTTCTTTTCTTTTCTTTCTTTCTTTCTTTCTTTCTTTCTTTCTTTCTTTCTTTCTTTCTTTCTTTCTTTCTTTCTTTCTTTCTTTCTTTCTTTCTTTCTTTCTTTCTTTCTTTCTTTCTTTCTTTCTTTCTTTCTTTTTTTGGCAGGGCAATGAGGGTTAAGTGACTTGCCCAGGGCCACACAGCTAGTAAGTGTCAAGTATCTGAGACTGGATTTAAAGTCAGGTCCTCCTGAATCCAGGGCTTGTGCTTTATCCACTGCGCCACCTAGCTGCCCCTAAATTTAATGCCTCTTAAAGTGAATTTACCAAATTACCAAATTACCTAGATGTGTATAGATGCAATTACAAAATTTCCTCAAAGGAATAAAAGATGACAGGGACCTCTTTTCTTTTTCCTCTGTAATATCTCACTTGCTGATCTCCTCAGCTTCTCTGGGGTCACTTATCATGTCTATGCAAATTATCCTCTCCATCTCTAGATCCATCTCTAGGGTCTCCCTTGAGTAGTAGTCACACATCATCTTGAACTCAAGGTTCCATAGACACCTCAGACTCAGGAAGAAAGGCAACCTGAAAGGTGTAGTGAGTGGAGAGTACCTTGGACTGGGATTCAGAAAGCCCTGCATATGCATGTCACCTTGGATAATTTGGAAGGAGTCCTGTGCCAAGAGAATGTTGAGTACATGAAGCCAGTTGTATTAGTAGTAGAGACTTGACTAACAGCAAGACACACATTACATCTATAAAACTGGAGTTCCTGTTTTTGAAGTGTGAAGTAACTGAGAAATTCAGACTGTGTATGGAGTAAAGTTGCAAGTGTGGACTGACAACAGTACACTGACATATTCTGACTAGTATCAAGTTAGATCCTATCTGACAGAGATGGATAGTAGCACTAGTCAACTGTGGATTAAACATACTTTACTGTCCAGGGAAGACTAATGTGGATACAGATGTCCTGTCCCAAAGGTCATATGATACTGAAGCTGTGGTCATATCTAAAGAAACAATAATAGCTATATCTGATGCCCATGCACTTAAATTGTAAACAAATGATAATACAGATAAAAATTTATAATTTTCATAGCATGCCAGTGGTTTATGGGAACCTCGCTGCATTAAGACACAACCGTCTTTGTCCTTTCTGCCTGTGGATGACTGGCAAAGAGAAAAGATGGCTGATGATGTACTGTGCAATGATGTAAGTGAAGAAGTGAGACATTTATGGTAAAGGACTCAAGTGGCAACCCCTTGAAGGCATCTTCCTATTGAGACAATGACAGAAATTGAACCTGAGTATTGGAGTATGGTATTGAGCTATTACTGATATGGTACCAGGAAGCAGTTGGTGCTACCCAAATTATATTGTTCTGTGACTATAAAAACTTTACCTGATGACTTTGGACTTACGAGTCAGGAAAGGCCCCTAGAGCTGGTAATAAACCAGTTTTATTGGCCTAAAATGGCTATACATGCTACCAAGAATTGTGAGACTTGTACTTGTATACAGAGCGCCAATTAATGCTGTATTTTTGGAGAACATAAGTATTAATAAACTTTTGTGTCTTATCTGCATTGACAATCTCTCTAGAAGGAGATAAAAAGGACATAAACCATATGTTGGGGATGACTAACCACATAGGGCATGTATGGGCATATCTAACCAGGAACCAGAAAGCTATAATGGTTGCTAAAATATTGTGAGAGAAATATTAGTGTATGGACTTTCTGACAGGATCCATTCAGGCTAAGGCAAAGATCTTGAAAGTATTCTCTGAGAGATGCTAGCTTTTGCTGGCATAAAAAGTCTTAGAATAGTACCTTTCCACCTTCAAGGGGACCCACAATCTGAACATTTCAGTTGCTCACTAATGAGAAGGGACACTGATAATAAACAAAAATGTTAGTGGTGCCAACAAGCAACTTTCCTATTACATGTATACTACTCGACCAGGGATGATTTCACCAGCTTTACACCCTAACTTCTGGTGTTTGGGCATGATCCATGCCTTCCTATTAACTTGTGTTTCAGTACTGTGAAGCTGGAGAGATAGCAGATACAACCAGTATATCTTTTGTTTGAGGGAGAAGATGAAGGAAGCTTTTTGTTGTTCAGAAATTCTAGTCATGTCTGATTCTTCATCACCCTATTTGGAGTTTTCTTGGCAGAGATGCTGGAGTGGTTTGCTATTTTCTTCTCCGGCTTATTTTACAATTGAGGAAACTCAGGCAAACAAGGTTAAGTGACTTGCCCAAGGGACAATCAACTAATTTGATTTGAACTCAGGAAGATGAGTTATCCTGACTGTGTACCTGGTTCTCTACCTACTGTGCTATCTACCTGCTGTGAAGTAAGCTTACCAACTAACTGACTTCAGCCCAGAAGAATGCTGAAAAGAAATAAGTAACAGTATGATTTCCAAGTTCACTGTCAAGACATTCAAAAGGTGACAGAGTTTGGCTGAGAAATCTTGGAGTTTATTACAAACAAGTCAACTGACTAATGGAAAGCTATCCCGTAGCCTTTTGTGGAGAGACTGAGCAGCTTACCTGTTTACAAAATAGCTCCTGACACTGGAGGGGATGTGGAGAGGGACTTTAAAGACAATTTACTATAATCATTCATTGTTAAGTGGTGGGTTGGTTGCACCCCTTAATGTCTGGGTAGAAGCTGACTCCTCTCAGCAGGTTGCCCAGATTCTTCTCTGTGAGGAATTACATCAGTGGCTCTCTGCATATGCTGGTAATAATTGGACTTATTGACCAGTCTCTCTTTACACTCAGAAAACAGCATATTGAATCATATCAACAAATACACGATGATATCACTTAAAAAGACTTTGAAAATGTATTATATTCATTCATGTTTAAAACCTAAAAATCATTGACAAGAAAAGATCTTTATAGTGATCAAAAGTATTTATCTAAAAATCAAGATTTTAACATTGTTTGCATGAGCTTTTCTAGTAAGTATAAAGTTAAGAATTTTCCTCATTCAAATAATTGTGAAAAAAATTGAGATTATTAATAGCTTCAATAAAGTAGCAGGATACAGAATAAAACCATACACACCCACACCTAAACTCACACACCCAAAATAACATTTCTGTAGAGTAGTAACAAAACTAGGAGAAAAATTACATTCAGAATAACAAGAAAATGCATAAAATATATGGGTATTAACCTACCAAGATACACTCAGGATTCATATCATTTATATATGCTTATATAATCTGATGTAACATTATCATATTGTATGCTTCATACTATATTATATTACTTTTACTTTATTTCTGTAAGAAGTGTTTTATAATCATATAATTATATTGTATGATAATGGTACTAAAATATTATAGAAATAAAGGAAGACTTAATTAGGTCACATCAATAAAAATGCTTCCTACATTGATTTACAGATTTAGTATTATAATAATCAAAATTACCAAATTGGGCTTACAGATAAAACTATATAAAATAAGAACATTTGGAGAAATAAATGAGCTAAATCTCAAGGAAAATAATGAGAATGGATGAAGTATAACAATATCAGATATCAGATTATACTATGAAGCATTAATAATTAAAACTACTTGTTACAGTAAAAAAAATTTAAATATATCAATAGGACAAATTAGATAACATCCAAAAGCAATTGAGCATAGCACAGTGTTTCATAAAAACACAAAATGAAACTATTGGAAAAACTGGAAAGGAACAGTGTTTTGTTTTGTTTTGTTTTTTGGTGGGACAATGAGGGTTAAGTGACTTGCCCAGGGTCACACAGCTAGTAAGTGTCAAGTGTCTGAGGCTGAATTTGAACTCAGGTCCTCCTGAATTCAGGTACGGTGGTTTATCCACTGTACCACCTAGCTGCCCCCTTTAATTGATTTATTTATTTTTATTGATTGATTGATTGATTTTTGCAGGGCAATGAGGGTTAAGTGACTTGCCCAGGGTCACACAGCTAGTAAGTGTCAATTGTCTGAGGTGGGATTTGAACTCAGGTCCTCCTGAATCCAGGGCCGGTGCCTTATCCACTGTGCCACCTAGCTGCCCCGATTTTTTTTAAAGGTTTCAACCAGCATTTTATGTCATTCCAAAAGTACTGTAAATGAATGTGCTATCTAAATATGGGGTCACATCAATAAAAAACATTACAGAAGAGTGGAAGAGGTGTCTTTCATAGCTATGGCTAGGAGGAAAATTCTTAACTAAACAAAGAATAGAGGTGATCTTAAAAGATATAATATTTTCTTTTAATTTATTGAATCTACCTTGTTCATTTTGATTATGTAAAATTATTACACTTTGCACAAATGAGATAATTGTGGCTAGAGAAGAGAAGTTATTGAGTGGAAAAGATTGATACTAAAGATTGATACTCTGATAAAAGATTGATACTAAATGTATTTAGAGAATTGACACAAATAGAGAAGACCATCAGCTATTATCGAATAGGCAAGTGGTCAAAAGATATGAAGAAACAGTTTGCAAAAGAAAAAATCATCAGCCAAATTTTTAAATGTTCTAAATCACTAATAATAAGGGAAATGCAAATTAAAACAACAGTGAAGTTTCACCTTACACTCAACGAATTAACAGATGGAGGAGTTCCAGGAAGTTAATATATACTAATATATTGTTGGTGAAGCTCTATATCAGTTGGTCCACTTGTTTTGGGAAACAATTCAGACATGTGAGAAGAATCATTAGTCTATTCATACTCGACTGTGAATATATTCCAAAGAAATCAGATAAAGAAATAAAAGTACCATATTTATTAAATTATTATTAATGTCACATTTGAGAATAGCAGAGATTTAAAACACCAAGTGGGTGTCCATTCATAAATAGTTGAATAGATTATGATCTATGAATATGATGACATATTATTGTACTGGAAGAAAATATAAATGTGAAACATTCAAAGAAATATATAAGGACATGTATTAAGTGATACAGAAAGCAGAACAAAGAAACTAATACACATAATGACTATAATAATATAAATTAAAACATTTTACTAGATTAGTTATAATGATCTTCTTGGTCCCAGAGAATAGAAAATAAAGTAAACTTATTTTTTTTGGTAGAGAAGGAAACTGCAGGTATAGAATGTTGCCTAAATATCATATATGGTCATTTTGTCAGTTGATATTACTTAACTGTTTTTCTTTATTATAAGTTAATTGAGGGGCAGCTAGATGGTGCAGTGGATAGAGCACCGGCCCTGGAGTCAGGAGTACCTGAGTTCAAATCCGGCCTCAGACACTTGACACTAGCTGTGTGACCCTGGGCAAGTCACTTAACCCCAATTGCCTCACTTAAAAAAAAAAAAGTTAATTGAAGAGCATTTATTAAGCACCCACTGCATGCCAGCATTTGTGGATGAAAACACAAAGAATGAAACAATTCTTATTCTCAAGAAGCATACATACTAACAAGGGAGACATATATGTATACATATATATACACACATATATATACTGATATATGTTTACATATATAGAGACATACAGACACAGAGTGTGTGTTTGTGAATGCATATATATGTATATGTAGATTAAATATAAAAAGAATAGACACAAGGTAGTTAGAGATGGAGGGAACTAGTGGTTAGGAGATTAGGAAAGGCTTCATTTAGAAGGCAATGCTTGAGCTCTTGGAAAAAGGTGAAAGATTCTATGAGTCAGGTATTATAGATGCAGTTCAAAGTGACAAAGACAGAAATGAGCAGATGCATGAAGAACAATGAGGGAGCCAGTATAGATGGATAAGAGTGGGAAAGTGGCAAGGGGGTAGGGGTGGCATGGAGTAATGTTTAAAGAAGCTAGAAAGATAGATTTGAGTCAGGTTGTGAAGTACTTTAAAAACTAGTTGGTGGAGTCAAGATGGCAGAATAACAAGAAGTACAGACAAGATCCTCCAACACAACTCTTCCAGAAAGATCTAGAAAACAGACTGAGTCCTAATCAGAAAATGTAGGGGAAAAAGATTAGTGAATCATATTTCATTCCATGCTGACATAGAAAGACATAAAGATCTTCAGATACTGGGAATGGGCTTTGACCAGAGATGTCTTATGGAGAGCACTCTAACATGAAGGAACTGAAAGAAGATCAAGGCAGTGTACCAGGGCAAGACGAGGTCCTAGATCCATACTGGAAGTTCCCAACTTAGAGCAGAATGCAAGAACAAGTACCATCTGGCATCTCTGTAGCTAACTATCCAGTTCCGTGTCACCAGACTGAGGAGGGGACCTGTGCCTAGCATTCTTGGCTCTGAGTATTCAGTTTTCTTTGTTAAGTTATCCTTGGCTAAAAGCACATATCCTTTGCTTTCTAGACTATTATACACTAACTTCTCTGCCCCTTTATAGTGGTGGCTGCTAAATCGTGTGTGATCCCTCCCCTACTCCTCCCTTTCCCTTCCCTTCTCACTCTGTGGCTCTTTGGTACTTGACTTCTTTTTTTCCTGGATGCTAGCAGTATTTTTTCTTTGACCTGGAAGCTATGGATGTTCCTTAGTCTGTGTACTGAGCCAGGAACAAGGTCAGAAGCAAACAGCAGCTATGTGACTCTGACCATAGGTGCAGATTGGAGTCTACATCCAAGTCTGAAGCCTGCAGTGAAATAACAAAGGCAGGAATCCCAGACCATAGGAAAGTCTGCAGATCTGTCACAATAAATTGGAAAATTGGGGAGGAGAGATAATTTAAGACTCAATGAATAACTTTAAACCCTGACCAGAAAAAAATAGCCTAGTTATCATATTTTAAGAAATCATAAAACTGTCCACATCTCTTAGAATCAAAAAGTAGAGATAGAATCCACTGGTTACCTACTAAAAGAAACCCCAAAATGAAAACTACCAGGAATATCATAGTCAACATCCAGAGCTTCCAGGACAAAGGAAAAATTCTTCAAACTGTCAGAAAGAATTCAGGTACCAACGAGTCACAGTCAGGATTACACATGATTTAGCCGCCACTATTATAAACAAGTGGAGAGCCTGGAACACGATATCCCAGAAGGCAAAAGATTATATACTAGAATGACTTGCCCAGACAAACTGAGTATAATCCTATAGGGGAGAAAATGGATTTTTAATGAAATAGAAGATTTCTAAGTATTCCTGATCAAAAGACCAGAGTTGAGTAGAAATTTTGAAATACAAACACAGGAGTTAAGAGATACATTTAAAAGTATGAATGAGCAATTATAAGGAACTAAACAAGAATAAACTGGTTTCATTCTAGTAAGGAGACATGATAGAGATGAACTCTATCATTATCAGCATGCATAGAGGAAGTCTAATTAGACTTCCCAGGGAGGGCCTTGAAGTGTTTCTGGTATGTTTTGATTTTCTTAAAAAATGATGGAAAAGGAGAGGAAGAACAATACATTGGGGAGGGGGAAGAGGGGAGAATTGAGAGAGGGATAATTTAAGGAAAATTACCTCATATAATCAAGGTGTACAGGTAAAGGTCTATACAAACAAGGAGGAAGGACTAATGGGAGAGTGGATGACACTTGAACTTTACTCTCATATGAATTGGTTAAAGGAAGAAAGAATAAACACACATAGAATTGGGTATAGAAATACATTTCACTTAGATAAATGGAAGAGAAGGGAAATGGGGAAATTGAAAAGAGGATAGATTAAGGGAGAAAGTCTTAAGCAAAGCAAACTCTAAGGTATATGAATTTCAAAGAAGAACTTAAAGGAAAAGAAAGGATAAAAGCTTGTTATTGGTCTCTAGGTTAGGGAAAATGAATAGAGGCAGAGGATGACCCCAAAAGTATAGAACTCAGTATAGGTACTGCTCATTATTCTCTTACCACTCTCTTCTTTTTCATAAAGAGGGGTGAGAAACAAAGAGAAGGAAAAATATAAGAGAATAGGATGGAAAAAACAATGATCATAGCTGTGAATGTGAATGGGATGAACTCTCATAAAATGGAAGAGGATAGCAGACTGGATTAGAAAGCGTAATCCAACAATATATTATTTATATGAAACACACTTCAAATATAAAGATGTATACGGAGTTAAAATAATGAACTGGAACAAGATCTGTTATCCTTCAGCTGAAGTGAAAAAGGCAGATGCAGCAATCATGAACTCAGACAACAACAAAAATAGATCTAGTTAGAAGAGATAAACAGATGAGATGAATGAAAAGGCCAAGAGACAGAGTTTCTGGGTAATCAATAATCAATTTGTTGATTTAGGCTAGCTGATAATCAATAACTTGATGGTCAGTGGTTTCCTTCAGTAACCAAAGACAAAACCATGGAGATCACTAAATGCTTAAATACCTTTGGAAAAGGGAGTACTCTTGATAGGTAAAAATTAACCCTGATTGGTGAACAATTAATAAAGGAGTATACTTTAAGGTGAGAAGGTGGGCTGAAAGCCTTCACTTCCTCCTGCTGAGAATGTGGCTTGATCATGAGACTCACCTACCTCCAGCAATTTGGACAAAGGAATCCATCTCTACCCAGATCTCTCTGGTTGGTTTTCTCCTTCATGAGCTGGGTTACTCTAAACCACAATTGGGGGCTTCAAGGACATAGACTTGATGATTTAGGGCTGGAATTCATCTAGATTAGGTGCTCTTTACACTATAAACAAAAGTAAGGTCTCCTAGTTGGTGGGATCACTGAGAATACCCCTAGAGTTAGGCCAGTCTCATCTGTCAGTCTTGTCTTTCAGAGATTGGCTGAATGACTTATGGGGGCTGGTCTCTGAATGAGGAAATAAAAGGGGAAAAAACTTAATCCCAATTTAATAGTTGGTTATTAACATAATAGAAAAATAATCACTTCTCTCATAGGGAACCTACATTTTGCTTTAAAAAATACCATAGACAATGAATTGGTAAAATTAGTGAATATATATGTAGCAAATGACACGGCATCTAAATACTTAAAAAGTTAAATGAATAATAAGAAAAAATGGTAAAACCATGATAGTGGGAACTATAAAACTATTTTCAGAAAAGATAAATCTAACCACAATAACAAATAAAAGTAAAGGATTTAAATAGAATTTTAGAAAAGTTATATCTGATAATGTGGAGATTAATATTAAAGTATGTATATATGTATTTATATATGTGTATATGCATACATAAATATACACATAGCATAAATATTGTTTTATGTGTATGTGTGAATGCATGTGTATACATCTATATCTACTTCACAGTAGTATACAGCACTGTCACAAAAATTGACTACATCAGAGGGGCAGCTAGGTGGCGCAGTGGATAAAGCACAGGCTTTAGGAGGACCTGAGTTCAAATTCATCCTCAGACATTTGACACTTACTAGCTGTATGACCCTGGGCAAGTCACTTGACCTTCATTGCCCTGCCTCCCCCCAAAAGTTGAACAATACAAATATGGTTTTGATGATTAAACCAAAGACAGTCAAAACAGAAAACCAGTTTCTTGATAGATACTGATTCACAAATTTTAAATAAAATATTAACATGACTACAGCAATGTAATATAAATGTTTTTTGTTATTACCAGATTGGCTTGATACCAGGGATGCTGAGTTTGTTCAGTATTCAGAAAATTATAAATATAATAGCTCATATCAATAAGAAGGGTAACAAAAGAATCAGATGATTACATCTCTAGATACAGAAAAAGATTTTGATCAGATATAACAGCCATTCCTGTTTAAACCTACACACACACACACACACACACACACACACAGATACAATGTATAAAATAAACTACAGATACCATCAGCAAGATGGGGGAAGATTGGAGTAAATACTCACTATTAGAAAAACACACACAAACCTGTTGGGGAAACGGGAAAGCAATCTGGTATAAATTAGGCATAAACCAATATCTCATACAATATACCTAGATAAGCTCCAAATGTGTACATCACTTTGATGTAAGGGAAATCTTAAGGTAGAGCAGCAGTCAGATCTGTGGATAGGTGAGGAGTTCATGACCAAACAAGAGAGAGAGAGTCACAGAACGTAAAATGAACCATTTTAATTATATAAAAATTAAAATTTTTGCACAGAAAAAAGCAATGAAGTTGGTAAGTGGACAAAAATCTTTGCAGCAAGTTTCTCTGATAAGGGTCTCATTTTTAAGGTTTATAGGGAATTGATTCAAATTTTTAAGAATGAGTCATCCCAGGGTCAGCTAGGTAGCACAGTGGATAAAGCACTGGCCCTGGATTCAGGAGAACCTGAGTTCAAATCCAGCCTCAGACACTTGTCAGTTACTAGCTGTGTGACCCTAGGCAAGTCACTTAACCCTCATTGTCCCACAAAAAAAAAGGAAAAAAAAAAGAATGAGTCATCCCTCCATTGGTAGAGGTAAGAAGTTATGAACATATAGATTTGAAAGGAAAAAAACAACTATAAATAGCCATTTGAAAAATGCTCTAAATTACTAATTGAGAAATACAAATTAAAACAGCTCTCAAGGGTGCAGCTAGGTGGCGCAGTGGATAAAGCACAGGCCCTGAATTCAGGAGGACCTGAGTTCAAATCTAACCTTAGACACTTGACACTTAACTAGCTGTGTGACCCTGGGCAAGTCACTTAACCCTCATTGCCCCACCCCACAAAATAAAACAAAACAAAACCAAAAAAACCCCAGCTCTCAAGATCTATGTCCCACCCATGTGAGTGGTAAAGTTGACTTAAAAAAATGCCAAGTACTAGATGGGCTGTAAGAAAACAGGTATATTAATGCACTGTTGGTGGAACTGTGAACTGGTCCAGCCATTCTGGAAAGCAGTTTGCAACTATGCCCAAAAAACTACTGAACTGTGCATACCTTTTGGTTTAGTGATACCACTACTAGGTCTAAATCCAAAGAGATCAAAAGAGGAAAAGGACATGTATGTACCAAAATATTCATAGCAATTATATTTTTTGTGGCAAAGAATTGTAAACTGAGGGGATGCCCATTAATTGAGGAATTGATGAGTAAATTATAGTATGTGAATGGAATACTGTTATGCTATCAGAAGTGATGAAGGGGTTGGTTTTAGAGAAACCTGGGAAAACTTCTATGAACTGATATAGAGTGAAGTGAGTAAAACCAGAAGAATACTTTATACAACAACGATATTGTAAAGAAAATCAACTTTGAAAATTTTAGGAAGTCTTATCAGTACAATAAACAACCATGAATCCCCAAGAATTCATGATGAAACTATGTATCTCCTGATTGAGAGTTGATGGACTTAGAATATAGACAGACATTTTTGAGGACATGGTCAATGGGGGAATTTATTTTGCTTGACCATATAGGGGTTTGGTGTTAGTTTTGTTGCTGTTGCTGTTGTTTTGTCTTTCCCAATGAGAGTGGTTTTGGAGGGAAAGAAGATGGCTCTTTGTTTGCAAAATAAAATTGCACCTAATCTGTGGATTATTATTTGATCTTGGAGGCAATAAGAAGTCACTGGAATTGGATGAATAGGGTAGTGATATGGTCACATATATGTTTGAAGTAATAGTTTGTGGCAAAGGAAATATTATAAAATGATGAAGTATAGAAAAGGCATCATTAGTAAAAACTTTAAAAAAAAAAAAAAAGGATCCAGGATCATCTTTATAACATGATGAGGCACTGGACAAGGACTTTAATTTAGGGAATCTATCATAAGTGCCAAGTGAACGGTACAAACAGTATTTACTATGGGAGCTCAAGGCAAGAAAGTTAGTTGTGGCTAAAATACTCAGAAGAGGCCTGAAGAAAGGGTTTTACAGGCTAGATAAGATTTGGATAGTTATTGAGGGTATTATTTAAGTGAGGGAATTGCATTAGAAAAGATAGAAATGAGGAAGTTTAGTATGGGGGAGCAGGCCAGTTCAATTTAAGCAGTAGGAAATAAGATTGGAAGTGGAGACCAGGATGTGAAATTTAATTTACTTTCATTTCAAGAAACTTTAAGTGTCTGCTATATTCAGAGCATGCTGTGAGACTCTGAGTTACAAAAACAAATCAACAAAAGTTTATCCCACACTTTGTGTCAGGCACTGTGCTAAATGCAGGGGATACAAATGTAGTGAATATTTCAAGATTCTGGGCATTTCCCTGAGCTATTGGCTCAAGCCCTTATTCAGAGTGTGTACCCTTCACTTTTACCCATCAGTGACCAGAAGAGTTTAATTTAACCAACTAACATTAATTACTTTTTAGAAATGAATATTTACTAGAAAGATATAGGAAGAACAGAAATACCAGTGTTAACACTCAATACCTTGGGGCACATTCTGCTCTATGCTACTTTGGTCTTTGGAAAGAGTGATCATCCTTAACACAGTTTATACATAGCACTGGTCTTACCAAGTTCACATCCAGAAACAGCATTGCTGTTCATTCTCCTTATTGATCATGGGAGTCAATACTGAGCTTTTTATAAAATCCAGCACGGATTTGACTTCTGGACATTGGTTGTTTGTTCTCCTGATCTTTTTTTTTAAAGTGAGGCAGTTGGGGTTAGGTGACTTGCTTAGAGTCACACAGCTAGTAAGTGTTAAGTGTCTGAGGCCAGATTTGAACTCAGGTCCTCCTGACTCCAGGGCCAGTGCTCTATCCAGTGCGCCACCTAGCTGCCCCTCTCCTGATCTTTTGAAATTCACAAGGTCATAGTCCTCTCCTTTGCCTAAGAAAACTAGTTCCTGTATTCAACAGGCCTCATATTCTCCTTGAATAGGGAAAGTCTAAGTCCTTTCTTTTCCTTCACAACATTGTCTCTCACCAGATTGGTACCAGACCAGAAGACTAACCAAAGGAAAGATAGAACCAAGAGAGGAAGGGGCTGAATAGTGAGTGCCTTTTGAATGACTCCTCAGTTCTAGCCTCATAACCATAGCCAATCAAATGGGTTGCTATTCACATAGCTACTACGTGTCAAGTGTCTGAGGTCATATTTGAACTCAGGTCCTTCTGAATCCAGGACTGGTGCTTTATCCACTGCGCCACCTAGCTGCCCCCAGGAGTTCACAATTTAATGGTGGATACAACATACGAACAACTATGTATATATTTGTATGACAAATATACAGTGTAAAAAGAAGGTAATCTCAGAGAAAAGACACTAGCAATGAGGTGGAGGGAGAGACAGTGGGAAAGAACTTATACAGAAGGTTGGATTTGAACTAAATCTTGAAGTAAGGCAGCAAATCCAGGAGGTAGAGCTGAGGAGACCATTTAACGCATGAGGATTAGTATGAGGAAGAACAAGGAGGCCAGTGTGGCTGGATTATAAGAGTATGTGGAGGGGCGGTTAGGTGGTGCAGTGGATAGAGCACTGGCCCTGGAGTCAGGAGTACCTGAGTTCAAATCCAGCCTCAGACACTTAACACTTACTAGCTGTGTGACCCTGGGCAAGTCACTTAACCCCAATTGCCTCACTTAAAAAAAAAAGTATGTGGAAGCATATAAAGTATAAGAAGACTGGAAGGGTAGGAAGGAGACAGGTTGTAAAGGGTTTTAAAAGCCAAACAGAAGATGTTATATTTGTTCCTAGAGGTAATAGGAAGCCCCTGGAATTGTGTGTGTGTGTGTGTGTGTGTGTGTGTGTGTGTGTGTGTGTGTGGTGTGACATGGTCAGACCTATGAATTAGGAAGATCACTTTAGCAGCCAAATGAAGGATGTACCAGAAATAGGAAAGACTTGAGGTAGGAAAACCAACAGAAAGCTATTGCAATAGTCCAAGCAAGAGGTAAAGAGAGCCTGTAATAAGGTGGTGACTGTGTAAGTAGAAAGAAGGGGACATGTAAAAAGAAATGTGAAGGTAGATATTATAGGACTTGTCAAGAGATTGGATTTATGGAGTGAATGGATGAGGAAAATGAAACAATCCCTGCCCTCAAGGACCTTACTTTCTATTTGGTGGTGATGGGGCAGGGATATAACAGGTACATAGGTAAATAATAATAATTAAACTTTGAATAGCCTTTTAAAGTTTTCAGAATGCTTTATGTAATCTCAGCTGATCCTCAGCATCCTAGGGAAGGAAGTATCATTATTAACTCTTTTTTTGTTGATGAAGAAACTGAGACAGAGAGAAATTAAATGATTTGCCCAGGGTCACATAGTTACTTGTGTGAAGGAGAAGTGTAACACACACATTTGACTCCAAGTATACTCCAATACACCACCTAATTTCCAGTAATTTCAAGAGGAAGACAGGGTACTAAAATTTGAGGGGATTAGGAAAGGCTTCATATAGAAGTTACCTGAATTGTGCTTTGAAAGAAATTAAGAATTTGATTAAGAAAGGAGTATATTTCAAATGTGGAGAACCACTTTTGAAAATACATGAAGGTAGGAGATGGAATGTCATTTATAGGGAACAGTTAGTTCCAGTTTGCTTGGAAAAACATATGAAGGGAACTAATATGAAATAAGAAATAGGTATGAACTAGATTATGGAAGGTTTGAAATATCAGACTGAAAATTTTATTTATCTTAGATGCAGTAAGGAGCCACTGAAAATTTTTGAGTAGGGGAGTGACATGGTCATATCTGAGTTTCAGATTTGTCAGTTGTGTACAGGATGGATTGTAGAGGGGAGAAAATGTAAGTAAGGATACCAGTCAGGAAGCCATACAATAATCCAGGTAAGAAATGATGAGGGTTTGAATTAAGATGGTGGCTCTGGGGGGGGGGTGAAAAGGGGGAGAATATGAGAGAGATTGTGAAGGTAGAATTAACCAGGCTTGGCAATGAATTGGCTATGGTTATTGAGGCAGCAAGAAGAATTCATGAAGACCCTGAGATTGCATACTTAGGTGACTGGAAGAATGGTTTTCCCCTCAACAGAAACATGGCATTGGAAGAACTGATAGGTTTAGCGAAAATACATAGTATAATAAAATGAATTTCCATTTTGGAAACTTTGGAGTTGGAGATGTTTGCAAGACTCTGAGTTAGAAATGTCTAGCAGGCAGTTGGTCATGCAGGACTGGGGTTCAGGATAACTAGTAGGACTGGATTTAGCAGTCATTTGTAGAGAGATGATAATTAAACCCATTGGAGATAATGAATTCACCAGGAAAATATGTAAAGAGAGAAGAGGGCCAGGATAGAGCTTTCTTTGGCTTAGTGGAGAGAATGATGATGATCCAACAAGAGAGGCTGAGAAGGAAAGATAAAGACAATCAAGAGAGAACAGTGTTATGAAAACCAAAGAAGGGGAGTTTTATCCAAAAGAAAGAGGCGGTTTACAGTGTAAAAAGTTGTGGATAGGTTAATGAGAGATTTTTTTTTTGTTTCCTAGTGATACCACCATTATTAACTGAGTCCCTTCCAGAATTGACTTTCTGTCATCCTCACACATTATTATCACCACCTTTGTCATTTACATGTTCCAAGTTTATATGAGAACACAAAATAATTTTGGAGGGTAGGAGTTGGAAAAACATTTGTCTATATCACTGAAGTCATGGAATATTTTGACCTTTAAGCTGCTTCATTTGCTATCCTTCACTTGATGAAATCCTGGGACAAGTGACAAACTTTTTAAAATTCGGAATCACTTGGGAATAGGAATGATACTCTTCATGGAGACACTGGGCCCTGGGCTATTGTTGGAAAGAGAGAGAAAGTTGGATGAAGTAGTGCTTTAAGACACAATGATGGAAGAAGGGTGGATCAAGAAGAAAACATAACAGGAGACAAACAGACTAGGTTTGTTTCTGAAAGAGGATCTGAGGAGATTGAGGGACTTTAAACAATAGTGAAAGAAGGGGCAGCTAGATAGCACAGTGGATAGAGCACCGGCCCTGGATTCAGGAGGACCTGAGTTCAAATCTGGCCTCAGACACTTGATACTTACTAGCTGTGTGACCCTGGGCAAGTCACTTAACCCCTATTGCCCTGCCCCCCCCCAAAAAAAAGAATAGTGAAAGAAGATGTGCTTTATTTTCTTCTTTTGCAAAATAAGTGGGTTGGCTTAGATGAGTGTCACTTTGGCTCTGATGCTATATGTTCTCAGGTCCTTGCCAGGTTAGACATTGTGTATTCCAGCTCTGATATATAATCCTATGTTGTAATCATAGCATTGGTTTTGTGAATATGATGAGCCTATCTGGTGGGATAAGACAGTCTTCTTATATTTTATTTCAAACTTATAGACAGTAACTGAGGATAAGTATGAAGTTTCATCTGACACAGAAGAAGCAAATATAGTTATCGCCTCATGCAAGGAACCAAAAATGCAGGTTACGGTTTCTGTCACATCACCCCTGATGCGAGAGGATACTTCCACAGACAAAGGTGAGGCATATGCTATTTCATTCATGAAAATCACACCATCTTTCCCTTAAAATTCTTTATTATGTAACTTTTCCAGTATGTTTAGAGGTATCATGGTGTTAATTGAAAGAGATGTGAAATCATGACTTGGTTTGAATTCTCATTCTGAAACTTGTTAGCTGTATGGGCAAGTCACTCAATTTGAATCTCACTTTCCTCATCTGTAAAATGAGGACACTAATATTTATACTAATTATTTGAGTATCGTTGTGAGAAAAGCACTTTGTACATCTTAAAAGTGCTATAGATTTTAAAATTATTATATTTGCTGGGCCCGGTAAGAGTATTTTCATTGTATGAAGGAAATATGATGTGGAAAGAACTCCTGGAGTCAGAACACTTGAGTTTGAGGTCCAGTTCCACTATTTATTGCCTGGTTGAGCTTGGACAAGCCATTTAACTTCTTAAACTTAGTTTCCTCATGTGTAAAATGGGAATAATACTTTGTGAGGAAACCACATACTGCTTCACTCTATTAATGGATCTATGTTCTCATAAGTGAGATACTCCCTCCAGTTGTGCAGATTGCAATGCATTTACACCTTTTCATGCTTTATAAAAAAGCATATGTCTGCATACTTTTTCAAAAGGGCATGCTGGAAACCTTCCTCTAGGGCTTTTGAGAATTTGTGGGTACCAGTGTAGCATGCGCAGGCTGCCCAGCTGTTATTGCTCACTCGCTCTCTCTCTCTCTCTCTCTCTCTCTCTCGCTCTCTCTCTCGCTTCATGGCTAAACCACATCCTTTTCCTACAAAACCACTTTGTCATTAAGAATATGATATTGCCTACTTCTGTGTACTGTATATCTTCCCAGTGCTCTTTGCGTTACCTATTGTTTTGATGTTTTTTTTTAATTTAAAATTTTTATTGATAAATTTTGTTTCAACGCATCATATAGATCTTTGACTTTTCCCAATTGTATACACAAATCTCCAAAATCGTGAGGTAAAATAACATAAGGATGATTGCAACTGATAGTACATATGACCTTATACATGAATAAATTTCTGTTTGTTAAAATAAATGATAGGTGTATACTTTATTAGTTACATTGTCCAATGTTTTGTAATCTCAGTTTTATTTCCAATTAAAATTGGCCTTATTTTTTATAGTTATAGTAATGGTGTATAGTCTTTTGATGATTTTTTGTTCACTTTGCATACGATTTTGGTTGGAGATTGTGATATTCCATGATTGACAATCATACTGGAACACCAGAAGAATATTGATATTAAAAAGAACTGTGTAGCTGTGAACTGGTCCAGCCATTCTGGAAAACAAATTGAAACTATGCCCCAAATCTATTAAACTACTCTTACTTTTTGACCTGATAATACTACTAGTAGATCTATACCACAAAGAGATCAAAGAAAGATGGAAAAGATTCATACTTAAAATATTTATAGCAAAATGAGATTAAAAATATTTATAGCAGCTTTTTTTGTTGTAACAAAAATTGGAAACTGAGGGGGTGTCCATCAATTGAAGAATGGTAAATGAATGTGATAGAATAATGTTGTACTGTAAGAATTGATGAAGGGAATAATTTCAGAGAAACCTGAGAAGACTGAACTGATTTAGAATGAAGTGAGTAGAACCAGGAGAAAAATTTATACAGTAATAATAACATTGTAAAGACAAATAACTTTGAAACACCTAGGAACTCCGATCTGCACAGTGACCAACCATGATTCCAGAGGATTCATGACGAAACATACTGCCCGTCTCCACAACAAGAGCTGATGGACTCAGAGGGAAGGTTGAGCAAATTTTTTTGGACATGACCAACAAAGGAATTTTGTTGCTTGACTATCCATGTTTTTAATGGGTTTGTTTTTCTTGCTTTTTCAATGAGGAAAATAGGAGATAGGAGAGAGAATGCAGACCCCAAAATAAAAAAATTAAAATAAAAAGTAAAAAGCCACCAAATAAATTAAAAGACAGTCTTTTGTGTTTCAGGAAATAATTTGATATCTTTGAAGGTGCTGTGCAATTCCTCAAAAACAAGCTAGCCTGTGACTGGTTTATTAGTTTAATCCCCATAACAATTCTTTTATTCCATGGCTCTCCTTTCTTTTCTGTTTTTTTTCTCATTTCATTTATAAAAATAAATTTTTTTAAACTAAAAAAAATTCTTACCTAATCTCTTCCAAGAATTCTGGTTGAATTTGTGCCCAAACTGTACTTTATGTTTTGGAGTCATTGTCTTCTGGGTTTGTCTTAAGCATTTCTGTCACCATAAAAGCTCTTTATGGGGAGACTTTTTTTTGTTTGATCATTCTTCCAGCCTCCTTCCTGACTTTGGACTTTATGTTAGAGACTGGCTCTGTATACTTCGGTTACTTTTTTAATTTTAATTTTTTGCGGGGCAATGAGGGTTAAGTGGCTTGCCCAGGGTCACACAGCTAATAAGTGTTAAGTGTCTGAGGCCGAATTTGAACTCAGGTCTTCCTGAATCCAGGGGTGGTGATTTATCCACTGCACCACCTAGCTGCCCCCAGGCTCTGTTTACTTCTGGAGGAAATATCTGGGCTTGTCCTGCTGGTGCTTTTTTGGAATATTGAGTGTTGTTATTCCAGTTGTGTATAGCTTAGGCTGAGGACCTGCAAGCTTTTAGACCTCCCATAGTGCTTTGATCCAGGACTGTCTGTTTGCCATCCCTCCTGGTCTGAGGTATGCAAATTCCTGTTGTGGGTTTGGGTCTAAGCAATAGACCTCCCTTGCTTGGCATTTTAGTAGACTGCTACTGGCCTCAGCCACTATCAGCCAACTGGCAAGCTCTACTGGTTTAGAATTACAGAAGTTCAGACTCTCCTTTGGTCTGGATTCTTTCCTTGGTTATTTCACTGAAGGCTATGGACCAGGCTGTAGGCTAGAACTCCATTCTACTCCTGAGGTCAGAACCATGTAGCTGCTGTTTGCCTCTGAGCTTGTTCCTTGTATGCAGCCTAAGGGCCACAACTTCATTATGGAATGCCACCCCTAAGCACAAGTTCCCACTTCAGACTACACTGAATCTATAGCTCAGAACTGGGCAGTGAGTGACAGAATTGCTTATTGGGACCCATTACTTTGCTGTGCATATGTTTAAGTCCCTTTGTGTTGAGTCTGAGGCCTCCTTTTACCCTGGTGCAAGGCTCCTCACTGCTGTTGGAGCACCCTGGGGCATGCTACTGTCTAGACCCTATCCCCAGTGTCCCCAGGAAAAAGAGCCTTCCTGTGCTAACCTGGGCTAGAAATATGATTTACTGTGACTTTTTCTTGGAGTTCTGTCCAGAATTTTTTCTAGATCTGTTTGGAGTAGTGTTGGGGAGAATGCTTGCTGTGCCTTTTCCTCTTACCCTACCATCTTGGCTCCACTGCCTCCCTTTTTTCCCTGCTCCTTGACTCTCTTCTTGAAGATAGTATTTATAATCTACAGTTATGATGCATCTGAGGAATATATGTCTTTAGCAGTTTTCATTTCTTAATAGCAAGACTTTTCCAGTGTACTTTTGCAATCCTTTATCCACCTGTGTTTGTACTGAAATTGTTTGTTGTTGGTCAGGCGTTCAGTCATGTCCAACTCTTCATGGCCCTGTGGACCTCTGTATACCAGGCCCTTCTATCCTCCACTGTCTCTCAAAGTCTATACAAGTTTTTGTTCATTGTTTCTACAGCACTGTTTATCCATCTCATCCTCCACTGTCCCTTTCTCCTTTTTGCCTTCAGCCTTTCCCCAAATCAGTTTTTTCCAATTCGTACTTTCTTCTCATTATGTGGCCACAGTATTTCAGCTTCGGTATTTGACCTCCTAGTGAATAGCTTGAATTAACGTCTTTAAGTGTTGGCTGATTTGATCTCCTCGCTGTCCAAGGGACTCTCAAAAGTCTTCTCCAGCCCCACAATTTGAAAGTGTTGATTCTGCAGCACTCAGCTTTCCTTACAGTTCAATTCTCACAGCCGTGCGTTGCTACTGGGAAAACCACAACTCTGACTGTGTGAGCCTTTGTGGGCAAGGTGATATCTCTGCTTTTTAGTGTGTTGTCCAGATTTGCCATAGCTCTCCTTCCAAGGAGCAAGCATCTTTTAATGTGGCTCCAGTCACCATCTGTAGTGTGATCTTTGAGCCCATTAATATAAAATTTGACACTGCTTCCATTTCTTCTCCCTCTATTTGCAAGGAAACTATGGGACCAGTTGTCAAACTCTTAGTTTGTTTTATGTTAAGCTTCAACCCAGCTTTTTCATGTTCCTTTTTTACCTTCATCAAGAGGCTTCTTAATTTCTCTTCACTTTTTGCCATCATGGTGATATCATCTGCATATATGAGATTGTTGATATTTCTCCCAGTAACTTTGATTCTGTCTTTTGGTTTGTCTAGCCCGGCATTTTGCATGATTTACTCTGCATATGTTAAATAAATAAGATAACAATATACAGCCTTGTCATACACCTGTTCTAATTTTAAACTAATCAATTGTTCCATGTTCGGTTCTAATTGTTGCTTCTTGGTCCCCATTACAGGTTCCTCAGGAAACAGGTAAGATGATCTGGTACTCCCATCTCTTAGAGGACTTGCTATATTTTGTTGTGATTCACACAGTCAAAAGCTTTAGTGGAGTCAATGAAACAGAAGTAGATATTTTTCTGAACCCCCTTGCTTTTTCCATAATCCAGTGAATGTTGGCAATTTGATCTCTAGCTCCTCTACCTCTTCAAAAACAAGCCTATTCTTCTGATAATTCTTGGTTCACATATTGATGCTAAAACCTAGCTTGCTTAATCTTAAGCATAACCTTGCTGGCATGTGAAATGAGCCCAGTTGTTTGGCAAGTTGAACAATCTTTTGGCATTCTTTAGCATTGGGATGTAAGATGATCTTTTCCAATCCAGTAGGCACTGTTGAATTTTCCAAATTTGCTGGCATGTTGAAATAGCATTTTAACAGCATCATCTTTTAGGATTTTAAATAGCTCAGCTGGAATTCCATCACCTACACTAGCCTTATTGTTAGCAGTCCTTCCTAAGGCCTACAAGTTCATTCTCTGGGATTTCTGGCTCTAGATCAGTAACCACTCCATTGTGGGTATGAGTGATGTTAAGATCTTTCTTATATAATTTTTTGTGTATTTTTAATCTCTTCTACTTATGTCAATTCCCTACCATTTTTGTCTTTTATCATGCCGATTTTTACATGACATGTTCTCTTGATATCTCTGATTTTCTTGCAGAGATCTCGTCTTTCCCATTCTATTGTTTTCTTCTATTTCTTTTCATTGTTCATTTAAGAAAACCTTATTTCTCTTTGATATTCTCTGGAATTCTACATTCAGTTAGGTATATATTTCCCTTTCTCCTTTATCTTTCTGTCCTTCTTTCTTCAGTTATTTGTAAAGCCTCATTAGACAACCATTTTGCTGTCTTGATCTTCTTTTTCTTTGGAATGTTTTTTGTTGCTGTCTCTTGTACAATATTGTAGACCTCTGTCCATAGTTCTTCAGGCACTCCATCCACCAGATCTAATCCCTTAAATCTATTCATCACTTATATGCAGAAGAGATGTTAATTAGGTCATTCCTATATGGTTTTTCCTTTAAATTTGTCTGAATTTTGCAGTAAGAAGCTCATGATTTGAGCCGCAGTCAGCTCCAGGTCCTGTTTTAACTGACTGTATTGAGCTTCTCCACCTTTGGCTGCAAAGTATATAACCAGTCTGATTTCAGTATTGACCATCTGGTGATAGCCAAGTGTAGTCACCTTTTGGGTTGTTGAAAAAGAGTGTTTGCTATGATCAGCGAGTTATCTTGACAAAACTCTATTAATAGTCTCTGCCCTGCTTCATTTTGTACTCCAGGGCCAAAGTTGCCTGTTATTCCAATTATCTTTTGATTTCCTACTTTAGTATTTCAGTCTCTTGTGATAAATGTGGCATCTTTTCTTGGTGTTGTTTCTAGAAGATGTTGATCTTCATAGAACTGATCAACTTTGGCCTCTTTGGCATTGGTGGTTGGAGTATAGACTTGTATTTACTGTGATGCTGAATGGTTTGCCTTGAATCTGAATAGATATCATTCTGTTATTTTTGAGATTATACCCCAGTACTGTTTTTCTCACCCTTTTATGGACTATGAGGGCTATTTTATTTCTTCTAAGGGATTCTTGCCCACAGTAGTATATATAGTGATCATCTGAATTAAATGTACCCGTTCCCATCCATTTAAGTTCACTAATATCCAAAATATCTATGTTTAATCTTTCCATCTCTTATTTGACCATATCTAGCTTACTTTGGTTTATAGATCTTACATTCTAGGTTCCTGTGCAATATCGATCTTTACAGTATTGGACTTTCCTTTCATCACCATATGTATCTGTAGTGGAACTTCCTTTTGCCTTTGGCCCAGCCACTTTACTCTTTCTGGAGCTACTTGTAATTGTCCTCCACTCTTCCCTAGTAGTGTTGGACGCCTTCTGACCTGAGGGACTCATCTTCTGCTGCCATATCTTTTATCATTTAATGCTGTCCATGGGGGTTCCTTGTTAAACAAACTGGAGTGTTTTACCATTTCCTTCTCCAGTGGATCACCTTTTGGCAGAACTCTCCACTGGGACCTGTCTACCTTGGGTAACCCTGCGCAGCATAGCTCATAGTTTCATTGAACTATGCAAGCCCCTCTGCCATGACAAGGCAGCAATCCAGGAGGGGTTAGATTGAAGTTACCAAGTATCAAAGTGTACTTTGATTTAATTTTGAGGGACTTGTCCAATTCTTTGTAGAATTTATCTGCCTTTTCGCCCTCTAAGACAGATGCTAGTAGATAAATTACTATTATTTCCATGGTGGTCTTAAATGAGCAAATGAAAAATCATTTATTATGTGCTTACTATGTGTCAGGTACCAGGGATACAAATAGAAAAGTCAGTTGGTCCCTGCTCTCAAGTTATTTTTAGTTAGAGGAAACAGCACTTGTAGGAGAGTTCAGAGGATTAGAGGCCTGAAGTGAATAGTGTTAGGGCCGATGGTGAGGCCCAGGGGCTGGAGAATGGAGCAGAAAGGCAAATGGGAGGCCTTGTGGTCCTCCATCTTACTGGAAGGGTTGTAGTCAGTTCCTTGCTTATCTAAGCAGTATGAGCAGCATTGCCTATTCTTCAGTGTCAGAAGTGATGGGTTAGAGGTTGGGAGGTGCATGACCCATGCCTGTTGGGAAGAGTTGAGGGGAGGAATAGACATTAACATTGTAATATAGCAGAGATTGTGGGTTCTTTCCCACAGGGGAGCGTGAGATATCAGGATTCTCCCCTCCCCACAACATTAGTACTTCTTTGTTTTCTGACAACCACTGGGAACTGAAGAATAGGTGGGGAAGAGGAAGAGTCCCCTGTGGAATCTTCTTACTTATACTTATCACGAGTACTTCAAGACAAGATGACCAAGAAGCATTTTGTGACATGATTTTTAATATTGCCTTTGGGTTTACAATCAAATCAACTCTGACAACTTTATAATTTGTTTCTCCAGTTTAGCTGCAACTTCCTTTTGGTTTCTGGTTTCTGTTTTCATAAGAATGTCAATAGCAATGTGGTTTAGTTCTAATAATGCAAAGGTCTTGGACAAAGGTCTCATATTTAGAGTACCAAGAGTTAAGTTAATATTTATTTACAGTCTTAAATTATCCCCTTACTCTCTGTTTTACCACTTTCACCCTGGATCCAAAATAAGGTAATAGAGTGATAACTGGTTTAAAAATTTTCTTTGTTTTAATAGGTAAAGTTTTTAACAGCAAAATTATTTTCCCTTCTTTCCTAATTCTAATTAGTTCTATAGGTGTTAGAGTTTCTTTCATCAAAATTCAGGTGCCATCAAAATATTTGGAGCAGTGCTTTTCATAGTAGTAAAGAACTGGAAACAAAGTAGATGCCTGTCCTTTAGGGAATGGTTAGACATGAATTTATGGAATCTTAACACTCCATAAAACTGATGAACATGAGGAATAAGGAAGAAGCATTAGAATACAGGTGAATTGATGCAAAATAAAATAATCAAAAACCAAGAAAAATATATACAATGAATATATCCACATAAATGAAAAGAGAAAAGAAGAAAAGTAGCACTGAGTAATTATAATGACTGAGTCTGACCCCCAAGTAGAGATGAGAAAATGCACTTTCCTTATTTGTAGTAGTGTGGGCCTGTGGATGTGAAACATTACATCTACTGCCAGACTTGGTTGATGTGCCTGTTAGTTTTTCTGAATTGCTTTCCTCTTCTCTTTATTTTTTGTTATAAGGGATGGCTCTCTAAGAAGGGGATAAGGTAGGGATATATTTGAAAATGAATGTGATGTAAAAAGAAAAGATATCAATACATTTTTCCCCCTTTTTTTGCAGGGCAATGAGGGTTAAGTGACTTGCCCAGGGTCACACAGCTAGTAAGTGTAAAGTGTCTGAGGCTGGATTTGAACTCAGGTCCTCCTGAATCCAGGGCCATTGCTTTATCCACTGCACCATCTAGCTGCCCTTCAATACATTTTTAAACCCTCAGTTGAAGCCCTCTTTAGTTAGAGATTAGCCAGTCAGTGCCTTAATGGTAAAGTGGAAAAAGTCTTCCTAGTAGTCATGAAGGGTTTGAATACTTCTTCTAAAACTTAATAGCTTTGTGATCATAGACAGGTAATTTCATTTCTCTGAGCCTAATCATCTATAAAAGAATAATAATAATAATGTCTATGCCAGGATGGAGAAGCAGCATGCAGTATTAGAGAGATGACCTTGAAACTATGAAGACTTGGGTTGAAATCTTGCCTCTGTCATATATTGGCTTTTTGACCCTGGCATTATTCTCCATATGTGTCAAGCTTGAGCCCCATAAAACTCCCAAGTGCAGCCAGAACTAGATTAAAATATAATTGAGAAATGTTTAATTAAATAAATAAAAACATGGGACAGCTAGGTGGCACAGTGGATAAAGCACCGGCCCTGGATTCAGGAAGACCTGAGTTTAAATCCAACCTCAGACACTTGACATTTACTAGCTGTGTGACCCTAGGTAAATCACTTAACCCTCATTGCCCTGCAATAAACAAATAAATAAATAAACAGATAAATATATAAATGAATAAATAATTGAATGAGTAATAAATGAATAAACAAGCAAGCAAACAAATAAAAATGAGAGCATAATATTTATTTTTAGTTTTCTAAGTCAATACGATGCTGCAGGGATCTGTTTCTATTTGACTTAGATACCAGTCCTAGACAACTTTCTAAGACTAAGCTGCATAAATGGTGCCAACTTGCATTAATAGAATTTTCTCACGCAGAGTTCCCTATTGCAGTGAAATCACAGGTCCTGCCCCTTTACCAGGCCTTATCCTTAATAACAATGAAATATCTATCTCACAGGGCTCTTGTTATGCTCAAATGAGATAATTGTTATAAAGTACTTTGTGAATCTTAGTGATTTCATAAATGTAAGTTATTATTGATGGGCTATAGATTTGGTATTATTTTGGTGTTATTGGATATTATTTCCTGTGAAGCCACCTATAAAAAACTATTTCCTCTAGCAAACAGCTCTTGCAGGCTGGCTAGATAAGATAGGTATTTGGAGTGGAAGAAAGGTTAGAACCACAGATTTAGAATATTTGGATATACTAGGTTTGAATGTATTTGGATGAAGTTTACATTTATACTATCTATTCTGCCCTTAACCTCTCCCCTAAAAAGGAGGTAGCTAAGCTGATTAAACTTGTAGTCCAAGAAACTATCTAGCCACAGAAGAGTAAAGCCCAACAAACAGGAAAACCACTGGCGACAGCATTTGCAAATGTAGGTATACGTTACAAATTATTCTTCTCTATTCTGTTATGCTAATAGTGAAACTATATTTCTTCAGAAATAAGCTTTTTGTTTTTTAGCTCGGACTGAAGTTCACCAACCTTTTCTAGGTGAGGAAGGTTTTACTGTTATTGCTGTGTCCTTGCCTGAAATGTTCTTCCTACTCTTCCCTACCTATTACACTTCTGACCTTCCTTTAAGTCTCAGTTCAGGTTTCAACTCCTATAGGAAACTTTTCTTGATCTCCTTGGTTGATAAAGCTCCCTTCCTCCTAAAATTATTTTGTATTTGCTTATTTTTATCCTGTATGTCATCCCTCCTCCTCTCCCCAGTACCATGTAAGAAGCTTCCTTGAGACAGGCCCACTTTTTGTTTATTTTAGATCTTTCTGTTTTTCACCAAGTAATTGTCTATAAAATAAGTGCATTGGGTTATATAACCTCTGAGATTCTTTCTAGTTCTAGATCAGTGATCTCAAGTTTTGAATCTGGCCATACAGAAATGTTTGACCCTGAAATGACTTCCACATCAGTGACCGGTTATCTTAAATCTATTAAAAAGGGGCACCTAGGTGGTGCAGTGGATAAAGCCCTGGCCCTGGATTCAGGAGGACCTGAGTTCAAATCCAGACTCAGACACTTTATACTTACTAGCTGTGTGACCCTGGGCAAGTCACTTAACCCTCATTGCCCCATCCCCCCCCAAAAGTAATTAGTTTAATTTATTGTGATATTTTATGCTTGCCATGTCTATATCTTCCCAGCTCTCTTCTCAAAGAAAGTATTCATAATGTATAGGTGTGAGGCTTCTGTATAGCTTACTGGACTTTGGTCACTTTTGGTCACTCTGATTTCTTATCAGAGCCAGAAATGGAAGGTGGGCTGCATAGGAATGAGGTCTCATGTTTTTATCTTGTTTTTCATGTGTTGCCATGACCAAAGAAATCATCTTCAATGGCTAGCCTACTAGCTTCTTTGTATTTTACTAAGTGGGTACTGGCAAAACTGATATATACCTTTGCTAAGACTATATTTAGAGCCTTTCTGGCAGCTGGGTGCCACTGTCATAGCCATTAAGAACACAGGGTTAACCTCTACCACATTGAGTCATCCTCATAAGATTTAAATGCTGGTTTATGGATCAGTAACTTGAGGCCTAGATTAAAGAATTAGTCCAGAGTAAGTTTGTAGTAGAGATGAAAATTGTCACCTTTCTTCTAAAAAATCTCTTTGCTAGAATCTAACTTTGTTTTCATTTTTCTTTTGTGAAAAACAGAAGAGTCTCAGCCTGATCCTGTAGATGTTTTGAGTCAACAAAAATGTCTAGAGTCATTGGCTGCCCTTCGCCATGCCAAGTGGTTCCAGGTAAAGTTCTTTCCAAGTAGTTGTGAATATTGAATAGGTTAATTTGCAAATTGTTATTTCTGCTAGAAAGCAGAGAGAAAAGGAAGGGAGGTGATAGTCCTGCTGTATGATTGACCAGGTAAAGCACCCTCCAGAGTATTATATTTCATATTATTTAGGAGAGTGATTAAACTTGTTTGTCTGGGCCTGCAACACAAGGATTACTGAGATGAAATTATGTGAAGGCATATTTTTATTCATTGTATTAATGTCACCCTAACAAAATTAGCTAGATATTTTCTCTAAAAGAAGAATGAACTCCCATTGGGAGTCATGAACCCTTTAAGCATTGGCTAGATGATTCATTTGTAAAGGCTGTTATAAAGGTTATTCCAGCTCAGTTGTGGGTTATGTTTTTTGGGACCTGTTTGACCTTCAACCAGTCATTTACCTCCTCTGGGTCTCAGTTTCTTCATTTGGAAAGGGGAAATATTTGAACTCAAAGAATTCCAATATTCCTTTCATCTCTGAAATTCTTTGTCATCATTGTTGTTGGCAGCTAGGTGGTGCAGTAGATAGAGTGCCAGGCCTAAAGTCATGAAGACTACTCTTCCTGAATTCAAATCTGGCCTCAGACACTAGCTTTGTGACCCTGAGTAAAACACATAACCCTCTTTGCCTTGGTTTCCTCATCTATAAAATAAGCTGGAGAAAGAAATGGCAAACCACTCCATTATCTCTGCCAAGAAAACCCAGGGTGGGGTCATGAAGCACCAGACACGACTGAAAAACGCCAATATCCCTTTCATTTCTGAAATTCTATAGCAGCCGAAAGTAGCACAACCATTAGGAATTTCAGAAATGCTAATTTTTTAACCCTACACATTAATTTTGATTTATTGTACAGTCTTGTGCATTAAGAAGTGAGTCTTATTTCTATAAAAGTACCACCAGAGATATCTTTTTTAGGAAAGCAGTTACTGTGGTAAGAGTACCTGAAAAGGAATCAAGAGAGCTAGGTTTGAGTCCTGGTCTCTCTTCTTCTTAGCCTTGTGACTTTGGGCAAGTCACTTAACCTCTGTAGGGCTCAGTTTTTTTACCTATAAAGTGAGGTGGTTGGATTAGAAGAATTTTAAAATTCCTTTCAAGATCTGACAGGCAATGAATCATTGAACAAATTGTTCATTATCTCTTAGCCTTGGTTTTCTCATCTATAAAACGAGTTATATTGAGGATTGTGTTTGATGTATGTGTAAGTGCTTTTGTGCTTTGTACACTGGAAAGACCAACTAAATCATTCCATCTGTCAACCAACAAGCATTCATTAAGCTTCGTGCTAGGTATTATTGCAGTATGACAGTGAATTAAGAGGAAGTCAGAAAAACCACAGGGGGTGGGGGCAGGCTTCAAGTCCCATCTCTATCACAGCCTAGTTTAGGGGCTGAGTCAGGAAGACCTGAGTTTGAATCCTCCCTCAGACATTACCTCTGTCACTCTGGGCCAGACACTTAGCCTCTCTCAGCTTCAATCCCCTCATTTATAAAATGAAGATAATAATAGCAACTCACAGGGTTGTTGTGACAATCAAATGAGATAATACCTATAAAGTGCTTTTGCAAAGTTTAAAGTGCTATGTAAACATGAGTGATGATGATGATAAATTGTGCCCCTTGACAGTCATTTTTATAACCTCTCTATGTGCCAAGAAACTCTCTAAGACTATAAAATTGCAAAGCAGGTGCTGATTTGTCTTGGTAAAGGAAATTTTCTTGATGAGAGTTCAGTACACCAATGAAATGACAGCTCTGCTCCAGAAGTTCTGGGCGATTAATCCTTTCCTCTACCAGATGTTCAGGACTGCTTATCAGAGCCTCTTTTCTCATTTATTTTAATATTTAACAAATGGGAAGTTTCTTTAAGATCATTTAGAAAAAGTTTTCCTTGGTGGGCATGTTTTCTATGAGCAAACAGTGTTGTTTCTTTCCCCAAAGGCCAGAGCTAATGGTCTGCAGTCATGTGTGATTGTTATCAGGGTTCTTCGAGATCTCTGTCAGCGTGTGCCAACATGGGGGGCCCTTCCAAACTGGGTAAGCAAATTAAAACTCTGAACCTTATTTTAAAATCTATTGTCATTCTGAAAGTAATTTATTCCTGTGACAAGGACTCTCCAACATCAGCACAAAGCTCTTGATTTCTAATGGAACAGAATTTTTCTTCTTCTAGCATCCTTGTTAGTTCAGAAGAACAATATCCAACATGTAGAAGAGTCAAGTTCTGCTGGGAGATCTTCAGATTCTCTTGGGAGAGCTCAACAGTAGTCATCCTTGAATTGTCTCATCTTTGCATCCAAACCTCTAACTAAATAAGTGTGTACATTTACAACGTTTGGTGAAAAATAGAAGTGTTAGGTAAGATACTAGTCATCAGGCCAGAGAAGCATGGCACATACTACTCCTTGTGCCCTTCTGTTTTGTCAGATGTCCCAACCCTGCTGATAGAAAAAGAGATTCTCAAAAATCTAAATGTGAACAAGGAGAAAAAATGAGAGCAGAAAATAAAGTAGACACAGAACCGTGGTGGAAAACACTGGACTAGGGAATTTCTAAGTGATGTGACTAGAGGCAAATCACTTAGATTTTCTGAGCCCCAGTTTCATCATCTGTAAAATGAGTCTAATAATTCTTATACTACTTGCCTCACAGGAAAAGGTTGTTAGAAAGTATTCTGTGAACTGCAAAGCACTCTATGAATCTCTGCTACTACTTGTAGTAGTTGTGATATGAGAGGCTCTCATATTATGAACTTGAGGGTAGGGTGAAGGCTTCCTAGTCTTTCTCTATGTTTTGGGGCTCCATCCCTCCACTCTAGGTTTTACCCATTTCACTAACAGCCAGCGTCCAGGTCTTCAGGGACAGTTATCAAAGCACTAGTGAAGAACCTTCTATATGTAGATTCAGTTATGTTATTGTTTCTCTGTTTCTTTTTACTTCAGGTAGTTTTTACTGTGTGTGTGTCATTTTCTTTATAGTTGTTATTGTTGTTTGTTCTCTTTGTTTATCTCTAGGGATTCTTCTAATATTCCTGTGTTTGCCTTAGTATTTCTATATTTATTTCAATCTAGGATGTGATTAATTTTTACTAGGTTATGTTTTATGGCCTTTTATATTTTGTTTTTATATTTTATGGACTTTTATGAGCAATAAAATACTAATAAAATAAAATTCTAATACAGTAGCAAAGATGGCCCCCCAAAATTAGTGATTTTAAATTTTTTTTGGAGTTAGGGTATTTTGAATTCAAAAGGAAAATAATTTCCTTTTGATCCCTGGTACTTCTGAAATGTTTGGAACATGTTTACATAAAAACACTTCATTTAAACAGTTAATTAGAGATATAATGGTTTATATTTTCATCAGGAGTGCTTAACCTGGGGTCCAAGATGTGGGGGAGGCACTTCCTGAACTTAGAACTTTTATTTTTTGATTCACACACACACACACACACACACACACACACACACACACACACACACACACACACGAATAATATATATAAATATACATATTTATATATATTGTTTTTAAATGGTATTGTTTTATTTTTTTCTGATTACATGTAAAGATAGTTTTCAACATTCTTTTTTTTCTTATTCTTTTTAGCGGGGCAATGAGGGTTAAAGTGACCTGCCCACGGTCACACAGCTAGCAAGTGTCAAGTATCTGAGGTCAGATTTGAACTCGGGTCCTCCTGAATCCAGGGCCAGTGCTTCATCCACTGCACCACCTAGATGCCCTCCATTCATTTTTGCAATATCTTAAGTTTTAAATTTTTCTCCCTCTTTCCCTTCCCTCCCCTCTCCCAAAGCCAGCAAGCAATCTGATGTGGGTTTTACATTACAATCATGTTAAACATATTTCTACATTAGAGAAGACCTGGATTTTAAGTCCAACTTCTTTCACATACTGACTCAACTACCTTTTAGTAGGAAACTCTCTGAAGCTCTAAGTGGCAGAGGTTGATCTGCATTGGTAGAAGAAATTTCTCCAGGAAGAGACCATTCCCTTCCTCCAGTGAAATCAGAGGTCTAGTACCTCTAATGTCTTTACCATTTATAAAGCTCTTTACATATTTTGAGTAGTATCAGTACATTTTTACAACAGCTCTGTGGGGTTGGTAGCACCAGTATCATTATGCCCATTTTTCAAAGGGGGGAACTGAAGCTCAAAGAGGAAAAATGACTACTTGAAATTATAGGAGTGATAGAGCCTTAAGTCACAACTGCATCTCTTGTTCATGAGGATCTCCTCAGAAACCAGGGATGTCTCTAAATAATCTCCTGGCCACGAGACATGGTTGTTTGACTATATGACACTTGCAGTCATAGCTCTGATTGCTTCTGGCCACTGCTTGAAGGAAAACATTAGTGGTCAATGAGAAATAATTTTGTTGACTATCTACAAAGACCAGTCTTAACTGCTGAAATCCCTTGGCCATTACACAGTCAGTAGGACTTGCAAAGAACCCTCTCAAACTTTCATTTCACTGTAAACAGAGTTATTAAATCCCTGGGTTCATTGATAATCACTTTTTTCTGTGCAAGTCCTGCTCCCTGGAAAGTGAAATGAAGCAAAGAAATCCAAGGTCCAAGGCTGTGACAAAATATCTCTAATTAATGAAGGGGTTTGTTGTGGCTTCTTTCCTTCAACCATGATTGGCATTTTTATATTCTTCCCTCCTTCTTCTCTTCGTTCCTCCCTCCCTATAGGCCATGGAGCTTCTGGTGGAAAAGGCTTTGAGCAGTGCATCAGGGCCTCTGCATCCAGGAGATGCTATGAGGCGAGTGCTGGAATGTGTTGCCACAGGAACGCTCCTAACAGGTCAGTTTGAAGTTGGGCTCAAGCCTTGTAGTCAATCAGCCACCCCCAGCACAGGTATTGTGGGGGTCAAATTTAATATATGGAGAGTTAATTGGGTGACTTGCTGAAATACTGGGGTCCTGGAAATAATGAAGGACCTCTAGGTTCAAAGCTCCCTTTCTTCTGAACTGCCCTTGTAGATATTTCTCCCTGGCCAATAAGAAAGGAGCCTTACAGCTGTTTTTCCACAAAAGGATCAGATTTTATTACTTGGGAATTAATTAAACAACAAAGGTGAAATTAATAAAAATCAAAGATAAGGAAGTAGGGAAAAAGAAATACAGATAAATTCTCCTAGCTCTAACCTAAGTCTATACAATCCCCAGCTCATTTCCAATTAAGCTAATTCAAAGGAATGCAGGGCTATTGTGTTCACTCACCACACCTGGGAAGTCTGCTAGTTGCTCATGCCACTTGGAAGACAGAGGAGAGAGGAAAAAAGCCCGCGTTCAGGAAGCGACTCAGCCTCCCTTCAGTGAGCGTTCAGTCTTCCTCCCCCAAAAGGGGAGGTCCTTCAAAAACTGCCTAGGTTTCTCCTTCTGACCTCAATAGCATATGTAACTTCAGGGTGGGCCAAGTGTGGCCCCTCCCAAATGAGTCAGCTAAACTCCAACAATTTTTACCACAGTATGGAACATCTGTCAGGTATTGAGGGGTCGCATAGCCTCACTTTTCAGATATTTAGGGGGAACAAACCCTTTCACATAAAGTCATTTTCCAATGAACTCCCTTCAAGTGACCAAACTTTTTTTTTAATTGTTTATAAAGATATGTAGTAATCTTCACGAAGTGTGGTCATTATTTCCCTCTATTAGAAATGCAGCTAACCATTAATAGTGTTGTACAGCTCTAGTGTTAGCAGCTCTAGTGTTGGCAGCCCTAGTGTTGTTAGCAGGTCACTGTTCAAAAATTCCAAGCAGGCAGCAGTTGGTGAGTAAAAGATTTATTCATCTTTGCAAAGATGGGCACTCTTCTGAATGTGCCAGAGAGTGCACTGAAATGAGGTCCCTCACCTCTATTTATACCCCTAGGGGTCCCCTCCGACCAATCACATTAAGGCATTTCAATACACCCTCATTTACATACTCCCCCCATCAACAGCCAGCATAACAATAACAACCAATCAGATTGTACCAAATGGACCAATCACAGTGCTAGAAACTAGTCAGGTGGTACCAATTGACCAATGAGATTTTACAAACTACGATACCAGGCCTCAACCTATTCTGGGTAAGAGTGTCAGCTCCTCCTCAACAATACTGTGTTAACTACATAACTCTTCAAGAAAGAAAACCTGACTTGGGGTTTGACCAATCAGATTGTTCTATTTACTGACCAATCAGATTGCGGCCTAAGGCCCCAACCCTATGCTGGAGTAAGACTGTCCCCACTCCCCACTAAACAGTGCTCATATAAATATAACCTTTCAAAACAAAACTCAAGTCAGGGCTTGAGCTCTGAGTCACCTGAGGATCACCTTGGGCACCTCAAGGTGAACTCCCAGCCCAGCCCAACTCCCACAAAACCCAGGCCCTTCTTCAGGCCCTGCTTGGGCCTAAGGCCAAGGAGTCTTGGCTTCCTCAGAGCCTTGTGTGCTGGATGGCCCCCTACTGGGAGGTTTGGGCCACAAAGTTGTAGGGCCTGAAACCAGACTCACTCTCTGCCTTTAGGGCTCTGAGAAGAGTCCAAATATAGTCTTTTCCCTCACCTCCACTTCTTAAATAAAGCATACTGAACAGAGAGGCAGTGTGGTGTAATAAGAAGAGAGAACCCTGGATTTGGAGTCATAGGACCTGAGTTTAAATCTCAACTTGCTACTTACCATAATATGCATAAACTTGGGCAAGGTACTTCTCTCTGTGACCTTCGATTTCTGTAAAATGAGGAGGTTAGATTTTTAAGGCCCTTTCCAGCTCTACGTACCTTTATTTTACATTTTTCTTTGAAGTATTAATTATTACTAATTCAAAATGTGGGGCTATGTCATGGAGACCATTGGGGAAGTCTTGTTGATTCTACCTTTAGAGCATCTCTCCCTTTTATCCTCTTCAGCCTCCATCATCACCTCTCACCTGGACTGTTCAGTGGTCTCCCTGCCTTAAGTATCAACATATTCTAGCTTTATATCGCTGCCAAAGTGATTTTTCCTAAAGCCCAAGTCTGACAAGCTACAGTAGCTCCTTACTGTTTCTAAGATAAAATACAAATTCCTCTGTGTGGTATTTAAAGCCCTTCCTAACCTCATACCAAGCTACCTTTTCCAGACTTATTTACAGTATTCCTCCCCTTCACAAACCCTATGATCTGGCCAAACTCTCCATCTTATTGAAGGACAAATGAAATGTGACATTTCATTTCTTGTTTGCTTATGTTTGCTCCATCCCTGGAATGTACTCCCTTTTTACTTCCAAATCTAGAATTCCTAGCTTCATTTAACACCAACAGGATTATGTCATCAAATTAGATAATATTTGTAAATTGCTTAGTATAGTGCTTGGCACATAGTATGCCCTCTGTAAATGCTTATTCTTTTCATCTTTATTTTTGTATCCCTAGTAACTGGTACATGTTGGGCACTTAATTACTTATTTTGGGTGGGGTTTTTTTTGTTTTTGTTTTTTGGTGAGGCAATTAGGGTTAAGTGACTTGCCCAGGGTCACACAGCTAGTAAGTGTCAAGGGTCTAAGGCCAGATTTGAACCCAGGTCCTCCTGAATCCAGGGCCAGTGCTCCATCCACTGCGCCACCTAGCTGCCCCACTTAATTATTTATTAATTAAGGTACATAAAGCTATTTACCAACCTCTGTGCTAAATTGTCCTAGCCTGTAGGACTTTTAAAGTTTTTGTTTGTTTGTTTGTTTTTTTCTTTCAACAAACATTTATTTTTTTATTTTCCATTTACATGTAAGGGTAGTTTTCAACTTTCATTTTCATAAGATTTAGAGTTCTAAATTTTTCTCCCTCCCTCCCTTTCCTCCCCCCTCCACAAGATCGCATTCAGGTTATATATGTACAATCCACAAGTGTTCTTTTTATCAGTTCTTTCTATGGGGGTGCATAGTAAGCTTCCTCATTACTTCCTTGGGATTGTCTTGGATCATTGCATTGCTGAGAGTAGTTAAGTCATTCACATTTGCTCATTGAACAATACTGCTGTCACTACGCACAATGTCCTCCCAGCTCTGCTCACTTCACTATACATCGATGTTCATTAGTCTTTCAGGGTTTTTTAGGGATCATCCTGCTTGTCATTTCCTGTAGCACAAGACCATTCCAGTACAATCATATAACACAGCTTTTTCCATCATTCCTCAATTGATGGACATTCCCTTGATTCTCAATTCTTAGCCTCCACCAAGAGTTGCTATAAATATTTTTTGTACAATTTTTCCCCATTTTCTCTTTTTCATGATTACTATTGTTAACTGTTTCCTTTCCATCCTATTCCCTTCCCCATGAAATTTATTCTATTATCCATCTTCTTTCATCCTATCACTCTTCAAAAGGGATTTGCTTCTGTCTGTCCCCTCCCCCACTCTGCCCTTCCTTCTTTTGCCCCTCTCTCTTTATCCCCTTCTCCTCCTATTCTCCTGCATGGTTAGAGAGATTACTCCACCCAATTGAATGTATACATTTTTCCCTCCTTGAGCCAATTCTAATGAGATTGAGGTCTTTGAGCCAATTTTGATGAGTGTTAGGCTCATTTACTGCCCAGATTAAATAGATTACTCCACCCAGTTGGGTGTGTCTATTAGTCCCTCCTTGAGGCAGCTCTGGTGAGTTTAAAATCTTTGAGCCTTTTCTGATGAGTGTAATATTCATTTATTGCCCTGCTCCTCTCCCATCTCTTCCCCAACTCCATAAGCCTTTTCCTGTTACTTTCCTGTAGGATTTCGCTTCTGCCCTTCCCCCTCCCCCAATGAATTCCCTTCACCCCTCAATTTAACTCTAAAGATGTTATCATCTAGCTAAGTGACACAGTGGACAAATCATCACCCCTGGATCCAGGGGGATCCCAGCCAAAACCTGGCCTCAGACACAAAATAGTCGCCCTCTGTACGACCCCAGGTATGTCCCCCAGCTCCAATTTTTTTTTTATGGTTCTCTAGGGTCCTGTATTTGAAAGTCAAATTTGCCATTCAGTTCAGGTCTTTTCATCACAAATATCTGAAAGTCTTCTTTTTCATTAAAGTCCCATTTTTTCCACTGAAAGATAATGCTGAGTTTTGCTGGGTAGGTGATTCTTGGTTGTAATTCCATTTCCTTTGCCCTTTGGAATATAATATTCCATGCCCTCTAGTCCTTTAATGTAGAAGCTGCTATATCTTGTGCTATCCTGACTGGGGCTCCACAGTACTTGAATTCTTTCTTTTTGGCAGTTTGCAATATTTTCTCCTTGACCTGAGAGCTCTGGAATTTGGCTATAATATTCCTAGGAGTTTTCTTTTTGGGATCTCTTTCTGGAGGTGATCGGTGGATTCTTTCCATTTCTATTTTAGCTTCTTCTTCTAGAATTTCAGGGCAATTTTCCCTGAGAATATCTTGGAAGATGGTGTCTAAGCTCTTTCCTTGATCATGGTTTTCAGGTAGACCAATAATTTTCAAACTATCTCTCCTGGACCTATTTTCCAGGTCAGCAGTTTTTCCCAGAAGATATTTCACATTGCCCTCTATTTTTTTATTCATTTGGATTTGCTTTATTGTGTCTTGGTTTCTCATAAAGTCACTGGCTTCCATTTGTTCAATCCTCATTCTTAGGCAATTATTTTCATCAGAGAGCTTTTGTATCTCCTTTTCCATTTGGCCAATTTGGCTTTTCAAGCTGTTGACTTTTTTCTCATGTCTTTCCTGCATCACCCTCATTTCTCTTTCCATTTTTTTCCTCTACCTCTCTAACTTTATCTTCAAAGTCCTTTTTGAGCACCTCTATGGCCTGAGACCAATTCATATTTTTCTTGGAAGCTTTAGATATAGGGGCCCTGATGTTGACATCTTCCTCTGAGGGTGCCCCTTGGTCTTCCTTGTTACTGAAGAAACTTTCTATGGTCCTCACCTTTCTCTGTCTGCTCATCTTGCCTTTCTTTTACTAGACTTTTAGATCCTTAAAGTGGGGCACTGTTTCCAGGCTGTAGTATCCCAAGCTTAAGAAGTCCCAGGTGGTATGATTTAAGGAGAATCAGGTTCTTCCCTCGCCTGGCCTGTTTTCTGGTCCTAGATGACCCCAGACCAACTTGTCAATCAACCAGCTTTGTGTGTTGTGGTTGTTAGCTCCGAGGAGCCTGTGCCCCTCCCCAACCTGGGCCACTTCTACTAGAGCCTACCACCTGGTTCTCAGTAGGAGTATAAAATCCAAGTTCTTCCTTAGCACCAGCATAGACCCCTGTAGTCTTCCCTCCTGCCCAGGGCTCAGCCCACTCACCAGACTGTGAACTTAGTTCCAGATGACACTGGTGCTTCAGCTGATTCAGAGGCTCTGGGGGTCTCTTTCTCTGGTGAGGACTTCCTGAGACTGGATCTGTGTCAGGGTGACTGTGGGGTTGGGCCTGACTCCTGTATCAGCACAGCAGCTCCCTCCTTCTGACCTTCCAAGCTGTTCTTGGTTAGAAGATGATTTCAGCACATTCTTCTGTGAGTTTTGCTGCTCCGGGCATTTTTCTATGACCTTATTTGGATGTTTTTTGGAGCGATTGTGTCATGAGTTCGGGAGCTCACTGCCTTTTTTCGACTTTTAAAGTTTTTAATGTCTGCTTTTTTTAAAAAAATGGTTTTCTGTTTACTTTCTCACTATTAGGCTATTATCAGTTGTCATGGGAGTTGCTACTGTCAGTGGGCCCTGTTGCCAGCCCCTCTTCCAGCCCCTTGTAAAACATAGACATGAGAATATCCCCCCCCCCCTTCCAATCCCTTATTCTTGGTAGATGTTGGAAGCCAGGCAACCAAGCTTGTTAGAATTGTATTAATATAAGAGTTTATTCTTATTTGGTATCTTGAGTAGGAAATTGAAGGGATCTTATAGGAGTACTATGTGTTAGCTTTGTTGAATGGATTCTGCATATTCTGCAAATATTTTGGCTCCTCAAATCAGCTTCTTGGGTCCTTTTTGTTTGTTTGTTTATTTTAGTTATGATCCAGATAGTTGATTTTGCTAGAAAGATGACTTCAGAATTCTGTGATATTTTGGTGGATTAGTGTTGTTTCATTGATCATAGCTATCAGTCCTCCTCTGCACTTCATCCTGTGTAATTTTTGTCCATGTCATTCTATAAATCCTTCAGACATTAAAAACTCAAAAAGTTTCACAGGGTGGGACCGTTTAGCATACACATAAACAGTCCTTTGTACCTCAGTCATTCAGTCAGTAAACAAGCCCTTACCATTTCTGAGAGCTTCCAGGAATTTTGCCTGTCCTCCTCTTCAGAAATAAGTTGTATGGGGCAGCTAGGTGGCACAGTGGATAGAGCACCGGCCCTGGAGTCAGGAGGACCTGAGTTCAAATCCAGCCTCAGCCACTTAACACTAACTAGCTGTGTGACCCTGGGCAAGTCACTTAACCCCGACTGCCTCACCAAAAAAGAAAAAAAAAAAGAAAGAAGTTGTATATGTCAAAACCTAGTGAAGCATTGTCTTTTCAATAGTAACTGTGAATGAGTTAGAAACTTTAATATAGTAGACCAATACCTAGATTTTAAAACAACAACATAATTTCCCACAGTGAAAGTTGTGTTGTTTTTTGTCTCTCACTCTCAAAGAGGACCATGACATTGGGGTGATGTTATGACTTGCAATGAATTGGATTTAAGTGAGGTAGGGCTATGCAAAGCCTCACTCTTTTCTCCAGATCCATTTGGGTCCAGTGGCAAGACATATATCAGGATGACTGGAGATAGCCCCAGATCTTTAAGACAATTGAAATTAAGTGACTTGCCCAGGGTCACACAGTTAGTAAGTGACTGATGTGAGATTTGAACTTAGGTCCTCCCAAATTCAGGGTCAGTGCTCTATCCACTGTGCCAACTAGTTGCCCTTCACAGAATAAGCAACGATAGCAAGTACCCCAGAGATTAACACCAAACGATCCCCAGTGATCTTAGGTAAAGTCAGTGTCAATCCTTCTTGAACAACTTCTACCCTTTGGCTGCAAGATCCTTTATAGACCAACCATTTGTATGGGGGAATGGGTGGTGTTGCTACTGATGTTCACCCCAATTCATTCTGTTTCCCAACTATTTCCTTTTCAGATGGGCCAGGACTTCAAGATCCATGTGAGAAAGACCAGATAGATGTGCTGGATGTCATGACAAGTCAAGAACGAGAGGATGTCACAGCCAGTGCCCAGGTAGGAAAAAGTAATGGCTCAACAGATTTCTTTGAGAGACTTTCATCTTATCCATGGCTCAGGCCCTTGTAGTATAAATTATTGCATCTGAGGTTTGGTTTCTGGAATGGATTAAACCGTTTACATATAATCTTTATTGGCCTCTCATTTAAAACACATGTCATTTGGGAGCAGCTAGGTGGCACAATGGATAAAGCACCACCCCTGGATTCAGGAGGACCTGAGTTCAAATCTGGACTCAGACACTTGACACTTCCTAGCTGTGTGACCCTGGGTAAGTCACTTAACCCTCATTGCCCCACAAAAAAATAAAAAAAATAAAAATAAAACACATGTCACTTGTTTCTAGTGAATAGTGTTAATTTTTTTTCAGGGATAACAGTATAGGAGGATACAGGGAGTTTGTAGGATGTTTTACTACAGAAATCCAAGGCCAGGAAATAAAATATTAAGACTTATTTCCCCCCCTCCCCACCTTAGAAAGTCAGCTTGGCATAGGAGAAGGAGAGTTTTAGAGTCAGGAATCGGGTTCAGATCCTCACCTTGAAGTAGCCATGTGACCATGGACAATTGACTGCCTGTTTCTAAGCCCATTTTCTCATCTGTAAAGTGAGCTTGATAATAGTTATACTACACGTCTCAAACATACTAGGACAGCATTCTGTAAACCTTAACCTTGGATGTAAGCTTTTATTGTTATTTTATGGTAATCAGCAAGCAAGTATGCCATGGTTCTTTCAGTCACAACCAAATAGATACCATCTGGTGTTTGTTGGGTAACCTATACCCAGAATGATAAATATAATAAAAAATCCATCCCATTTCTTGGTGTATTTGCCTGTCCCTGTTTCTCTTTTGAAAAGAAATTTCTCATGTGCTTTAATTTGTGGTTTTAAAGACCCAATTTAACACTTACCCCACACTTATTGTATAGTTATGGGGAAGAGAATTAAGGCTTTCAAAAAACTACCTGGGACAGCTAGGTGGCACAGTGGATAAAGCACAAGCACTGGATTCAGGAGTACCTGAGTTCAAATCTGGCCTCAGACACTTGACATTAGCTGTGTGACTCTGGGCAGGTCACTTAACCCTCATTCCCCTGCAAAAAATAAAATAAAATACATTAAAAAAAAAACTACCTAGAAAGTCACCAGTATCAGCTGCCATTTAATGAATAAGGGTACTCTAAATGTTCTTTTCTCACCAAAAAGACTTTGCTTTAGCCAAGACATTATTGTGCCAGGTGCTGGGCTCAGTTGCTAATAATAATAATAATAATAATAATAATAATAATAATAATAATAATAATGTAATATAGATATAATAAGATAACAAGATGCACAGATACACTCCTTACCCTCCTGAAGCCCACAGCTTTGATCTCAGGTACACATGGTCACATCATATACTCTTTTTCTTTCTAGTGTATATCTGTTCTGAGGGAAACAGCTCTTGTATTACTGGTGGCTGGTTGGGGGCGTGACAAAAGGACAACATCTCACTCATAAATATGCTGGTGGACATGTTTTTAAAGGAACACAGAAAATATAGATAGGTGGCCATGGGAGGCATCCCTCCTCTTCTCCGTCAGGGTCTAAAGGAGCCTTATATACTTCTTAGGAACAATAGTATTATTTTATTAATATTTAAACTTATAGTACAATACAGTCAGTTCTCACAGTATGTCTCTCAGCATTAGCCTTGCAGATAGCCTAATCTGCATTTCAGTATTGATGCAGAGTTTCTCATGATTGGCCAGATTAGGAGTATCTGTTTTTATCAGTCTAGAAGCAAGGACAGAAGTGAGGAAGGCTCATAAAAACAAGGCAAAAGAAAATGGATTCCTCACTTTGAACTGAAGTGGTCAGTTTCTAAAATGGAGTTATTCTTGTCAAAAAAGGGAAGCTACAGGTCTCCTATCTTTTTGCTTTCACACTGGGAAATGCATTTTCTTAGCCTGATAGTGTGGTTAGCAGTAGTCAGGACTATGAATATTAAGGCAGTCATGGGGGGAATGTGATGGAAAGAGCCCTGGCCTTGGAGTCAGAACGTCTAGATTCCAGTCTCTGCCATGTAGTGAACTGTGTGACCTTGGACAAAATACTTAGCCTCTTTAACTCAGTGGCCTCATTTATAAAATGTGAGGGGGGAAGGGAGGTTGGAGTAGATTGGGTTTGAAGAGTCTTCTTTCTATTCTATGGCTTTGTAAGTAACTGCTTTGGTCAAGTAATTTCAGGTTTTGCTGGCTGAATAGCATCCTGGTGGACACCTGAGAACTCAGAAAACAGTATGCAAAGCCTCTTAATGTTTAATTTTAATTATTTAATTTTAATTCTTGTTTTTCTACCAGCATGCTTTACGGATGTTAGCTTTCAGACAAATCCATAAAGTACTAGGAATGGACCCTTTGCCACCACCTAAAAGCAGAATTGGTTTACACAACAGGAAACGGCGAAGTGACTTCAGTGAGTCAGTGGAAGGAGAGAATGAAGGAAAGAAAGAGCGAAAAGAGGATGAGGATGATGCCTGAGCACTGTTATAGCTAAGATAATGTTCATACACAACTTTAATTTTATATGTACATACACATGTGTGCACACGTACTCTTTTATAAATGTGTGTATGTATGTATGAGTTGCTGTTTAATCTATGACATTTGACAATTTTAATGTTTTGCCCTTGAATAACGTATTATAGATTTGTTTTTTTAAATTGTGCTTAAATCATTTAAAAAATTACATTGTTTCAAGATTGTCTCTAGGCAATAGCCCCATTTTACTTTGTCCCTTTCCACTTTTTCCCTGTTTCTAGAGGAAGCCCTTCCCACAGAAAAATAGGTAGAAGGATGCAGGCACATTTTTCAATTCTGGTATTTTTTTGCAAACTTTGAAGATGCATCACAGCATGTAGAGGGAAATACCAGATATTGGGTTTGAACCTTAAAATCATTTCCTTTGGCTGTTCCATCCTCAAGCTAGAATGAATGTATATGTGCCCATCTTGGGGTCTGGACAGTAGGAAGATTGGTTTGGAAGAATCAGGGAGGTTACTGTCTCAAAAGAGCAAAAAAACCTTTCTAGCAGGTATAGAGCTTTGAGCCAAGAGTCACGTAAGGCAAACAAACCCATGAAGTGTTAACATTTACTTCACTGGCACTTCTTGCTTTTCATTAAATAAAGTCAACATAAAGAGAAGACAACAACTTACCTGTTCTTGTTAGCTTGTTAACATCTTCACAAGTTATAATGGTTTCTATTATTGGATTTTGTGCATGAGTATTTGTGAGTTTCTCCTTTGAGAGCACTGAGTATGTTCCATTAAAGGCAGTGAAGGTGGAGGTTGGTGCTGCCCTATGAACAGGCTTTGGTGATGCAGTGAAAGAGTATAGTCAGCACTCACTTTAAAAATACCTGTTATTTACTTGAGAACCACTTAACCACAGACATTTTCCATATACCAATGAGTGCCTTCTAAAGAAAGGTGGCCAAGACTCACATAGTGAACAGCTTGTTTTTCATTTTAATTTAAGGTGAGTTTTTTCCTTCTGTTTTATTTATTTTTTTCCACTGATTTCAGTCTCATTTTTAATATCATCCAGTTCTGAAGCTTAGCCTTTTCTTAGTAACACCATTCTTGAATGGAAAGGCCAGAGGATTCAGTACTTGGTTGGGCAGCTTCCCAGGAAGGCCTTTGAGTGCTTGTATGTGATGTGTCCATCTGGCACAGTGGAAAGTGGCAAGAAGAGAGCAGATGCTAGTGTTTAGGTGGGATGGAGATAGCAAGGTCAGTGAACTGGGGAGGCCCATCGTCCCACCCTTATCAGTTTGACCTCTTTCTTTGCAGAGGGTTTCTCAATTGGTTGCCTGATGGCACTTAACAAGAAAAAAAGCAAACTTTATTTTGACAGATGTTGTGATCTATGGTCACTTAACACTATTTTGTTTCATTTTTTTATGTGTTAAAAGGAGAGCCAGTAACATGGCTTTAATATTTGAATGTCTTTGTAGTGCTACCTGGAAATTTTAAAAAGAAGAAAAATAAAATGAAAATTATGCTTCAATTTTTCTGTATGTTGTCTAGTCTTTTAATTAGAGACTCATTATATAGAAGAGAAAGTTCTATAGACATTATAGGTATGCTCTATGTGACATTGCTCTGATCAACACTGTTTTCAGTAATATTATTAATACATTACAACATTTGTGCTGAGTCACATCTTCTCTCTATATACTCCATCCCTTGTTGATTTTATTTCTTTCCAAGGGTTCAATGATTACCTCTATGAAGTTGACTCTCTAATTTACACATGCAGCTTTATTCTCTTTTTTGAACTACTGTTTCTCACATCAACAACTATCTACTGGATATCTCTACCTGATATAGTGGTTAAACAAGTGATATTTAGTGTCTGATGCTATTCTTCACTATCCTTTTGTAATGGGGGGAAATGGGGTACGGTTTTGGTTAGGGGTTGGGGTTCTTAGGAATTCCTCTTTAAAGAATTACACCCTCTTGCACACAAAAAGTAGTTAGAATAAGGTGATAGTTTATTTAGGAGCAAGGCAAGGGAAGGGTGGGGGGAGGGAAACCATGAAAGAAATCCTTGGACTTTTCATGGGGAGATTGGCATAAAGCACATGGCTGGGGCCAATTTTGACCACCTAAAAGTTTGGGGAGAGACCTGGGGTGATGAACCATAAATTGTCCAAGGTGGGAAGAGACTGAGATGCTTTGAGATCCAGTGCCCAAGGGAACTACAGTCATAGGGGAGGGAATCAGGAAGTCAATGATAAGGAATAGAAGGGGGGAGGGGGAAGGAAGGGAAGACTGAAAGTACCAAAGATTTCAGGAAGAAGAAAACTCAAAGACCTTGAACATAAACAGATAAATCAACAGGAAAAACAGTAATAAGAGAAGGAAATATGGCCTCTAGAGTTAGTAAATGAGCTCAGTTGTCTTTGAATAAACACTACAAAATAAAGGAAATGATTCAACACTTGATGAGAAAGAGATCTCTGGAATTTGACTACATGGTACTACAACATGCAGTTTCTGAGTGGTTTAAAAGAAAAAAATGAGAATTAAGAGAGCAGAGTTTATGTTCTCCAAAGCAAAAATAATGAACAAAATAGTAAAACTTGAATCTGCAATAGCAAGCCTTGCTAAAGAAACAAAAGAGAACAGTAGATTGAGAATGCAATTATAAAAGGTGATGGACAACCTAGAAGAGGAGAAGCAAAAAAAAATTACATTGAAAGAAAATTTGCACAAAAAGAAAGAAACAAGAAAATATGCTCACTATTGTGAGATTAAAATTGGATATTAGATCATAAATCTACCCTACTTAACCTTTCCCTTAATTTATCTCCCAGACTAGTAAATGGAAGAAGCTTCTGGTTTTCTAGATAGAGTTTTTATTGTATGGTAGTCACAAGGTGATGTTGATTAGAAGGATAGGAAAGTAGAAATACAATACAAATCGTCTTAAGTCTAGGCTTAGTCTATATTCCGTATAAAACTCACCAAAAGTGGAAGGCCACCTTTAGGGCGAGAGACCGAATCAAGCGCGTGCTGTTAACTGAGAGCCGGGCCGAGTCAAACTCCAGTCCACGTCTGTCTGTGCAGCACAGCCAGGAGACCAGCGGAGCAGAAAAAAAGCCCCACTTCCATTCTCTCCTTGCCTTTTAAGCTCGCACCCTGGAAGTCAGAAGTCGAGTGCTCAGCAGGCAATCTGGCCTGCGTCGCAGGCAGACTGGTGTGCGTAGCTCATGCTGTTGGTCTCCTCCCCAAAAGGGTGGTCCTAAAAAAAACTGGCGTCTCTCCATTATCTAACTGACTGTTAAAACTTTTTACCACACTATGTAAGCAAAATATACTTCTCTCAAAGGCAGGATGCATAGACAACCTAAGGATCATAGATCTCCCAGGCCACGAGAAAACACCATAATGAAAGAAATAATAGAAAGGAACTTTCCAGAACTTCTGAATATATAAAATTAAATTCTAATTGAAAAACTTTCATAGATGGCCTCCAGGAAAAAAAAATGCAAGGCTGCAAACTTCAAGACACATAGTGGTGAAATTTAACAATTCAGTTCAGAAATAAATTCTTCAAGCTATCAGGAGAAAATACTTCAAATACAAAGGAAAGGATATTTGAATAATACAAGATTATTCTGCATTCACTAGAAAAAGGAGGAGGATTTGACAAAAACTGCTGGGAAAACTGGAAAACCATATGGCAGAAACTAGGCATAGACCAACATCTTACACTATACACCAAAGTAAAGTCAAAATAGGTACAAGATCTAGACATAAAGAGTGATACCATAGGCAAATTAGAAAAGGAAGGAACAGTTTACTTGTCAGATCTGTGGAGAGGGGAAGAATTTTTTTTTTTTTTTGCGAGGCAATGGGGGTTAAGTGACTTGCCCAGGGTCACACAGCTAGTAAGTGTGAAGTGTCTGAGGCCAGATTTGAACTCAGGTACTCCTGAATCCAGGGCCAGTGCTTTTATCCACTGTGCCACCTAGCTGCCCCCGAGGGGAAGAATTTATGACCAAAGATGAGACAGAACATTATGAAATGCAGAGTGGATCATTTTGACTACATTAAATTAAAAAGGTTTTGCACAAACCAAACCAATGCAAACAAGATTAGAAGGAAAGCAGAAAGCTGGGAAATAATTTTTACAGCCAGTGTTTCTGATAAAGGCCTCATATCTAAAATATAGAGAGAACTGAATCAAATGTATAAGAATACAAGTCATTCCCCAATTGGGAAATGGCCAAAAGATAAGAATAGATAGACAGTTTTCAGATGAAGAAATTAAAGCTATTTATAGCCATATGAAAAAATGTTCTCAATCACTACTGCTTAGAAAAATGCAGATTAAAACCACTCTGAAGTACCACCTCATAATTATCCAATTGGCTAATATGACAAAAAAGGAAAATGAAAAATGTTGGAGAAGATGTGGGAAAAATGCACTGTTGGTGGAGTTGGGAACTGATCCAGCCATTCTGGAGAGTAATTTGTAACCATGCCTAAAAGGCTATAAAACTGTGCATACCCTTTGACCCAGCAATACCACTACTAGTTCTATATCCTAAAGAGATCATAAAAAAGGGGAAAGGACCCACATGTACAAAAATATTTATAACTGCTATTTTTGTGGTGGCAAAGAATTGGAAATTGAGGGAATACCCATCAATCGGGGAATAGCTAAACAAGTTGTGGTATATGGATGTAATGGAATACTATTGTGCTGTAAGAAATGTTAAGCAGATGAATTTCAGAAAGACCTAGAAAGACATACATGAATTGATGCTGAGTGAAATGAGCAGAACCAAGAGAACATTGTACATAGAATCAACAGCATTGTGTGATGATCAACTATGATAGACTTAACTCTTTCCATCAATACAACCATCCAAGACAATGCCAAAAGACTTAGGATGGAAAATGCTCTCCACATACAGAAAAAGAACTACGAAGTCTGAATGCAGATTGAAGCATATTATTTTCACTTTTGTTGTTGCTTTGTTGTTGTTGTTGTTTATTCTTTCTTGTGTTTTTTTTCCTTTTGTTCTGATTCTTCTCTTACAACATGACTAATGTGGAAATATGTTTGACATGATTGTACTGTATAACTATCAGATTGCTTGGTGGCTTCAGGAAAGGGGAGGGAAAGGAGGCTGGGAGAAAAATTAGGAACTTAAGAAAATATCTACATATAATTGGAAAACATTTTTAAAAATCAAATTAAAATTAAAAAAAATTTTAATCAAATTAAAATTTTAAAGAACTACTTAGGAAAAAAAGGAGGAGGGAGTGTATTAATGTGTTGTGAAGAGCAATGGAATTTTGGATGCAGCCTAGGGTGACCTATTCTGCAAATCTGAGCTCAACCATACAGGACAGAAGAGAGACATTCAATAATAGAGAAGAGTTTAAAATAATTTTTGAAAGAAAAGCATAATATGAAAGGTTATTTGCTTCTTGAACACCCCAAATGACATAAATTCAAGAGGAATGAAAAAATTTAATGAGCAGCAGCAGAGGGACAACAAAAAGATCACTAAGAGACCTTTTTTTTCTAAATGTATACCAGCAGTTGGGGTGAATATGGAAATCTGCTAGAGGTAACAGTGAAGAGGTTGACGGGCATTATGACCTGGTGACACTGCCTACAGGTGAATGCTTCTTTTGTGGGTCTACATTATAACATGGGAGCATTCATGAAGGGGGAGAGGAGAGCAAGGGGATTCAGAGGAGTGTGTCATATGCTAGGGTCAAATCAAGGGCTAGCAAAAAGGGGAGGGTCATGTCTGTGGTCTCAGGGAAGAGCCTACAAGGTAGTGCATGAAGAGAAGGGGAGAAAGATTGAAAAGGGAGGGGAAGGAAAGAGGTTTACTTTGGTGGTAGGAGGGGATTGCATTGATGAATGCTTCTTTGGGTGAAGAGAGATGGTTTGTGAAGGAAGATTAGTAATTTACATGGGATGAGAGTGGGATTTGGTACTTGAAAAGTCCACTTGTCTTAGGGGGGAAGTTGGAACCCCTGGGGGGCAAGTGGCACCTGGAAGAGTGGGAAAGCATGGATGCTGGGAAATTTCCAGGCAAATGTAGAAAAGTCAGTAAGAGAGGGTAATAAGATCATTGGAGGAGGAGGAGTCCTTCCATGAGACTGTCCTCTGACACCTGCAATATTTGGCATTGTTATGAGAATAAGGCATAATGGATAAGGGAAATCCTTGGGGGATTTCCTACAAAGATTGTCCTATGAGGTAGTGAAAGTAACTACAGGGAAGAGCCTAGGGTAGATGTTTTGGGAACTTTGCACAAAGAATGCAGAAAAAAAGAGAACAGATAAGTTTAGGGGTCGTGAACCAGAGAATAAGGGTCTAGAGTAAACAGAAGAAAGATAATAAAAAAAGTGAGAAATCCTTTTCGGAAAGGGGCCCAAAAATGAAATGTAAAAAAAACCAATGGACCCACCCTTCGGACTATTCAGATCACGTCTAGCTCTCCTCTGCCGACATCATGAGCTTCACTACCCGCTCCACCACCTTCTCCACCAGCTACCGGACCCTGGGTTCAGTCCAAGCGCCCAGCCACCGGGTCGGCCCGCCAGCAGCGCCGCCGGCGTCTATGCAGGCGCCGGCGGCTCTGGCTCCCGAATCTCTACCGCCAGCTCCACCAGTTTCCGCGGGGGTTGGGGATCCGGGGGCGCCATGGGGGGGCTGGTCGGGGTCGGGGGGATCCAGGGGGAGAAGGAGACCATGCAGGACCTCAACGACCGTCTCGCCTCCTATCTGGATCGCGTGCGGAGCCTGGAAATCGAGAATCGCAAACTGGAAGGGAAAATCAGGGAGCATATGGACAAGAAGGGACCTCGGATCAGAGAATGGGGACACTATTTCAAGACGATTGAGGATCTGCGGTCGCAGATCTATGCAAGCTCAGTGGACAATGCCAGAATCGTCCTACAGATCGATAATGCCCGTCTGGCTGCTGATGACTTCAGAGTCAAGTATGAAGCAGAGCTGGCCATGAGACAGTCTGTAGAAAGTGACATTCATGGCCTCCGGAAGGTCATTGATGATACCAACGTGACCAGGCTGCAACTGGAGACAGAGATTGAAACCTTGAAGGAAGAACTACTCTTCATGAAGAAGAACCACGAGGAGGAGGTGAATTCTCTACAAGCCCAAATCGCAGGCTCTGGGCTGACCGTGGAGGTGGACTCTCCCAAATCCCAGGACTTAAGCAAGGTCATGGCTGATATCCGAGCCCAATATGATGCTCTGGCTCAGAAGAACAGAGAAGAGCTTGATAAATACTGGTCTCAGCAGATTGAGGAGAGCACTGTGACAATCAACACAAGGTCCGAGGAGGTAGAAGCTGCTCGAAACACCGTCACGGAGCTGAAGCGTACAGTCCAGTCCTTAGAGATTGACCTGGATTCCCTTCGAAATCTGAAAACCAGCTTGGAGGAGAGCCTGAGGGAGGTGGAGACCCGCTATGCCATCCAGATGGAGCAGATCAATACAGCCCTGCTGCACCTCGAGGCAGAACTGGGGCAGACCCGCACAGAGGGGCAGCGCCAGGCACAGGAATACGAGGCCCTGCTCAATATTAAGGTCAAACTGGAAGCAGAGATCAACACCTATCGAAACCTGCTGGAGGATGGGGAGGACTTCAATCTTGTACATGCCTTGGACAGCAGCGGCAGTTCCTTGCATAAGACCAGCACTCGGAGGACTGTAGAAGGCAAAGTGGCGGCCGAGACTAATGACACCAAGGTCCTTCGGCGTTAGGGCCATAAGCTGAAGACCTGGGCTGAGGCAGGAAGTTAATAAAGGCTCTTTGGTCACCCAAAAAAAAAACCAAACAACCAATGAATACAATTAGCTCAAGAGGGGCAGAGGAAGGGTAAATCTATTTGACAGACAGACAGGAAAAAAGGGGAAAGAAATTCCTAACTGTATTAAAGCAGGAGAGAAGAACTAATAAATAAAACCCTAAAGGGAAAGGAGTAAAAAATGAGAAGAGGAGATCAGAGGTGAGGGGAAGAAACTCAAAAGGAAAAGGGTTACTTTTTAAAAAAGATTAAAGTAACTGAAGGAACATAGTTCTGTACTGCAGAAAAGGTGAAAAACCAACTTAAAACAATTTTAGAGACGGAGGGAGAAAAGTGATTCTTACAACTTGAAATGTGAATGGATTAAACAACCTAATAAAACAAAAGAAAGTGACAGTTTGGATAAGAAAACAGAACCCTACAATCTGTTGCTTATAAGAAACACATTTTATTTATTTGGGGAGGGGGGGTGTGAGGCAATTGGGGTTAAGTGACTTGCCCAGGGTTACACAGCTAGTAAGTGTTAAGTATCTGAGGTCAAATTTGAACTCAGGTCCTCCTGACTCCAGGGCCGGTGCTTTGTTCATTGTGCCATCTAGCTGCCCCAGAAACTTTTAAAAACAAAGACATAAACAAAATAAAACTAAGTAGATGGAAAAAAGTTAGCTTTTCATGAAGTGAATTTTTTTTTTTAGTGAGACAATTGGAGTTAAGTGACTTGCCCAGGGTCACACAGCTAGTAAGTGTTAAGTGTCTGAGGCCAGGATTGAACTCAGGTCCTCCTGACTCCAGGGCCGGTGCTCTATCCACTGCGCCACCTAGCTGCCCCGAAGTGAATTTTTTTAAAGCAGGAATTACCATCATGTTATCAAAGAAAAAAGACAATATTGGGGGCAAAAGACTTAAGTGGATTGATGCTGAGTGAAGTGAGCAGAACCAGGAGAACATTGTACACGGCAACAGCAATGTTGTGTGATGCTCAACTGTGATAGACTTAGCTCTTCTCAGCAATACAATGATCCAAGGCAATTTCAAAGGACTCATGATGGAAAATGTTCTCCATATCCAGAAAAAAGAACTGTGGATTCTGAATGCAGATTGGACCATACTGTTTCTACTTTTTGTGTTTTTTTTTTCTCTTTTGAGGTTTTTCCCTTGTGTTCTGATCTTTCTTTCACAAAATGACTACTGCAGAAATATGTTTAATGTGATTGTACATATATAACCTATATCGGATTGCTTTCTATCTTGGAGAGGGGGAGGGAAAGGAGGGTGGGAGAAAAATTTGTAACTAAAAATCTTATAAAAAAATGTTGAAAACTATCTTTACATGTAACCGGAAAATAATAAAATACTTTTATGATATAAAAAAATAATTAAGAAGACTAGGGAAGGCCAAAAGGCTACAATTCTCACCTTTGGGGTTTAAATCTGTATGACAGCAGAGAATCTTTATAAAAAGGTAGAGGAATTTTCTTATTAGAAAATAATTGTGGAGTTCACTTTAAATTACCAAGCTAAAGTTTGAAGAAAACCAAATCTGCAGATATTGTATTACTATTATTACAATTATTTCATTTTGCAGAACTGCCAACCGCTAATTTGACTTCACTCCCAGTCGCACCTTTAAATTATTTCAGAGTGAGCAGTAGAGACAACCTCCCTGAGGCAGGGAAACAACTTGAGCTGCTGACTTGGCACCTAATGAATAACTCAATTGATCCCCACATGCTGCCATTTCATCTTGCTGAGAGGGAAACTACCTTAACTGAATGTTCCAACAGAACTTGTATTGATGAATAAATTGCAAATTGTAAAGAGCATGCATTTCAGAACCAAGAATACTATGTCTCATGTTTCTATTTTAGATAATAACTAAGGTCCCTGAGAGAGAATAGTATCTTTTTATTATGTTTTTAGTATTTTATTCAAAACTATTGTTTTATATAATTTTCATTTTCTAACACCTCCTCCTGCCTTTTAAGCATAGAGCTAATTCTTAAATAAAAAGAAGAAAAGGGGGGGTATAAATATTCTAATCTCGGAGTAGGAAATAGATGCAGTTGTAAAGGAATTACCAAAGAAAAAACTCCTAGGATTGATGGATTCACAGGATAATTTTACCAGACTTTTAAAGAATAGTACAGGGACAGCTAGGTGGCCACAGTGGATAGAGTACCGGCCCTGGAGTCAGGAAGACCTGAGTTTAAATCCAGCCTCAGAGACTTGACACTTACTAGCTGTGTGACCCTGGGCTAGTCACTTAACACAATTGCCTCACCCCCCAAAAAACCCAAAACAAATAAAGAATAGTACCCATATTTCACAAATTATTCTCAAAAACTGAGGAAAAAGGTGCCCTGCCAGAATCCTTTTATGAGACAAATAGTCCTAATACCCAAACCAGGGAAAGATAAAACACAAAAAGAAAATATAGACAAATATCATTAATGAACATTGACTTCAAAATTGTCAACAAAATCCTATCAGACAATAATTTATCCAAAAAGTCATTCATTATGATTAAGTGGAATTTATACTAGAGGTGCAAGGATTATTCAACATTAGAAAACTAACTTATTCATGTTAAAAATGAAATATCCCAAACCACATGATCGTCTCAAAGATGCAGAAAAAGACTTTGACAAAGTATAGCACTTTTATGTTAAAACCCTACAAAGTAATGACATAGAGCGACCTTTTAAAAAATATAAAAGAGGGGCAGCTAGATGGTGCAGTGGTTAAGCACCGGCCCTGGATTCAGGAGTATCTGAGTTCAAATCCGGCCTCAGACACTTGACACTTACTAGCTGTGTGACCCTGGACAAGTCACTTAACCCCTGTTGCCTTGCAAAAATATATATATATATATATATATATAAAAGACCTTTATCTAAAACAAAAAGCAAACATCATATGCAATAGAGGTACAGTGGAACCTTTCCTAATAAATATGGGTGTGAAGTAAGGATTCCTACTCTAACAATTATTATTTTACATAGTTCTACAAATGCTAGCAATAGCAATAAGACAAGGGAAAGGAATTACATGAATAAAGATAGGTAAGGAGGAGAGAAAATTATTCCTGTTTGCTCATGGTATAATGGTTTACTTTGAAAACTGCAGGGAATTAGCAAAGATACTAGTTAAGACAATAGCTTCTGCAAAGTTCCAAGCTACAATATAAATCCTCCCCCAAAATCACTAGCATTTCTATATAAAAATAACGACATAAGAAGCAATAATGGGAAATCCCATTCCAAATAACTGCACAATAATAATAGCTAACATTTCTATAGCACTTACTATATGCCAGGCACTGTGTCAAAGGCTTTATGATAATTATCTCATTTGATTCTCACAACAACCCTGGTAAGTAGATACTATTATTATCCCCATTTTACTGGTGAAACTGAGGCAAAGGTTAAGTGACTTACACAGGGTCATACAGTTAATAAGTATCTGAGACAGGATTTGAGCTCAGGTGTTCCTGATTCTGGGCCCAGCACTCTATCTAGTGTGCCACCTAGCTGCCTACAAATGCATAAAATATCTAGGAATCAACCTCCTGAAGCACACAAAAGACTTGTAAAGATTTAATTACAAAGTATTTCTTAAAGAAATAAGTAACTTAAATAACTGGAGGAATATTTGGTTCTCATGGTTAAATCAAGTCAATATAACAAAAATGATAAATTCTATCAAAATATTTTATACTTTTAATGCTATACCAATCATATTACTAAAGGGATACTTAATAGAACTTGATAAAATAATAACAAAATTCATTTGGACAAATAAAAGATCTAAAATATCAAGGTAAGTGATGAAAAGAAGTGAGGAAAAAGGAATAGCACTCCTAGACCTATATTATAAAGTGATAGTCACCAAAACTGGAATATTGAAGAATAGAGAGAGAGCTCAATGGAACAGACTAAATAAGGGAGTCAGGAACAATAGAACTCGATAACCCAGTGTTTGGTAAAGTGGAAAACAATAAGTTTCCTGGGGGAATATTTCCTATTTGAGAAAAACTGCTGAGAAAATTGGAAAGCAGTTTGCTAGAAATTAGGCTTAGACCATCACCTTACACCACATTCCACAATGTATTCTAAATGGATTGTTGTTGAGTTCTTTCTGCCATATCTGCCTCTCCATGACCCCACTTGGGATTTTCTTGGCAAAAATACATTGTGTACAGACCTCTGTTCTGCTCCTGGCATTTCTCCTGCAGTTGTCAGGCAACAAACACCACATCAACAGTTTCTTGGCTCTGTCTGAAGCCACTCTGGCTCTCAGGTAGATGATCATCTTCTAGGTGAAGGATCAGCCTATTAAGGAGGTCTCTGGCAAGAATCTTGTCACCAATGACTAATAGAGAGACACCCACCCCACCCTGGTGATTGTCACAGGACAATCTATTTCCTTTATAGAGATGGCTGAGGCAGCTAGGTGACACAGTGGATAGAACACTGGCCCTGAAGTTAAAATCTAACCTCAGACACTATTAACTTTGTGACCCTGGGCAAGTCACTTAAGCCCAATTGCCTTAAACATCCAGGGCCATCTCCAGAAATTCTGATAACATATCTTGTCACTGGACCCAGATGGCTGTGAAGGAGAAAGTGAGGCTGGTGACTTTGCACAGCCCTTTCTCACTTAAATCCAATTCATTGCAAGTCATGACATCTGTCATGGTCCTCTTCAAGAACAAAGGACAAACAACAACAATAACAATAGAGATAGATAAAGGGAGGCATTCTTGAACTCCTGGGAGATAACCTCCTCTTGCCATATAAGCTGAAAAATTTCAGTCAGCTTTTGTATGAGCAATGGACCCCCACCTTGTAAATTTCAATTGGAATAGAATCAACACCAGGTATTTTGCCACAGGAGAGGAGCCTAATGGAATTCAAAACCTCTTCTTCAGTTGGAAATATGTCTAGAGAGAGATTAACTTCAACCTGAGGTAAATTGTCAATGGCTTTAGCATTGATTGATGATGGTTTGTTGAGAACACTATGGAAGTGTTCAGACCATCTCTCCAGGATCATGTCCTTATCATTAATCAATGTGGCTTCATCAGCACTGAGTAGTTGAGATGCACCATATGTCTTCAGCCCATAAATAGCCTTCAGGGCATCATAAAAGCACTTTGGATTGTTACCATCAGTTTGTGTGTATATGTTCCATGTATCAATGGTGAATGGAATCATCTTTGCAGAAATTTTTGTAATTTTTGTTTCTACTACAGGGTGGAATCCCCTCTTGCTAAGCAGGCCAGGGTTGGGTGAAGCAGACAATTTTAGTGACCTTTTCTAGCCCCTTCCTCACACCAGAGGTGAGCAGTGTGACCCTTAAAGGCTGCTCAGACACACAGGGTGGTATGCCAATCCCCCTGCTGCTTCCAGTGAGAAGACAACCTTATGGCCTGGGCCACCTGTGTGCAAGGTTATGACAACAGCTCCCAAGTATCCTTATCTGCTGCAACTTCATTTGTCTGTCACCACAGGACTTTGAGATAGATAAAAATAGGTATAGTGATGTCCTTTAATTCATGCATGAATTGGATTTAAATGAGGCAAAACTGCACGAAGTCGTCACTGGCCTCACTCTCTCTTCCAGATTCATCACAGTTCAGTGGCAGGATAAAGTCAAGATGACTGGTGATGGGACAGGATGAAATGAATGACCTTGGCATCTTTGATGTCTAACCAATCATCTCTAAGAACTCCATAGCACCTGCTTCAGCTGCCTTCATGGCCATTGGAAAAACCAGGGGAAGTTGTCACACACTTGGGGTAGATATCCCCCAACTCACTGATGAGTTTGAGAACCCTTGATTTCCCTCAACCTAGTTGAGCCTACCTGCCAAAACAGTTTACCAGAGTGAGTAAGTTGTACATGTTACAGCTTCTTAGAGCCACAGGGGAGAGTTAGTTGGATCAGGTAGAAACCAAAGGTAGAAAGCAGTCCTGAAAAGGTCTCAGCCACCCTCACACCAAAGGGACTAGTCTTCTCTGAACAAGGCAATTGGAAAAATTGACACATCAAAAAATCAAAAGTAGCTGAAACAAAATTATAAAAATTAAATGGAATTCAAAATAATAAAAGGACACTCCTATCCTACCTCTTTGTGGGGGTAGAATGTTCACAGATGTTACACATTGCACATGTTTTTGGACTTTTTCAATGTGTCAATTGTGCTGTCTTTTTTTCTTCTTCTTTAAAAAATACTAGTCATATGGGAGGGTTCTCTGAGAGGGAAAGGAATGTGATTCAAGGGATATTATGGAGATGTAAGAGATGGCAAAATATCAGTAAAAACTTACTTACAATTAAATGTATGACTAGCTGTCTTCTGAAAAGTGCTGTCTCTTAACCCCATGCCATTTGCATAGGCTCTCCTCCATGACCATAATGTATTTCCTCTTCATCTGTACCTACCAAAATCCTAGGGGCACTCAAATGTGTGCAGTGGAAAGAGCACTAGCCCTGAAGTTGGAGGACCCGAGTTCAAATCTGACCTCAAACCCTTACTAGTTGCATGACCCTGGACAAGTCACTTAACCCCAATTTCCTTAAACATCTGGGTCATCTCCAGTCATTCTGATAATGTACATATCTTGCCACTCAACCCAGATGGTTCTAGAGGAGAGAATGAGGTTGGTGATTTTGCACAGCCATGTCTCCCTTAAATCCAATTCACTGCAAGTCATGACATCATCCCGATGTCATGGTCCTCTTCGAGAACAAACAACAACACAAAATCCTTATCTTTATTTAATGTCCAAATCAAGTACATCCTTCTCCATAAAGCTTTCTCTTGGTTCAATTTTCTCATTCATTCATTTCTAGAGGGAAGATTATGGAAGATGGTGGCATATTCTGCTGTAAACACCCCAGCAAAACTCTAAAACGTGTGCCAAAATGAGCAATGATAAACTAAAGAGACTTACAGTAAACTCTTCCATCTAGTCAATTTTCCACACATATAGCAGCCTTGGAGACTCAACAGATGATGGTCTTTGAGCAACATCAAGGATAGAGAGGCCCAGGAACCCTGGCTGTGGCAGGAGACAGGTCCAGAGAAGCATCTAGGCAGCCCATACTCCACTATGTATCCAGGCATTATAAACCAATCCCAACCATCCAGAAAGCCTGGGCCTGAAACACAGCACAAGAAAAGGCCAGAAAATTCCTGAAATAAGTGATAACCTAGTCTTAGTGACTCCCATAAGGACTAAGCTAGGGCCTAAGTGGAAGCAGGTTTTACCTAAGCACAAGCTACCAACTCAAAAACTAAGGCTAGAAATATGAGTAAACAGAGGAAAATGTTAAACACAATGTACAGATGACTTGGGCAAACCCAGAAGAGAATAATTCTACAGTCCAAAGAGAACTCCAGAGGGGAAGAAAATGTCCTGGCCATTAGGGCTACAAGAGAATACTAAAAGTAATAAAACAAGTCATAAAAAATAGAATGGCTAGAGAAAAACTATGGGCAAGGAGAATTAGGACAGTAATATGCATACTTGGAATTTAATTGGCCTGAAAATTAGAATGGGCCAAATAGAAACTAATGTTTCAATGAGGACAACAAATATTAAAAGCAATCAGAGACTGAAAAAAACAAAAGAAAAATACATAATATGAAAAAGACCTAGGAAAAAGGTCAAGGAGAGATTATTTGAGAATTATTGTACTATCTGAAAATCATGACCAATAAAAAAAAGCTTGTATAGAGAAATCATAAATGAAAAACTTCTCAGATCTCTTAAAATCAGAGGGCAAAATGAAAAGAGAAAGAATCTATTGGTCAACTCCTGAAAGAAACCATACATACCAATTCCTAGGCATATCATAGTCAAAACCCCACAGTTTCAGGTCAAAGAAAAAATAGGGAAAGTAGCCCCAAGAAAAAATCATTCATATACCAAGGAATCAGTCAGAGTCATACAATATTTGGCAGATGCCCATTATTAAAGAAGAGGAAAGTTTGGGAAGCAATATCCCTAAAAGCAAAAGATAAAGCAACACTGATCATAATCTACAAAGGAACAAAAGGATATTTAATGAAATAGAGATTTTCAAGCATTCTTGATTAAAAGGCCAGAACTAAGTAGATACTTTCAAAAGGAAATACGGGATTCAGGAGAAAGTACAAAGATACATACCTTTGATTAATTGAAAGGAATTTTGTGGGGATGAGTTGCTACATGCTAATAGGGAAAGAAGAAAAGAGTATTTTCCCAGAACCCTAATGTCTTGATTAATTACATTCTCCATAAATTAAATAATAAATAAGACAGGCATGAGATAGGTTTTGTTCTGTTTTGATATACTGGGGACTGAAGGAGAGGAATCAATTATCTCACATATTATTACAGGTTCATGGGATGAAGTTATTCATTTCTTGAGAAAGGGATTGGGTATCCCGACAACTCACTTTCATCTGAATAAGAAAAGTTGGACATATTCATACAAACAAAAAGTATGGGTAGATTTAAATTGAAGTCCATAGGGAAGTAGGTGGGAACAGGAAGTATGATAGGGTAGGGAAGAGGATTTAAGAGGAAAAGAAAAGTTAATCAAATTGCTGGGAGAAATAGATTATTAAAACTATAATGAGGAGACCTCAAGATACCCTTTTCAGCACATATGAAGTTAACAAAAAATAAACAGAAAGAAGCTAAATATCTGAATAGAACTTTAGAAAAATTAAAGATGATCAGTTTCTTTTCTTTTTTAATAATAATAATAAACATTTTTATTTATAGTTTTGAGTTTCCAAATTTTTTCCCTCTTCCCTCCCTCCCCCTCCCCTCTCCCTGAGGCAGCAAGCAGTCAGATATATGTTATACATGACATATATAATGGCCTAATGGCTATATATGTACAAGTATGTAAACATTACTATATTAGTCATTTTGTGCAAGAAAAACTTGAATAAAAGAAAAAATAAAGTGAAAAATAGCATGCTTTGGTCTGTTCAATCAACATCAGTTCTTTCTTTGGAGGTGATGTTTGGTATGTTTCATCAATTAGTTCTTTGGGATTATCTTGGGTCATTGTTTTGATGAGAATAATTGTCATTCATAGTTCTTGAAATCAAACAATATTGCTGTCTCTGTGCACAGTGTTCTCTTGATCTGCTCATTTCATTATATATCAGTTCATACAAGTCTTTCCAGGCCTTTCTGAAATCATCATGTTTATCATTTCTTATAGCACAATAATGTTCAGTCACCATCACATACCACAGCTTGTTTAGCCATTTCCCAATTGATGGGCATTCCTTTGATTTCTAATTCTTAGCCACCACAAAAAGGAGCTGCTATAAATATTTTTGTACAAATAGATCTTTTTCTCTTTGGGGGATGAGGTGTTCAGTTTCTAGTGATTACTGAATGGTAACAAAAAAGGAGTTTATATACTTGTCAGGCGGGCATCACCTTTACAAAAATTGATCATGTATTGGGGCATAACTTCTGCCTAATACAAAAAGCAGAAATACTCAATATCCTTTATTGATCATGATGTAATAAAAATTATGATTCATACAGTGTCTTTGAAGAAAGGTTAAAAATTAATTGAAAAACTAAATAACTTAATCCTAAAAAAATTGGTGGGTCAAAGAACAGATTATTGAAACAATAGAATATTTCATTAAAGATATGACAATGAGACAGCATGCCAAAATTTGGGGGGAAAAGATAAAGCAATCCTTAGGGGAAAATGTATATCTCTAAATGATTTAATCCACAAGAAAGAACAAATCAATGAACTGAGCACAGAAAATTAGAAAAATGACAAATCAACCTTTTCTCCTCAACAAAATATCAAAGTAGAAATTCTGAAAACCCATGAATAGATTTACAAAATTGAAAGAAAAAATCGAATCAATAAATACAACTAATTTTTTAGAGCTAACAAACTAGATAAAAAGCTAGTCTGACTTTTAAAAAATAAGATAAAAACCAAACTGTTCATATAAAAAGTGAAAAAAAAATCACAACAATTGAAGGGAGAAAATTACTTATATATCAATGAAATTGATAAATAAAATGGATGAATGCCTACAAAATACTCAATTTAACAAAAGAAGAGATACATTATTTAAATTACCCAAAATAAGAAAAACAAATTGAAAAAGCCATAAATGAAGTTCCAAAGGGGGAAAAATTAAGATCAAATGAATTTACAAGTAAATTCTATCAAACATTCAAAGAAAATTAATTATAATATTACAGAAACGATTTACACAAATGGGAAAAGAAGAGATGCTTCCAAACTCTATCTATGCTATAAATATGGCCTTGATGCCTAAATCAGAAAGAGACTAAGCAAAGAAAGAAAACTATGTGCCAAAGTTCTTAACTTCCAGGAGGTCCATGAATGTGGACAAGAAAAGAAATTGTATCTTTATTTTCATTAACCTCTGTCTGAAACTTAGCATCCTTTAAATTAAAAATATTTAGGTATTATTTTGCTAAGCAGCCCATAGCTTTAGTAGAATGCCAAAGGAGTTTTGTGACATACACAAAGTGTTAAGAATCCCTGCTGTTGACCAATAACCTTAATGAACATTGATGCAATAATTTGAAATATTAGTAAATAAGACTACAGTGACCATTTAATGTGATTATAGGGAGACTGAGCCAATATGGTGAAATAGGAGGAAGAAATATACTCAGTTTTCCACCCCAACTCCAATAATATAATAATGACAATAATGATTACATAACAAACAACAATAGCTAATATTTATATGTGATGGTTAAAATCTATTATGATGTCTAAAATCTAATGTGTGGTCACCTTAAATTAGAAGCTTTAGCACCAGTCTTTGCGCATTAAGTAATTCTATTAAAGTACATTAAGGGTTAGATAGAGAGAGGGAGAAAGCCGCTTCACCTAGCTATCAATGCTCCTCCATTCCACCGGAAGCCCCCTGTTGAACTGGAAGGGGGCAGTCCACACACACAGCTTCCAAGCTAATTGGCTGGTCCATTTATTGACATGACTTACAAGCAGTTTATGAATAGACACTTCAGATGCCAGGCAACTTCTGGACGCCAATCTGACCTTCAAAATCTCAGAAAGGTCACCTTATGCTTCCTCGGTTCTCACATATATTAGTACTTTAAGGTTCATAAAGTGCTTTGTCGAACGTCTCATTTTTATCCTCACAAACACCCTGGGAAATAGGTGCTATTATTATTTTCATTTTACAGATAAGAAAACTGAAGCAGGTTAAGTGATTTGCCCAGGTTCACTCAGCTAGTAAGTGTCTGAGACTTGGGTCTTTCTCACTCCAGATCCAGCTCTCTATCCACTGTGAGAAATAATTATTAATAACTGATTTCTTGGAGATTCTGAAGGACTCAACTGATGAGATTTGAACTAACTTTTTTGCATCAGACCACACCCAGGTAGAAGGTATTTTGCTCAACTTGGGTGGGATCTACATTCTTTGGGTTGATGACATTATATAGACATACTTCCCTGTTCCAAGTGACCTTCAGTTCTTCATTTTAATATGACCCACCTCCACATGTCAGCAAATTAGATTTGATTGCTATTTGATGGACCAACTACAGTCAGAAAGGTATATAAGCTGAGTCCACTGCCATTTTTGTCTTTGGTCAGAGAGAGACAGCCAATGACCATCCTTTTATTAATAATCTGCTGGGGGGGGGCAGCTAGGTGGCGCAGTGGATAGAGCACAGGCCCTGGAGTCAGGAGTACCTGAGTTCAAATCCGGCCTCAGACACTTAACACTTAACTAGCTGTGTGACCCTGGGCAAGTCACTTAACCCCAATTGCCTTACTAAAAAAAAATAATAATAATAATCTGCTGGCCTTATCAATAAAATGGCTAAATTACCCAGAAACTATGCCTCTATGAATTTTAAATTATCACACCACTGTGCCACCCAGCTGCTATAACTACTCCAACAATGATCTAAAAGAATGCTAGACTGAGTAGTGATTGGGAAATTGAAGGAGAAATTACAATGGGTCATCTTTCTAACTGAAGATCACAAATTCAACTAGTGCCTTTTGAATGTCTCCGCATTTCCAGTTTCACAGCCAAAGAAAGAGGATCCCCTTTGCCATGTAGTTAGAAGGACAAAAAATTACTTGCAGAATGTCTACATGTGCTCCAAAGTTCATATGGAGTTTGTATCAGCCAAACACTATGCAGGCTCATGAGGGGTTTATTGATTCCTCTTCAATAAACTCCAAGGAGTCTGTATTATTTCTAGGATAAAAAATAAACAATTTCCTTTTTTTTTTAATAGTGAGGCAATTGGGGTTAAGTGACTTGCCCAGGGTCACATAACTAGTAAGTGTTAAGTGTCTGAGGCTGGATTCGAACTCAGGTCCTCCTGACTCCAGGGCTAGTGCTCTATCCACTGCACCATCTAGCTACCCCAAACAATTTCCTTTTAAAGTGTTTTTTTAAATAACCTGGCCCTAATCCATTTTTCCAGCCTTATCATATCTTGCTTCTCTTCCTACACTCCCAAGTCCAGCCATATTGACTTCACTGATCCTCACATATGGTAATGCATCTGCTGACCATTCCCCATTCCAGTAATACACTCCCTCCTTGCCCCCACTTCACAGAATACTTCATTTTCTTCAAGACTCATGGTGACAATCACCTTCATGGAACCTTTCCTGACCCTTTCCCCCAAATGCTAGCACCCTTCATCCTAACTACCTTGTATTTATACTACCTGTGCGTATATTTGCACATCTCCCCTGATTGAATGTAAGTTCCTAGAGAGGCCAGGCATTATTTAATTTTCCATCTTTCTATTCTCAGCATAGAGCCTGGCACACAGTAGGCATTCAATAAGTGCTTATTGGTTGATTCATTGATGGAGGCAGGAATTTGGAACCCTGTAACCCAGTGGTATCAAACTTAAATAGAATGAATCCATGCAGGTCACAGATCAACTTAGAAAAGCACATATTAATATTATCTAGATTGTATTATATTTTTATTTATTTCACTAAACATTCTCCAATTACACTTTAATCTGATTCCTGCACACTCTGCAGTTTTGAAGGCTACATATGGACCTGTAACACATATGTGGGGAAACTAAGACATAAAAAGGCCTGAAATGTAGTTAGTGAATTTTTTGGAAAAATCAAGGTAAGGTCAAAATAATCCAAAGAGAGAAACTGACCATTTGGGGTCTGGCCCACAGGGTCAAATCTAATCTCTATGAGGAAGTTAAACACCATTGGCAAAGAAATTAAATTGGAACTACCAGAAAATTTGAGGAAAAGACAACCATCTATGGATGGAGTTCCAAGTGTTCATGATTTTTTACCCTTACTGTGATAGCCAAATAAACCCAATAAGTTGGCATAGCAAAATTTTAACCAAATGGTTAGTATTAAGTTTTTTAAAAAATGTTTTTAAGCACATAAAATACATCCAGATGAAATAGTGTGTTGTGGACAGAATTAATGGAAAATCAGAGTGAAAATAGGAAGTAATATCACATAGTTAGAAGGGACCTCAGACACCCCCTAGTTCAGCTCCTAATTGATTGTTTTTGTTTCTTGTGAAGCAATTGGGGTTAAGTGACTTGCCCAGGGTCACACAGCTAGTAAGTGTTAAGTGTCTGAGGCCGGATTTGAACTCAGGTACTCCTGACTCCAGGGCCTGTGCTCTATCCACTGTGCCACCTAGCTGCTCCCCCACCTAGTATTTTCAGTTCTGATCTTTGTGGTCAGGTAAAACATGTCTTCCTTATAACAGTCCTTTGAATACTTGGAGCAGCTTTCTCCCCATATCTTTAAACTGATTGGCATAGACTTTGAGAAATAAAGGCTTTTTTTGCCCTTTATCCCTCTTCTCCTCACATCCAGATGTCCCAAGTTAGGCTAGATCTCTATGGTCTGAAAACTGGAAGACTTTAGATAGACCCCAAAATCACTCAAATCATTGGGTACGTACAAATTAAAATTGATATTGGGAGTAAGATTCACATCCCTGGAAGCTATTGAGGTAAGCACCTGTCCGCTAGTTACTGGCTTATATCAGATACTGTGGGATAGAGGGCACTAGTGAGAGTGGCTAGGGTAAAGGAATGTTTGGCAGGCCAATCATAAGTCACAAGCTGATGCTCCTCTTCAGTCTGCAAATTTCCTCATAATATGGAAAGATACTATGACAATTTTCTCCTTATGTGATCTCCCCAAAGTCTTATCCATTGTTTTGCCTTTCCATTGATCTGTGAGACAATTTATCATTATTCTCCCTAAAATGTCAGGAACTCTCCCTTCCTAGGAAAACCTTGACTGGATCTTCAGTGTGCTGACATAGATTAACTGGACTCCCAATGCTGGGGGAATTCCTAATGTAATGAGGCCCCATGTGTTGTGGGGCCAATGAGTAGTCAGGGCTCTTCCCTATATGTAGCAGGGGTTGCTGTATGGCTTAAAGGCAGGCAGGATAGACATCTCTAAATTCTTCTCCCCTGTCCCCTTCTACAGGGAAAACTTTATTTTCTGCCAGGAGGGGAAGCAAGAACTTGGGTCCAGAGGTCACTTTGTTCTCAGAGAGATAGGGTACAAATTAGAATTATACGGATATGCACCCTAAAATATTGGTAGTCATGGGGATGTGATCAGGTTCAAGCTAACTTCTGATTGCTGTTTCATTACGGGGGAAAGCATGAGGATTCCAAGCTTTACATCCAAGGCTTGATCTCTTTCCCACCAAATACTAGTTCCACAATGAACACACACACATATAGCAAATTAGACAAGAAATCAATTTATCCCATTCAATAGCAAAACAGAAATCAGAGAAAGTACACATAGGAGAATATATACTTAACAAAACAGAATGAAGGAGCTCTCCCATTCATAGAAAGGTAACTGAGCTCAACTAAGAGTCCTAGATCTCATCCAAGGGGAAGTTCCCCAAAGTCTTTAGTGTAGCAAGCTGGGGATAGAGACATGATGGAGACTGCAAGCTCCTCTCATGTTTTCCCAGAATCTTTTCCTTCAGCAACTGAAGTGGAGTTGGACTCTTCCATCTTTCTCAAAGCCAGAAGCAATTGTAGAGCCCCAAATGACTCAAATAAAAGTAAAAAAAGAGTTCTCTTTCAATCTTCTTTTCTTTCTTTCTTTTTTTTTTTTTGCAGGCAACGGGGGTTAAGTGACTTGCCCAGGGTCACACAGCTAGTAAGTGTCAGAGGCTGGATTTGAACTCAGGTACTCCTGAATCCAGGGCCGGTGCTTAACCACTGTGCCATCTAGCTGCCTCCTCTTTCAATCTTGCCACTGCTTGTTCAGGCCAGGGCATTCATCTCCAAATGAGGAGAGAGTCCCATAGCTAATGTACTTTGGAACTGGGGTTACTCTTAGAAGGGATATGTAAGGTAAGCAAGGACAGATGGCATAGACTTGTAATTAAAAAGAGTTGTGTATTAGGAATTAGAGGTTGTTGAGTTGTTTTTCAGTCATGTCTGACTCTGTGTGTGACCTCTCTTGGGGTTTTCTTGGCAAAGATACTGGAGTGGTTTGCCATTTCCTTCTCCAGACAGATGAGGAACAGAGGCAAACAGGGTTAAGTGACTTGCCTGGGTCCACACAGGTAGTGTCTGAGGCTGGATTTGAACTCACAAAGAGGAGTCTTCCTTAACTCCATGACCAGCACTCTATCTACTTTGCCACCTAGCTGCCCTGGGAATCAGAGGACCTGGGTCCAAATCCAGTTCTACTATTTCTTTGCTCTTGAGTCAACTAAGTGGTACAGTGGATAGAGTTCTGGGCCTGGAGTCAGGAAGACTCATTTTGAATCTGGCCTCTGATACCTAGCAGCTGTTTGACCACCCTTGAGAAATCACTTGACCTCTTCCTGCCTCACTTTCCTCAACTGGGCATAGTAATGGCATCTACCTCCCAGGGCTGTTGTAGGGATCATATGAGATGTTTATTTTTGTTTAACATCATGCCTGGCACATAGTAGGTGCTATATAAATGCTAGTTATTGTTATTATTAGCCTGCTTTCTTTTTCCTATTCAATTCTGTCTCAGTTATTACCCATCCAAATGCTTGTCCTATCTATCTATCTACACATATACACACATGTATGTGTGTATGTATATGTACATATATGTCCTATATGTATGTGTGTATGTATGTCTCTCTAAATATACTTGTAGATCCAAGACAATCCCAAGGGACTAATGACAAAGCTTACTATCCACCCCCATAGAAAGAACTGATAAAAAAAGAGCACTTATGGATTGTATATATGTAACCTGGTTGCTATCTTGTGGAGGGGGGAAGAAAGGGAGGGAGGGAGAAAAATTTGGAATTCTAAATCTTATGAAAAATGAATGTTGAAAATTACCCTTACATGTACCTGGAAAAAATAAAATAAATGTTTGTTGTTGAGAAAAAATAAATCTAAATATATATATACATATATGGATTAACTCAATGGAGTATCTATCCAATTGTATATCACAATTTGTACAATGGACATTTTTCATGCACACAGTGTTTTCCTCAGTGTTTTGAGTTGTTGTGAATCTCATTTAGGGGTCTCTGCATAGTCTGTGACTTGAAGTGATCTGTGATATATTATCTGAAAAGAGAAACATCTGGAGCCATAACCTTCACCATCTGTGAAGAATCCCTATGTACTCTGGACTAGACATTACAATGGTAAACACCTTTCGGCCAATACATTTCCCTTTTTTCTGTACTTCTCTTGATACTGAAAATCAAAAGATTCTAGAACAAAATTGCCCTTTTTGATATATTTAGCAACAAATAAAAAGCCCTAAGGCTTTACCCTGGGTCTCTTGTCTTTTACTTTCTAAGCTTTCTACCTTAATGATCTCACTGGATCCTATGGGTTCATTTATCATCTCTATACAAACGACTCCAAAATCTATATTGTTGTTTTTGTTCATTAGTCATGTCCATCTCTTCATAATCCCATCTGGAGTTTTCTTGGCAAAGTTTCTGTGGTATCTTTTTTTTTTTTTGCCATTTCCTTCTCCAGCTCATTTTACAGATGAGGAAACTGAGGCAAACAGGGTTAAGTGGCTTATACAGGGTCACACAGCTAGTCTGAGGTCAGATTTGAACTCAGGTCCTCTTGGCTCCAGGGGAAGGAGTCATCTAATCACTGTGCCTCCTAGTTGCCCCTCAGATCAAAATAGCCAGACATAATCTCTCTCCTCAATATAATACCACAATTCCAGTTATCTTTTGAATAACTCACTTAGATACCCACTGGCATTTTAAACTCAATGTGCTCCAAATGGAATTCATATTAAAAAATAAAACCAGACCCTATCTCTCTTTCAAACTTACCTCCTTTCAGTCATACAAGTTTCAGATTTACTTCTTCTCTGTTAACTCCATATTTACCTCTACAGCTATTTGGGATAACATAGTAAACCCTGGGTGATTCCTTGGTTAGTCACTTTGAGATGGCTACAGTGTGGGCAGGAGGGAGAAGGTGTGTCAAAGTTGTGTAACATAGGATTGGCCAACAAGTTCATAGGAATGGCCCACTCAGTTGACCTTAAAAAGGAAATGACTGCCTTTTGTTTCTCTCTTTCTTTGGGAAAAGTAGTTCTCTCTTGTTAAATGTCCCACGAAAGGGTAGAGGAGTATCAGTGTCCTTTCCTCCCCATGTTGGAAGCAAATAAGAGCCGCTAAAGTTCAGAGCTGAGTCTGGGCTTTGAGCCCCTGGACACCTTTTTAGGTTTGTATTTTTCCCCTGACCTTTAGTGACAAAACAGTGATCCTCGCTGGACACTTCCAGCCTGGGAGGCAGCTTCATGAATTCAAGAGGTCAAAGCTCTTAGGTCTCTCAGTCAGAGCTTACCCTCAGTAGGAGGAGTTTCCTTATCATAGAGAATGATCACTGTCAGGAAGACAAGGCCAATCCCTGATCTCTTTTGCCAGAAGATATTGGACTGGAGGGAATTGTATGGACAGTTAAGAGCCAAGGTGAAATGTGAAGTGATCATTCAGAAACACTGCCAACTGCTTTATGTTCTGAGGTTTAAGTCATCCTCCAGGGAAAATATAAAAATAATTATTAGTTGCTGCTCTTTGAATTTTTTTGTGGTAGCAAAGAACAGGAAACAAAATAAATGCTCATAAGCCAGGGAATAACTAAACAATCTGCAGCGCATGGAAATGATGGAATATTATTGCGCCATAAGAAATGATGAATCTGATGAATTCAGAGAAATGTGGAAAGACAGACAAAATGGGAACTTAACATAAACTTGCCTGAAAAGTGAAGTAAGCAGAGCCAGAAAAACAATGTACCCAGTGAGTACAACAATGTAAATGGAAAGAAGAACCACAAAAGAATTGAAATGATATTGCAAAATTATAAATAACAGATTTGGCCTAATGAAAAGATATTGAGAAGGCACTTTCCTGCTTTTTTTTGCAGAGGCCAAGATCCATGCCTGTGGAACATGATCAGAATTTGTTTTTAAATGTATCAAATTGTTTTAATGCATTTTTTTCTCTTGCCCTTTTTTCCTTTTGAATTCTGTAAAGAATGGTTCTATGAGATGTTTCTCCCTGGAAAACCGAGGGAAATATGGGCTCAGCAGCTGTAGTTGTTAATGTGATACAAATATTAGCAACTGCCAAATTTTCATAGTTTATCATCAGACACAAGATGTAAATAACGTGGGAGTGGAAATATTCCAATCAGAAGGCAGTCCTGTGCTTTTGTATGCTTTGTAGGCTATCATTATGCTTGATAAGTGACACTGTATTTTCTTTCCAAACACTTCTAAAATTCCCTGTGGATGAAATTCTGAAGGTTGACAACAATAGGTCTGGGTGAATTTGATGTGACGTTTTTCTCTGAAGATGTAAGGGGAAAGGCTTGAACGTGGACCTTCTTTGGATGCCTTGTAAGGGGGTCTACCTAATTAAAGCTACTCTGCAGGGGGTCAGCTAGGAGGCCCAGTGGATAGAGCATCGGCCCTGGATTCAGGAGGACCTGAGTTCAAATCCGGTCTCAGACACTTGACACTAGCTGTGTGACCCTGGGCAAGTCACTTAACCCCCATTGCCCAGCCCCCCCCAAAAAAAAGTAAAGCTACTCTGAATTTCCACCTCATACCTATCGGGTGGCAAAATTGACAAGAAAGGAAAATGGCAAATGTTGAAGTAGCTTCAGGTGAATAGGCACACTAAATTACTGCTGGTAGAGCTAGGCATTGGTCCAGCTATTCCGGAAGACATTTTGGAACTATTACCAAAAAGGTGACAATGAATACACTCAACCTAGAAATACCACTTATAGTTTTATATCCCAAAGACATCAAAGAAAGAAGAAAAGGACCCATAGGTGCAAATAACATTTTATAGCCGTTTTTTTTTGTGGTGGCAAAGAACTAGAAATTAAGGGGGTGCCCATTGATTGAGGGATGGCTAAACAAATGATCATATATGAATATAATGGAATACTATTGTGCTGGAAGAAATTAAGAAAAGGATGGTTTCAGAGAAACTCGGGACGACAGGTATGAATGAATGCAGAATGAAGTAAGCTGAGCCAAGAAAAATATCCACAATGACTACAATAACATAAACAACCATAAAAAAAATGAAAGTAATTGTTGCAAAATTACAGACAGCAAGTATGGCCCCAAAAAAGAGATATGAGAAGATACATTTCCCCACCCCATTCATTTATAGAAGTAGGAAGTCCACAAGTGTAGTACATTGCATATATTTTCAGACTTTTAAAATGCATTGTTTTTGCTTATTTCTCCCCCTTCTTCATCTTTTTTCTTCCTTTTAAAAATTCCTTGTTATACATATATGATGTTTCTTATGGGAAGGGATAAGGGGAGAAAGAAAATGAGGAGATTTTAAAATAAAATATTTTATTGGGTAATTTCAAAGTCTGGGGGTCCTAGAGAGCCAAGTGAGAATCTCACCTACCAGTGGTTTGCAAAGTTGGAAGTCAAATAAAAGGAAAGGAAGGGAATAAACATTTATATGACACCTACTATGTGCCAAGTACTCTGATAAGTACTTTTAACAAATATTATTTTATTTGATTTGATCCTCACAGCAAGTAAAGTGAATAGCCAAACTGAAAAGAAATTTATTAGCATGCTAAGGAAGTTTGTTCACTGTTAGCAAGTGCATAGATTTGACTTTTTTCATTTTTTCAGGCTTGCTTAGAGTACCCAATGAACAGTACTTTGCACATTTGAATAGACCAATGGGATGCAGTCCATCTCTCTAAGGGAGTTGGTCTGTGATGTCCCTAGTTGTGCCCTGGGTGTAATATTCATGAAATTATGTGCAGCTAGAGTGTTGTGTGTAGCAGAGCTTTGTGTATTTAGCTTAAGCGGGATGGAGGTCATTAATCCAGGTTTTGTTCATTCAGTCTACAGCAGAATGGGGTAATTCAGTCAAACATCACATTCTTATAATAAGGTTGTTTTCCCCCACAATAGCAACAAAATTTTATTTAAAAAAACAAAAGACATGATAAAATGGATGCCTTCAGAGAACTCTGGAAATGACCAAATGTGATTTCAGAGAACTAATAACCATGATACCCACTTCCTAACAGAGGTGATGAAAACAGGATGAGAATTGAGATATATACTTTTTGGATACAGCCAATATTGGAATTAATTTTGCTTGATTGTACATATTTGTTACAAAGATTTTGTTTTTATTTTTTTCCCAGGGTCAGGGGAGGGAAAGAAGGAGGAAAAGAAAATAGATTTTTGTTTATTGAAAAAAATAACATAACTTAAAAAAAGGAAAGAAAAAGGAGAGGATTCTGGGAAGATGGCAGAGTAGGTCAGAAAACTTTTGGTTCTCCAAATTCCCTCCACAGAAATAAGACAGAATATAGCCTCAGGGCAGCAAAAATAAACTCGTGCAAAGCAGATGTCCTCATAAGACAATTTAAGAATCCACCCAAAAAGACCAGAGATCCAAGGGCATAGGTTCAGCCTGAATGAGGCAGCTGGACTGAGAGACAGCCTCAGCCTTAGAAATTTTCATCTCCCAGTGTGGGGATCTGGCTGTTGAGCAGGAGAAGACTGAAAGACTTTCCACTGTTGAGGTACACCAAGCACAGTTGTGCTAACCAGAAGCGTTCTGGGCTGTGACTGCAGGAAGAAGGAACTAGCACATACATGGTAAGTGCAGTAGCGAGAGGTGGGGACCCTGTGGGCTGTGGGCACCTGGTGGAGAGCAGAGTCCATGGTTTCGGTTCTAGGGCAGAGAGGACAGCTGTAGTTTGCAACCACCTGAGAGGACCTTCAGAGAGCAGCATCTGGGGGCCGAGCCCAGGTTTAGGAGTGAAGAGGAGAATCTAAGGTTGGGCCCTGAGACAGATCTCAGAAAATAACTGCTAAAAAAACCAAAATAAAACAACAACAACAAATAAAAATGAGCAAGCAAAGGAGAAAAAGCCCAAACATAGATAGTTATTATGAGTGTAAACCAAGGGAAACCTCTTTTAAATGGAAATTAGATCTCTCATTCCCTAAAGGAGAAGACTGGAGAACTCAAAGGTCAGTTCTTGAGATTTTAATCCCCTTCTTCCCAAAAGGGAAGAAAAACCAGAGAAAGACAATGCCTGTAAAATTAAAGAAAGGTTTTTATTAAGCAGGGAAGAAAAAATTAACATGTTGCATGGGTACTATCTAGCCTACTCTGAATAGGACACCCGCTAGTAGATTGTGTGGGTTTATATACATTTTAAACTTAATCAGTTAAGGAATTTGGGAGGTAAAGGTGGGTTTAATGGGTTCCATTCTCTCTCTCTCTCTCTCTCTCTCTCTCTCTCTCTCTCTCTCTCTCTTCTTTTTTTTTTTGTTTGGTGAGGCATTGGGGTTAAGTGACTTGCCCAGGGTCACACAGCTAGTAAGTGTTATGTGTCTGAGGTTGGATTTGAACTCGGGTCCTCCTGAATTCAAGGCCGGTGCTCTATCCACTGCACCACCTAGATACCCCAATGGGTTTCATTCTCAAGGGGAGAAGGAGTGAGGAATTCTAGGGATCAATGAGGTGGCCTTTGATACACAAATCAGAAGGCATTCTTGGTGATAAGCAGTTCACAGTTAAAGGCTTGCTCAGGAAATGTCTTGATGAGGAGATCTCAAAAAATGTAATAATTCTTAGAGTCCCATAACCAGAGTTGGGGGAGAGCTGGAGACAATAGGACCATAAATGGGATATATTCATAGTCTCATAACTTGCAGTCAGGTAAGATAGGAATGTCTCTTGAAGGTCCACAAACCACCATCACCAAAATAGTTCAGGATCTGCTTCAATGCTGGTCTGAACTTAATTGACTTTAGAGTTACTAATTCTGTAGCCAGGTTGACTTTGGTCACTGCAAAGTGATATGGGGAGAAAGCACATGGGTCCTTAGGATTCCTCTGTAAAGAATTACACTCTTGCACAAGTCCTATTTAGGAATAAAAGAACAGGTTTATTGGGGTACAAGAGAAACTGGCCGGGAGGAAGGTTTTGGAGAAAGAAAACGCTTTCCTCCCCGACTAGCTCGGGGGAATGCCCTTTTATAGGGTTCAGATGGCATGGGTAAAAATGTCCCTTATTGCGTGAGGGGCTGGGGATTCTCTGGAGTTGGGCTGGGGTAGGAGAGATTGTAGTGAGTGATCTGGTGATGGGCGTTAACTCTGTCCTGATGGGTCCAAGCAGCCTGCTGGTGGGTGGTTCCAGGTGGTCTTCTCCTGCTATAGTCTCTCCTAACAGGATTACCTCATCCAGGTGGTCTTCTAGTCACGCCCAACAGTATTACCTCATCCAGGTATTCAGGAGTACTGACATGCGGGGTGGTAGTCCCTGAGCATGCTCAGTTTGATCTAGTGCTGCTTATCTTTTGGGGGTGTGTATGTCCTTGATGGAACTCAAGGAGAGGCCTACTTGATTTCAAGGGAAAATTCCTGAGGTTTCAAAGAAAAAGTTCCTTGACTTCCCCAGACAACTTTTGGGGTAACTGGGGCCCATAATCCTCCCATAACAAAAGGATTGTTGGTGTATTAGCCAATGCAACCAGTCCTCTTAAGTTGTTCTGATTACCTGGAAAAATGGGGGACTCAAGCAAATCAAGCTATCTGTTTTCACAAGAGACAGAGAAGATCTGGGTTCATATTCAGAGGAACGATAATGGAGATAAAAAAAGCTACTCCTTTTTCAATGAGAAATGTCAAATGGTCCCAAGCACAGAAAGAGTTCTTGAAAGAACTTTAAAAAGACTTTTAAAACCAAATAGTCAGAAGAGCAGGGAAGGGGAGTCACTGTGGTTTCCTGCTTCCACAGTGCTTGAATGGAACTGATGCTCAATTCCTGGCTGGAGCCTCCCTTAGTCATCTCTCCACCTTCACCTCCACTAACCAACACTTCTCCATCCTACCATTTGAGCAGCAGCCCTCCTCCACCTCAGCCACCCTGGCCGTCAACTGGCAGATCTACCTGGAGCTCTAAGCCTCCTACGTCTACCTGTCATTGTCTTACTACTTCCACGGAGACAATGTGGCCCTGAAGAACTTAGCCAAGTATTTCCTACACCAGTCCCATGAGGAGCGGGAACATGCTGAGAAGCTGATGAAACTGCAGAACCAATGAGGCGGCTGCATCTTCCTGCAAGACATCAAGAAACCAGATCATGATGACTGTGTGAGATGGGACCTGATGCAATGGAATGTACTCTGCGCTTGGAAAAAATGTCAATCAGTCATTATTAGAACTTGCACAAGCTGGCAACTGACAAAAATGACCTCCATTTATGTGATTCAGGAACCCCACTACCTGAACAAACAGGTAAAGTCCATCAAATAACTGGGTGATCATGTTAACCAACCTGTGCAAAATGGGGGTCCCCTGATTCTGGCATGGCAGAATATCTTTTTGACAAGGACACCCTTGTAGACAGTGACAATGAGAGCTAAACCACACCTGGCTTCCCCCACACCTGGGAACTGTGGGCACCATTCCTCTTGTCTTTCAGTGCATGCATATTTTGGTTATCTGACCTTTTCATAATCTGTTCCAAAAAACTACCACCATTTACATCCCAATAAAGTGATGGGAAAACAAAAACAAAAACAAATAAGAGACTGAGGAAAAATTAGGAAAAAAATTAAGAGCAATCCAAAAAAAATCAAGAAAATTTTGAAAAGTCAACCAACTTGAAATAGAGAACCCAAAACTTAAGGAATAAAATAATTCCTTGAAAACTAAAATTTGGCAAGGAGAAGATAATGGCATTCTAAGACAACAGGAAGTCATAAAACAAAACCAAAAGAATGAAAAAATAGAAGAGAAAGTAAAACATCTCATCAGAAAATAACTGATTCTGGAGAAACAGATTGAGAGAAAGAATATAAGAATAATCAGACTATCTTAAAATTACAATTAAAAAAAGAATCTTGATACAAGATTACAAGAAATTACTAAGGAAAAATGTCCCAAAGTTCTAGAACAAGAAGGCAAAGCAGAAATAGAAAAAATCTACCCCCACCTGAAAGAGATCCCAGGAGAAAAACCTACAGGAATATCATAGCCAAGTGTCAAAGCTCCCAAGTTAAGGAGAAAATATTGCAAGCAACAAGGAAAAAAACAAACAAGTTAGAAATCATGAAGCTACAATAAAGATTACACAAGATCTAGCTGCTACTATGCTGAATGATTGTAAGTCTTGGAATACTGTATTCCATAGAGCAAAAGAGCTGGGGTTATGACCAAAGGTAACACCCAGCAAAGATAAGTATAATCTTCAATTAAAAAAAAAGACTCAACAAATTGAAACACTTTCAGGTTTTTGTGACAAAACCCCTAGCACTTAAGGGAAAATTCAACATTTAATAACTAGGAGAAATATAAGGTAAACATTAAAGACCAATTATAAGGGGCTCAATAAGGACAAAATGTTAACTTCTTATATGTGAAAATGTTAGCAGTACTTTTATGACTGTCATTATTATTTGGGTAACTTGATAGATTTTGGCTGAGCTGAGTATGATGAAATGACTCTAGAAAAATAAAACTGTAGGGAGAGATGAAAAGGAGTAATTACCTCATACAAATGAGGCAGAAAAGGAAACTAGAAGCTACTGGGGGGAGGATAGGTAGTGACAGAACCTACTCTCATCATGAATAGATTAAAAGGGAATAGGGTAGGGGGCAGTTAGGTGGCACAGTGGATAAAGCACCGGCCCTGAATTCAGGAGACTGAGTTTTCAAATCCGACCTCAGACACTTGACACTTACTAGCTGTGTGACCCTGGGCAAGTCACTTAACCCTCATTGCCCCACAGCAAAAAAAAAAAAAAAAAAAAGGAATAGAGAGTGGGGAGAGGATAAGGGAGGGACTATTAGAGGAGTGGGTAGAGAAAGGAACAGAAGGGCAAGATAGAAGACAGAAGTAAAGCACAGGAGTATGGTGGGAAAAGGTAAATAGGATGAGATGGCCAGAGAGGAAAAATTTGGAAGGAGCAAAATATACAACAAATAATTGTAGTTTAGAATGTGAATGGGATAAATTTACCCATAAAATGGAAATGGATAGCAGAACAAAAATTTGAATTCAACACAGTTGCTTTCAGGAAACATTATGAAAATGAAAGATACACACAAAGATAAAATAAAGAGCAGGAGTATAATTTATTATGTTAAAAATCAGGGATAATAATTATTATCTCAGACAAAGTTAAAGTTAAATATATTTAATCAAAAGAGAAAAATTGGGAAGCCACATTAGATGTCAGCAATAGTATTCAATATTATTTTAGAACATTTAAAATAACTAGACAGTATAAAATACCTGAGTGTATATCTGCCAAACAGACACAAGAACTATTTGAAGTAAAACATAAAATACTCTTTATACAAACAAACTGAGAGCCAAATAATTGAAGCAATATTTATAAAATTTTAAAAATGATGATTTTTACCTAACTAATCTTTAGACTCAATGTCATCCCAATTAAATTCATATATATATTTTACTGTTAGAAAAAATAATGACAAAGTTCATTTGAGAAAACAAAAGGTCAGGAGCTTCAAAGAAACCAGGAAAAAAAGATGTATAGGAAATATTTCAGTAGTATCAGACGTTAAACTATATTATAAAGTGAGAACATTGTTGAAGTGTAAAATGGATAATTTTATTATTTTAAATTAAATTTTTCTTGTATAAATAAAACCCATGTAGCCAAGAATAGAAGGAATGCAGAAATTTGGAGATATAATTTTATGGACAATATCTTAGATAGGATGTGATTTGGTTAGAATATTGCTGTGGAGGGGGCAGCTAGGTGGTGCAGTGGATAGAGAACCAGCCTTGGAGTCAGGAGAACCTGAGTTAAAATCTGGACTCAGACACTTAACACTTACTAGCTAAGTCACTTACCCTTAATTGCCTCACCAAAAAAAAAAAAAAAAAGAATATTGCTGTGGTGTAGGAGCTGGTTGACTTGGAAAGGCACAAAAGGACTTAGACTTGAGAAGGAAAGAGATGATGAGTAGAAATAAACATAGTACAGTATTACATATATGTATATGTACATATGTGTACATGTTAAGATATCTATGTATATTGACACATGTGTGTATACATATATATTTAATTGCAGCCTTCTTTGGGGGGGGAGAGGAAAAAAACCCAACAAAGTAAAAAGTACACAGCAGGAGGACAGGCAGTAAGCACTCAGAGCTCCTGACATAATTACTCCAAAAAACTCCAAACACAGCCATAAGACAACTCCTGGAGCAGCAGAGCCCACAAAGGAATGGACTGAGGTTGTTTTCCAGCCAAAGACAGCTTGGAGGTTCGGCAGGAGGGGGCTGCTGTGCTGGGTTGGGAGTGGAGTCCAACCCCGTGGTCAAGCTGACACAGATCCAGCCCCAGGCAGGCTGTGCCAGAGAAATTTACCCCAAGCCTTTGAATAAGCTGCAGCACCAGAGTCTTCTGGAACTAAGCTCATGGTCTGGTGAGAGGGCTGAACAGCTGGCAGGGGTGGGGGGAAGGTTACAGGGGTGTCTGCAGGAGCTGAGGAAGAATTCAGTTATCCTACCTCATCTGAGAACCAGGAAGCAATTTTGAGCAGCGGTGCCCCAGGTGGGGGAGGGGCACAGGCAGGCTCCAGGGAGCTAACAACCACAACAAACAAAATTTTGTTGCCTGTTTAATTAGCTAGTTGGCATGGGGTTATTTATAGACCAGAGCATAGGCCAGGCATGTGAAGAACCTGCCCCTCCTTAAATCATACCACCTGGGACCCCCTGAAACTTGGGACAGTGCATCCTGGAAGCAGGGCCCCACTTTAAGGAGTTAAAATTCAAGTAAAAGACAGGCAAGGGGCAGCTATGTGGTGCAGTGGATAAAGCACTGGCCCTGGATTCAGGAGGACCTGAGTTCAAATCCAGCCTCAGACACTTGACACTTACTAGCTGTGTGACCCTGGGCAAGTCACTTAACCCTCATTGCCCCACCAAAAAAAAAAAAAAACAACAGGCAAAATGATCAGGTAGAGAAATATGTGAACCATAGAAAGTTTCTTTAATGACAAGGAAGAAGATTGAGGTGCACCCTCAGAAGAGGATAGCAACATCAGGTTCCTGCTTCCAAGAAAAATATGAATTGGTCTTAGGCCATAAAGGCACTCAAAAAGGACTTTGAAGATAATGTAAGAGGGGTAGAGTAAAAAATGGAAAGAGAAATGAGAGTGATACAGGATTGACGGGTGCTTCGTCCACTGTGTCAGGGGGGAGAGGATTGCATTGGGGGAGGGGAAAGGGGAGAGGTAGAATGGGGTGAAATCTCATATGAAAGAAGCAGGAAAGGGCTTATGGAGTGGAGGGAAAGATGGGGGAGGAGTGGGGAAGTGAATGAGCCTTACACTCATCAGAATTAGCTCAAAGACCTTAATTTCATCAGAGTTGAATCAAGGAGGGAATAACATACACACTCAATTGGGTGGAGTAATCTATCTAAGCCTGCAAGAAAGTAGCAGGGAAAGGAATAAGGAGGAAGGGTACAAAAAAAGGGAGGGCAGAGTGGAGAAGGGGGCAGTCAGAAGCAAAACACTTGTGGAGGGATAGGGTAAAAGAAGATAGAAAATAGAGTAAATATCATGGGAAGGGAATAGGAATAACAGTACTTACCATCAGTAAGTGTGAAAAAATTTTTGAAGCAGAGGCAAGAGTAATGTAAGATGATGATGATGGATTGATTGATGGGTGGATGGATGGACTGATGATGATTGGAGGAAAATGAGGATTGATTTATGAGGATCTATGATGAGGACTGATTAATGATGAGGATTGATTGATGAAGATTGATGATTGATTGATGATGATGATGGCAAAATGTATGATACTTTCCTGGGCTATTGTGAAGAAAATTCTTTGTCAAGTTTAAGATACTATATAAATGTTATCTGTTACTGTTGTTGCAATAATCAACCTCATGGGTTTATTGTAAGGAAATCTCTCTTTAAAGTACTATATAAATGTCGTTTACTATTAAAAAATGATGAGCAGGATACTATCAGAAAGACCTGGAGGGACCTGCATGAGCTGATGCAAAGGGAAATATACTGTATTCAAAATAACAGTAATATTGTGAGATTATCTGCTGTGAATAACTTGGTTATTTTCAGCAATGCAGTGATCCAAGACAACTCTGAAGGTCTTATGAAAAATGCAATCCATCTACAGAAAGAGAACTGATGGTATTTTAATATAGATTGAAACATAATTTTATTAGTTATTTTATCAGAAACAAAAAGAAAAATTGATGAGTGGGGTGTTATCAGAAAAACCTGGAAAGACCTACATGAACTGATGCAGAGTGAAATATACTGTATACAAAATAACAGAAATATTGTAAGATGATCTGCTGTGAATGACTTGGTTACTTTCATCAATGCAATGATTCAAGATAACTTGGAAGGACTTATGAAAATTGCGATCTGAACTGATGTTATCTGAAAACAGATTGAAGCATAAATTTTTGATAGTTCCTTAATCTGAAGTTTTGTTTTTGTCTGTTTTCTTTTACAACCTGGCTAATGTGGAGATGTTTTGCATGACTACTCATGTATAACTTATATTGAATTGTTTGAGTTCTTATTGGGGGGTGGGGAGGGAGGAAGGAAGGAAGAGAAGTTGGAACACAAAATTTTTAAAAATTGATGTCAGGGCAGCTAGGTGGCACAGTGGATAGGGCACTGGCCCTGGAGTCAGGAGTACCTGAGTTCAAATCTGGCCTCAGACACTTAACACTTACTAGTTGTGTGACCCTGGGCAAGTCACTTAACCCCAATTGCCTCACTAAAAAAAAAAAATTGATGTCAAAATTTGTTTTTACGTGTAATTTGGAAAAACAAAATTCTAAATAAAAGAAATGCATCACTTCCCAAAAAAAAGTACACAGTAGAGAACATATATAGGTTTTCTTGAAATGGAAATTTATTGTTTTATATTGAATCATCTCCTATGTTCTGCTGTGTACATGGCAAAAAATTTTTCCCCTCATTTTGTATTTAGATTCGAAATTTTTTCAAAAAATTAAAAAAGCCTCTCTTCAGTTGTCTGTAAGGTGCTTGGTTCTTCTTCGGAAGCTAAGGCCACATTGGGGTGAACCCTCACTTCAGCTGGCGGCTAGCACCACTACAAACAAATCTCTCCTCATCTATCTCCCGAGATGGCCGTCTCTGAGCTCGCTTTCATCTACTCTGCTCTCATCCTTCACAACGATGAGGTTATGGTCACAGAGGATAAAATTAATGCCCTCATTAAAGCAGCAGGTGTAAATGTTGAACCGTTCTGGCCTGGATTATTTGCAAAGGCCCTGAACAATGTAAACATTGCTAGTCTCATCTGCAATGTAGGAGTTGGTGGACCTGCCCCAGCAGCTGGTGGTGCTGCCCCTGCTGGAGGTGCTGTTCCTGCTAGCACAGCTGCCCCAGCTGAGGAGAAGAAGAAAGAGGAAGCAAAAAAAGAAGAGTCCAAGGAGTCTGATGATGACATGGGCTTTGGTCTGTTTGACTAAATATATTTTTTGAAACATTAAATAAAAAGCTTAACTAAAAAAAAAAATTAAAAAAGAGAAAGAAGCTGCTAAAGACCCTGGGAGTTATATTTCTTCCCAGGATTGGAAAAAAGAAGGTAGCACGAGGTTAGGATTTGATCAGGTCATGATTTAGAGGGGTGGTGTTTTTCTTCTTCTTTAGAGTTTTATTGCTGTCTGGAGAAGGAAAGGGTAGGGAAAATGAGGAAAGAAGGGACATGACTGGGCTTTCTCCCAAAGGAGACCTGAGCCACCAGTAATGTCATCTGCATTTTCCTTTAAACCAAGTTTTCAAGGGAGACCATGAAAGATGAAAGCTAAAAGGATAAGTGGTGGGAAGAAATTAGTTTCATAAATCTTTAATAGGGATCTGGCACACTCTTAGAGCACCCAAGATACAATCATCCATGTGCAAGATTCTGGGGGAATCTACTTCCCTGAGTTAGGAACACTGGAGTACGTATAGACATTTTGCAATATCCTACCACATTTGATAGCAGTCTTTTCCATTGTTTTTGTAGCTGGGACAGTTGTCATCTTTAAAATGTTCTAATTCAGTACCTGAATCTGAGAATGAAGAAGACTCCCTCACTCACATCGTATGACTCTCCCCACCCCCAACTTAGACCATGTTTCCATGGAAAATATTTCTAGATCTTTAGCTTTTTTGTTCATTCTTTTCCAGCATAGATTCAGTGAGTAGTTTCCAATCTGGAGCAGGAGTACCACCAGCCTTGGGGATTCAAGAGTCCTGTGATCCAAGCCAGATGCTACAGCCATCCCAGCAACAATGGCCTGGTGAGAAAGCGTCTTAAACTCCCCCTCAGCAGAAGTTGGCACTGCTGGTTTTGGTTATGAACTTGGTTGGACTAATGCTATGTAATAACTGAGCTATGAGCTTAATCCCCACTCTTCTTTCCCCAGAGATGGAGGTAGTATAGGAGGTATTATACTCCCAAGGTGTTGGAGGAAATGTTTATATGTTTATTTTTGCTATATCTTTTTTTTTTTTTTGCAAAGCAATGGGGGTTAAGTGACTTGCCCAGGGTCACACAGCTAGTGTCAAGTGTCTGAAGCCAGATTTGAACTCAGGTCCTACTGAATGCAGGGCCAGTGCTTTATCCACTGTACCACCTAGCTGCCCCTATATCTTTTAATTAAATATCTCTTTGTGAAAGTTAATTTAATACTAAGTAGTGTGGTAAAAAAATATGAAAGTTTTTAAACAGTCGGTTAGGATAACTGAAAGACGCCAGTTTTTTTTAAGGACCACCCTTTTGGGAAGGAGACCAATGGCATGAGCTACGCACGCCAGTCTGCCTGCTGCACACGTCAGACTGCCTGCTACGCACTCGACTTCCGGGGTGTGAGCTTAAAAGACAAGGAGAGAACGGAAGTGGGGCTTTTTCCTGCTCTGCTGGTCTCCTGACTGCGCTGCACAGATGGTCTCTCTCCAAAGGTGGCCTTCGGTTTTGGTGAGTTTTTATAAGGAATATAGACTAAGCTTAGACTTAAGACAATTTGTATTGTGTTTCTACTTTCCTATCCTTCTAATCGACATCACCTTGTGACTACCATTACAATAAAAGGTCTATCTAGAAAACCAAAAGCTTCTTCCATTTACTAGTCTGGGAGATAAATTAAGGGAAAGGTTAAGTAGGGGAGATTTATGATCTAATATCCAATTTTAAATCTCACAGTTTGGCGACCCTGAAGGGACCTTAAGGACCCTCCCACCCTCCCTAGTTTGGCCACAAGCCGGCTAATTCGGTGGATTTTCCAAATACCCCCCCCCCCCACGGACTTTCCCTTTGTCTAATCTCCCTTAAAGACTTTAAGCCTCTAAAAGCCTTGTTTTAAAGGAAAAAGTCAGTCCAGTTTAAAATATGATCGAATATGTCATTTTCCCTTTGGTTTTTTTGGTTTTTTGCATTGGAGCGTGTTGGGGTACCATACTGTCCAAACTTAGACATCTAGTTTACTCGGTATTCCTTCATTGTGTTATCGGTCTCCTCCTCACTCACACAGCAAAATCTTTTTGGTATAATGGTATGAGTGTAACTGTCTCCACTGAAAATGTGTTTAATATTAGTAGGAATTTTATGCCTGCAGTTGAAATAAATTGTAATACCATACTCACGATAGTTCACATGACTATAACTCTCATTATGGGCATTACCATGGTTGTAATGTGGAAAGAGATTAAAGGTAGACCACGTGGCGAGGGAGACACTAAGATGGCTCCCTCTGCTGAAGGTAATCCAGCCTCACCATGTGGTGAGGGAGATGCTAAGATAGCTCCCCCTACTGGAGGTAACCCAGTTACAGAAACGGATATTGGCCAGTCTTTAGAATCAAATCAGCTGAAACTACTTCCCTTGCAGGAAGATATAGAATTTAATAAAAAGGGAGTGTCACTTCAGGTTAGAAAATATCACCCCTTTACAGCAACTGACTTGAGCTCATGGAAAATAATCTTCCCTAGTTTTGAGAAACATCCAAATGGTGTAGTTTCACAGTTAAGGACTATATTTAATATATATCAACCCACTTGGGCTGATGTTACTTGCCTTATGGAAACTTTACTGTCCCCAACTGAGATTACAGATATTATCTCAGCAGGAAATGCCCTTGTTGTGAAGGGTAAGGCCGATGAGGAATGGCCTCTAAAGGATCCAGAGTGGAATTATAATAATGACAGGGACTTCCAAAGATTAAAAGATGCTAGGGAAACACTTCTGAAGGGAATGGAATTATGCTCTAGAAAACCCGAAAACTGGATGAAATTTATGAGCACATTTCAGGAGGCTAATGAAAGACCAAGCAGATTTTACGATAGGCTTTGTGAGACCGCCAGGCAATACACCAGATTAGATCCAATTGATTCAAAAGATTCTTATATTATTCTCAACATGTTTATTTGTAATTCACTGCCAGAAGTACGCAAATATTTTCTGACCCAATGTCCAGATTGGAGGAGCTTAACAGCTGATAGACTTAAGGAACTTGCAAATTATGTCTTTGACTCACGTGAGACAGGTCCAGATCACCCCAAACAGAGCATTCTGGCACCGGTGATTCCTAGTCAGCCATGTGAACACCAGAACAAGGGCACTAAGGTGTGTTGTTCCTGTCAGCCATGTGAATACCGAAACAAGGACACTAAGGCGTGTTGTTCCTGTCAGCCATGTGAACACAGGAACAAGGACACTAAGGTGTATTGTTACTGTCGTAAGGAGGGGCATGAATTGAGAGAATGTAGGACTTGGAGAAGAAATTCTAATTCTAATTACAGGTGAAATCAAAATAGAAATAGATCTTTTCAGAGGAATACAGAAAGACAGTACCAGAATAATGGTAACCAAGGTCCCTCTCAGAGGAGGGCACAGGATTGACGGGGTCTTGGGGAGGAATGGAACATAGATAATGAAAGCCATATATTCCCAGATCCAGATTTTTTGAATGCCCTTGTACCAGTCCATTCACCTCCCCAGAGTAAAGAACCACATGTCACCCTAAAAGTGGGGGAGACTTATTACGATTGTCTGCTAGACACAGGAGCCTCTAAGTCAGTATTAGTAAGCAAACCGGATGCTGGGTGTAGACCTGTAGGATTTTTGAATGTAGTGGGAGTCTCAGGAAAGAGCCAGAGAGTGGCAAAATTGAATCCTCGCATGGTATCTATGGGGCCCTTAACAGTAGAACATTCATTTTTACTCATGCCTGATGTCCCTGTAAATTTATTAGGTTGTGATCTCCTTTGCAAGCTTAGAGCAACCATATCTTGTGCTCCAGATGGGGCTGTCTCCCTACAAATGCCAGAGGATACTGTTCATTTATTACCAATTTTACTTACAGAAGCTCAAGGAACAGCAGGGGAGGTATCCAAAATCCCCTCTGACATTCCTGAGTCTTTATGGGCCTCATCCCCTAATGAGGTGGGGCTCCTTAAGTCTGCCATGCCTGTTACCTTTAAAGTTAAGGGGGGACCACCCCCCTCCATTCCACAGTATCCATTGTCTAGGGAAGCAATAGAAGGGATCACCCCTATAATTGAGGCTTTGAAAAGCCAGGGTATTATTATTCCATGTCATTACTCTCCATGCAATACTCCCATTTTGCCAGTTAAAAAACCCAAGCCTGGGCCAGATGGTAAACCTGTTTATCGTTTTGTGCAAGATCTTAGAGCGATTAATAATTATGTTATTCCTAGACATTCTATAGTTCCAAACCCGGCTACGATAATTTCATCAATTCCCTATGAATCTACATGTTTCACAGTGGTAGACCTCTGCTCTGCCTTTTTCTCCATACCAGTACATGAGGAATTCCAATATTTATTTGCTTTTACCTGGAAAAATAGACAGTGGACCTGGACTAGACTCCCACAGGGATTTGTAGACAGTCCCACATTATTTTCCCAAATTTTACAGCAGGATCTGGCCTCTATTACCTTTAAAGGCTCCACACTAGTACAATATGTTGATGACTTACTTTTGGCCTCTCCTAATGCTGAAATTTGTCAGAAAGATAGCCATCACTTACTGCTGGAGCTGCACAAGAGAGGACACAAGGTTTCCAAGACAAAGGTACAATGGTGTTTGCCCCAGGTAGAATATTTAGGATTTATTTTGGCTGCTGGAACTCGCTCTGTCTCTTCTAAGCGAGTCCAGGCCATTCAACAACTCTCTGCCCCCACTACTAAACCTCTCATAGCTCTTACAAAAAGTTCTGTCCCAGACATTTTACAATTGGATCCTCAGCATCTTTCAGCCATAAAGGAATTAAAACGGGTCTTGTTATCAGCACCTGCCCTAGGACTACCAGATTATAGTAAGCCTTTCACTCTCTTTGTGCATGAACAAAGGGGGGTGGCTTCTGGAGTTCTGACTCAATCACTGGGGCCTAACCAACGCCCTATAGCCTACTATTCAACTCAGCTGGACCCTGTAGCAGCTGGAGCGCCACCTTGCCTTAGAGCAGTGGCGGCCACTCTCAGACATAGACAAGAAGCTGCTTCTTACATGATTGACCATAGACAAGAGTTTGAGTCTTTTAGAGTAAATGACTCCCCTTTTGAAGAATATGTTGACGAATTAAAGAAATTTGGAAAGTGGGGAGGAAATGATACAATTGTAGCGTTTGCTAAGCAGCATCAGCTGAATGTGGTAGTTCATCAATTAAATCAGCCCTTATTGAAAATCAGTGGCACAGACAAAACTGATGCTAGAGAACTCCACATTTTCTACCATAAAGAACATTATGACAGCATTAGAAAGATCAATGACAATTCAGAAACCCCTGCCACTTTGGCATGCAGAGAATTGGGGAACCAGTTAAAACAATGTGGCATACCCCAAACTCTAGCAGCTTAAATACCTTATAATTTAACAAGCATTTCCTTCTACAGGCAAACCACTAAAGCACATGGCCTAGTTTTCTGGCCCACCTCAACTTTTTTTAAAATTCTTTTTGTTTTTTTGTTTTGACTTTTGAAAGGCACTGAAAAGACCTGGAATTCACCACACCTTTAAGTTCTTTAAGAGCACGAAAGGGTACTTAGCGAATCTTTTGCTTTTTATTTTTGGTTTTTGGTTTTGCTTTGTTTTTTTTTACTTTTGTTTCTTTTGCTGTTCTTTAAAACTAAATTTTGTAAACTAAGTGATTATTCAAAGACATTTTAAGTATATGCTGGGGGTGAGGCCATTGGGCCTCAGAAGCTACCAGAATTCTTTTTTTTTTTACTCTTTCTTTTTGAGAGAACCATGAGTTCTAATGAGTTTTGTTTTATTTATTATTTTTTTTCTCCTTTCTCTTGTATGTTGTTCTGTTTAACTAAAAAATACCAGAAAAGGTTATTGAACCCTATTGCTTGATACCTCAGTGAAAACATTGAATATTGAATCTTGCTAATTGAAGTCTTACTTCTTTTTGATAAATTAATCACCACTTTAAGTATCTGCTACTGTTATACTAGAGAATTCATGTATAAGATGATGTGGTTTACTTGCTAAAAGAAGATTATGTAATAATGTCTAAAAGAAGATTATGTAATAATGTTTAATATAATCAGCTATTTACATTCGTTTATTATTTATATGTCATTATACTCTGGGTATGGTTTAGAATTATTGTATATATCACTAATATACTCTCAGTTATGCAGCATAGCACGCATTTTTACCATCATACTGTCTTTGGTGAAATTAATGAGATTTCAGAAGTATGGAACCTTATCATTTCAGAGACTAACTTGCTGTGAACTCTGATGCAGGCCCTGGAGAGAATATATGTGCAACAAAAGGAGACACAGGTATACGTAAGTCCATGGTTTGCTTATGATGGTGACTATGTAGAGCACAATTACTAGGCACAGTCCAGTATTCATCCTCTCTCCCTCCTAATTTAACCTAATTTAACTGAACTTATTTATCTTTTTATCTCACTCAGTTGAACTCACCTGTGGCCTAGCACAATCACTGGCTGTCTTGGAACCATGAGATATGGTATGATAACCTTTCTATAACATTTTCAGGTGTCATGAACACACACTAAATTTGGCTTTGATCCAGACACATGGTGGTAAAAAGTGTTACAGATTGCATAACTACCTCAACCCTCTATTAGAAGTCTAAGGATATAAAGGAGGAAATGTAATGGAATTTATTAATTTGATCATTGACAATGCTATGCTAAGGTTTAGTAAAAAATACATCAATTCAAACAGTTAAAGAAGATAATCCAGCTTTCCAGACCAGAGTCCAGAATCCAGTTTTCCAGATCAGATTCCAGTTTCCTCCTGATGACATCTTACCACTTCAAGAAGACAAGAGAACTCAGAGACTTTATATGAACTGTTTTGCTTTATTAGCTTTTACTATCTCCTTTCTGTTATAATATATACTATCTGTAACATGTACTCTCTGCAGAGGCTCTCCCTTTGCAAGACTAATGTCAAAGCATCGGTTCATGAGGACAAAAAAAAAAAAATCACCCCTCTGGACAAAACTTTCCTCTCTTCCTTTTCTATATTGTTGTTCACATATTATTAGTTAGCAATAGTTATTATATTCTTTTTACTGTTCCATCAAGGAAACATTCCGTTTCTTGAGGAAGCAAAGGGGGGAAATGTGGTAAAAAAAAATATGAAAGTTTTTTAACAGTCGGTTAGGATAACTGAAAGACGCCAGTTTTTTTTAAGGACCACCCTTTTGGGGAGGAGACCAATGGCATGAACTACGCACGCCAGTCTGCCTGCTGCACACATCAGACTGCCTGCTACGCACTCGACTTCCGGGGTGCGAGCTTAAAAGACAAGGAGAGAATGGAAGTGGGGCTTTTTCCTGCTCTGCTGGTCTCCTGACTGCGCTGCACAGACGGTCTCTCTCTCTCCAAAGGTGGCCTTCGGTTTTGGTGAGTTTTTATAAGGAATATAGACTAAGCTTAGACTTAAGACAATTTGTATTGTGTTTCTACTTTCCTATCCTTCTAATCAACATCACCTTATGACTACCATTACAATAAAAGGTCTATCTAGAAAACCAAAAGCTTCTTCCATTTACTAGTCTGGTAAAGGTTAAGTAGGGGAGATTTATGATCTAATATCCAATTTTAAATCTCATAGTAGTTAAATGGAATTGGAATGGTAGTCATTGAGTTAATTAAAAGAAAGAGGAACAGTTAGTGGGGTCTTAAGCTGATAGCAGATAAAAGATAACTCTTCAAACCCTTTATGGTACTGGAGAGCCACAAAGGGAGTAATATATAACAGACCTAGTTTAAGGAGAGTAAGACCAGAGTCAAAATGTGTTACACTGCCCAATTGTCCCTTTAGCTTTTGTCTCATGGTCTCTCCTGGAGGCTCAAGTTTGAAGATGACAGAAGTCACTGCCATAGGAAGCCCTAGTTAAGCTGTTGTTACATGTGTCAGGAGAAAACTGTATTGTTTGCTTCATCTTTCAGTGTATCCCTTCCCTGGAGAGAGCCTTGAAACTCCCAACTTCAGAAAGAAAACCCCAGCTTCCACCTTTGATCTCCCATTAGCTTTCTTTCTTCCCTCCCCAGGAAGAAACACAACTTCTTTTTTTTTTTAGTGAGGCAATTGGGGTTAAGTGACTTGCCCAGGGTCACACAGCTAGTAAGTGTTAAGTGTCTGAGGCCGGATTTGAACTCAGGTACTCCTGACTCCAGGGCTGGTGCTCTATCCACTGTGCCACCTAGCTGCCCCAGAAACACAACTTCTAAGGTTTTTAGTGATTTACCTACCCTTTCAAGGCAACCAAAGATATTCATGTTCTAGTCTTACCTGAATGACTGTTCCATAGTGAATTCTAGTAAAATATAGTCTGTCTCTTGATCTTGTTTCTACTGGGAATTTTGTTTGAGTGATTTCCTGAAAAAATGGTGGCTAGACTGTTTTAAACTTTTTTCAGGTAACCTAATGACCTTAATTATCTCTTTGAGCTCTGGCTGTTTTATCATCTTGACTTGATAAATTTTCAAACTTTTTTCTAGTTGAAATGCCCTTGGGGGCATCTAGGTAGTATAGTGGAAAAAGCACCAGCCCTGGATTCAGGAGGACCTGAGTTCAAATCCGTCCTCAGACACTTGACACTAGCTATGTGACCCTGGTCAAGTCACTTAACCCTCATTACCCCCCAAAAAAACCCAAAAAACCAAAACCAAAACCAAAACAAATGCCCTTTAATCTTCCTTGATGAATGTTCTGTAACTCCTGCTATTTTATCTGCCAGCATGAGAATTTGATTTCTCACTGATTCTAAGCTTTCATTCAAACTTTCCATTACTTTTGCCATATTGTTGATTTCAATGATCGATTTGCGTTGTTTCCTTTTTATAGATGGTGGCTCTCTCATGACAAATGTCAGATCTTTCTTTACCAAAACCAAATCCTCCTTAATTTCTTCTGACTTTTTAAAATCCAATTTGATGACTGTTTAGATCTAGCTTTATTTCTGGGACTGTTGTTGAAGTTAATTTTTTTTCCTTCTGATTATTTCTCTTCTGTGTCTTTTAATTTAATAATATCTTTCCTCACCCCTGCCTCCTAGAATATTTTTCTTTATAAGATAACTCTATCACCACCATCTACACGAAGCCTTTCCTGATTCCCCCAACTGCTGGTGCCATCGTTCTCAAACTACTTTGTGTTGACCTACCTTTTATATTATTGAACTATCTTTTTTTTTTTTATCTTGGTGCTGTATGTGCTTAGATATGCAGCCCATACTCTGAGGCTACTCTCCCAACTCCCATTCTCATTTATGGCTCTGGGTCTCCAGAGTATGACTACTACTAGGTCCCCTGAGGGTTCTGAACTAGTCTTGGAAGGTTGTGGGTATTTTTTTTAAGCACTATAACTCATGAATCTCCACTGGTGTGTTTTTCAACATGATTACCTGTTGACTATCACTTAACAAGGCAGATTTAATTAGCTTTTTGGAAGGGGTGTTTACTAAGGTGGTACAAAACATCCTCCCAGGGGCAGCTAAGTGGTGAAGTAGATAGGGCACCGGCCCTGAAGTCAGGAGGACCTGAGTTCAAATCCAGCCTCAGACATTTAACACTTACTAGCTGTGTGACCCTGGGCAAGTCACTTAACTCTAATTGCCTCACCAAAAAAAAAAAATTTAAAACAAAACATCCTCCCAAAAGTTGGTGATATACATTCCTATAAATATGGGATAGCTATGGGAAAATGGATAGTACAAAATCCTTTATACCCTTTGAAGCTTGAAAGGTCCTCCTCCAGCAAAGGGGTGGGGAACAGGGAAAGGGAGGGAGAATTTCTTCTCCCCCTCATCTCCCACTCCTGACACCAAGTTATTCCTTCTTAGAGGATGTTTAGTCTCCCCTCTGCTGCCAGATGTTTGATGCACTTTGATTCTGAGGACTAAACTTAGCAGAGTGATTGGGAATGAATATAAGGACTACCAGAGTATGCATGCTTTACCTATGTTTATCTGGTCATCTTCCCTATTAGAATGTAGGCTTTGTATGTATATATATATATATATATATATATATATATATATATATATATATATATATATATATATGAAATGAGGCTTTTATTAGAGAGAGTTGCTGCAAAGATTTTCCTTCCTTCTGACTTTTTTTTTAAGTGAGGCAATTGGGGTTAAGTGACTTGCCCAGGGTCACACAGCTAGTAAGTGTTAAGTGTCTGAGGCCGGATTTGAACTCAGGTACTCCTGAATCCAGGGCCGGTGCTCTATCCACTGTGACACCTAGCTGCCCCTCCTTCTGACTTCTAATCTTATATGAATCAGATTTGTTTTTCAAAAAAGTTCTAAATTTCATATAATCAAAATTGTTCATTTTATTTTTTGTGATCCTCTTTCCCTTTTTTGATCATGAATTTTCCCCCTATGCATAGATCTAAAAGATAAGTTCTTTGTTCCTCCAATTTGTTTATGATATGATCTTTTATGTCTAGTTGTGCATCCATTTGGAACTTATATTAGTATATCATATGAGGTGGTTATCTAAACCCAATTGCTGCTAGATTGCTGTCCAGTTTTTTCCCCACAAGTCATATAGTGACTGAATAATTACCCCCACTAACTAGGGCCTTTGCATTTATTGAACATTAGGCTACTAGGTTTGTGTATTTCTATATACTTTGTACCTAATCTATTCCACTGATTAAACTATTTCTTACCCAGTATCAAATTGTTTTGATAATTCCTGCTTTCTAGTACAGTTTGCAATCAAGTGCTACCAGGTCCCCTTCCTTCCTTCTTCATGTAGTAAAATTTGCCTTGGAAAGGAAAAGGGTCACTTCTTCATGTGAGACAAATAGGGGTAGAGGAGAAAAATATGACAGAAGTCATCTAAATGATATAAAATGAAGAGGTTAGAAGAAAGACTTTAGAGTGGAAACTTTTTAAACTGATGAAATTGTCTGCCTGTCCTCAGCCAATGAAATGTGGCGTAACTGGCACATTTGTTCATATCCTCAAATCTAGGACTGTCTCTGGACTCTTAGGAGAAGTTAGCATTGTTTTTTTCATGTGCTACCTTATAGTGGCTTGAACCAAAGAATCACAACAGAGTCAACAGGACAGAATTACTATTGACCCAGAGGTCAAACAAACAAAAAATCCAACCAACTCCCTAATAAACAAACAAAACTCAAATAATTTCTTCAGCACAAGCATTATACAATTCTAAAATTCCAGGATCTGCCTTGCTTTTCATTCTCCAGCTGTCAGGGACTCCACTCTGCTTTAACCTTGGAGGTCAGTCCTTACCTGAAACAGCCATATCATAGCCCTTTAAGTTATACTTTTCAGTCTGCTACAACCTCTCCTTAGTTTCCATGCAAGTAGCAACTCCCAACCCCTTTCCAGCTTCTTACAAACCACTCTCTGAACTGTAGGATGAATCCACCCTGATGCTGATTCAATGACTGCAGTCCTAACCTAGAACCACCATACCATGTGAAGGCCCAGTCTCACGGGTCACTACACTATTGACTTTTTTTTTGTTTGTTTTTGTTTTTTGTTTTTGTTCCATTCTTCTTGGGTTTATTTTTGTGTGTGTGTGTGTGTGTGCGCGTGTGTATGTGTGTGTGAGGCAATTGGGGTTAAGTGACTTGCCCAGGGTCACACAGCTAGTAAGTGTCAAGTGTCTGAGGCCAGATTTGAACTCAGGTCCTCCTGAATCCAGGACCAGTGTTCTATCCACTTCGCCACCTAGCTGCCCCTACACTATTGGCTTTTACTCCTGCCCACCCCACCTTTGTAACTAGCTGCCTGGCCCCTAGAAAATGATAACCTGACTGAAACACATTCCTCAACAATGAGCACATTCCTATCCTCTCTTAGCCTCCCTAACCCAATGATTCTGTACAAACTTGGTATCCTGACCCCCTACTGCCTATATCCTTGTTCCCACAACCTTTAAGCCAACTCCCCCGACACTCCACTCAAAATCTACCCATCCCTTCCATTGTGCTCTTTGTAATGCCTGCTCAATAGGGACTAGTTTTTGCCTCTGTTTGTATCCTCAGCTACTCTGAATTCCTTTATCTTATCATAATCTTTTGTCATTCTGTCCTCCCCTTTGCCTTATAGTCCCTAAGCCTGTTCTTCACCCCCAACATGGCCTCTGATTCCTCCATGCCTCAGATTTTCCCCCCAGGCTAAGGGGTGCAGGGGTGATCCCTGCACAGGCTATACTCCTTTTCCCCAAACTGCTCACTTGGTGACCTAGTTCAGCTCTACACTGTCTTCTTTCAAGTCTCCTTTTCTCTTATTTTATTACTATTCTTGCCTTGCCAAACCTCAGCCTTGGATTATTCCCATCATCTTCAGCCTTCTCTCCTACCCATACATTGCTGCTCTAGAAATTGGATAAAACTACACAACTATGCTAGGTCTACTACATATTTATGTTACACAATCTTAACTGGGCTCTCATGTCTGCAAAATGGTATTTCATAGCTCTCCAATCAGTTCACTATCCCACTTACCATAGGACTTTTCTCAAACTTTCTATTGTTCTCCCTTCCCCAATCTTCTCAGATGAGAATTTTGACTGTCTCAATCTTTTTCTTTATCATTTCTAATTAACCAATAAGAGCTTATTAAGCTCTTTTTTCTCTGATTCCTGCTAATTCTGTTAGGTGAGGGATTCTATTCTCTGTGCTGAGACAATTGATTCTACTGGGGCATGAGCCTTTCTGCCCTATGCTGGGAAAATATTGCCAAAGGCTTAAACACTATTGTAGTGCCACTTCTGGGTCTTGACTCTGTTCCAAACAGGTCTGACTCTGTTCCAACATGCAGAGAGTTGCTGGGGGACTGGGCTGCCCGTGCTTAGCAGGAGTGTTGTGGGTGCGGGTGCTGCTAAGGTCTGATTCTACACCTCTTCAAGGTGCTGCAGACCAGACTTTCACTGCCCTAGCTGGTCCACTATGATGGCACAAAAGACCAAGAAGACAACAATATAAAAACAGCTACCAAAAAAAATGCCTCAAAGGAAAATGCGAATTGTACCCAAGTTCATTAAGAATTCTTTAAAGAGTTAAAGAGATAAGAATGGTAGAGGAAATTTTGGGAAAAGAAATGAGAGTGATACAGAGAAGCAGAACCCAGTAGTCAAGGCTAGGGAGGCAGTGGGTAGATATGTGGGACCCAGTGGCAATGGACTAGTACCAAGAAGTTGACTGACATGTGGTCCCTAGCAGGAATGGCAACTCTTTGACAGAAGAGTTAGTATTACCATGGGCAATGTAGAGGTAGGTCCACTATAGCCAATTGCTTACTGTAATCTAGAACTGATTGCCACTCCCACCCTATGCCCCGTTTACTGACAATTCAACACTCAGTGATTGTTATATAACTCCTTCCCTAAGGCAGGCTTGGAGGACCAAGAAGTGACATGGTTGGGAGGTGACTTGCTTTCTGACAATAAAAGAGAAATGAAAAGGTCTACCAAGCCCCTACAGAAAGGGAGGAGTCCCTCAGAGGACTTTCATGGGGGCAAAGATTTAGTATCTCCTACCCACCTCTATACCCCATGGGAGGTCCAGGTTGGTGGGCTGAGTGAGTCATGGTAGTATAGTGCAATTCTCTTGATCCATGAAAAGGATTTGTATCTCTACAGGAATATCATCATTTTTGCTGTAGTCCTGATATTCTTTCTTATAGTTACCTTTTTACATGGAGAGATCCACTGTGAACTGCAAAGATTTGGCATAATTCACCACATGGACCAAAAATTTAAACCTAAGTGGTCTTTTCCAGGATATTCCTTTAAGGAGCTGTTACATTGTTTGTTAGTAGAAGGTCTTCTAAAAGACCTTAAAAATCTTAACACAAAGGGTGGAATGTGATAAAAAGCAATATTCTAACCTTCTCCTCCATACAAGTTAGGCTAGTTTTTCTTTAAAAAGGTGAGGGGCAGTTAGGTGGCACAGTGGATAGAGCACTGACTCTGGAGTCAGGAGTACCTGAGTTCAAATCTGGCCTCAGACACTTGACACTTACTAGCTGTGTGACCCTGGGCAAGTCACTTAATCCCAATAGCCTCACCAAAAACAAAAAAACAAAACAAAACGGTGTTGAGGTCACCCTCAACACTTGATTGGCTCAAGGTACTAGAGGCTTAGACTATTGACATCACTTCCTAGGTCACTTGAATAGCAACAATCATGAAAACACCAGATGCTACTAATGGGCAGAATAATTTGCTCACTTGAGTCAACTTGGAAAGTCCTCAATGTATAACTGTTTTTTTAAATAGCTGAATGACCTATGATTATCTCATTAGGGTTCAATATTGAACATAAACTACAAGGGCAATGTCAAGCCAGCCCAACCCAGGACTGGTACCCTAGAAAATAATGCCAGGACTTAAAGTATAGATTTAGACTTTTTTTTTGGCGGGGGGGGGGGGGAAGGTGTAGAGAGAAAGATATAGCCAATTCTGGAATTTGGGGGTTTTTTGCTTGATTCTACATGTTTGTAATGAGTTTTGTTTTTCTTGCATTCTGAATTGGGGGAGGGGAATGTAGACCTGAACATAAAATAAAATTTAATTTAAAAAATACCAGATCTGGATGGATTCACAAGTGAATTCTACCAAATTTTAAAGAATAATTAACTCCTATACTACATAGACAGCTGCAAAGCATAGAGAAAGAGGGTAGAATACCAAATTCCTTCCAAGAAGAAAATGTGGTTTTGATATCTGAATCAAAGAAAAATAAAGTTGAGAAAGGAAAGTATAGTAAATCAATGCTATTAATTAGTATTAACATAAATATTTTGATGAAATATTTGTGGTAGAATATAGCAGTAGACTGAAAATTATCTATCATGACCAAAGAGGATTTCTAACTGAAAGACAATATCAGAAAACAATCAATATAATCATATGAATGAGAAAAAGATTAAAGGTACTTGATCATATATTTAGATACAGAGAATGTATTTTATAAAATATCCCATTCATTTATTTAAAAAATTTAACATAGGACCAAAAAGATATTGACTTTACCATGAACATATATATATTCAGAACCACAAGCTAATATTACATATAATGGAAAAACACTAGAAGCATTCCCATTAAAAAAGTTGCAAAACAGGATTACTCATTCTTGCTATTCCTACTTCATATACTTTTTTTGCGTTTTTGGTGAGGCAATTGGGGTTAAATGACTTGCCCAGGGTCACACAGCTAGTAAGTGTCACCTACTTCATATACTTTTAAAAACATTAGCAATAGCATGAAAAAGAATTCAATGGAATAAGTTTTGTCAATCAATGAGATATAGTAACTATTCGTAGATGAGAAAGCTATATACTTAGAAAATGCAAGACTGTCACAACAACAAAAAATCATGTCAGTAATAAATGACTTTTGTTATTAAGTCATTTTTCAGTTGTGTCTGACTCTTTGTGACCCCATTTGGTGTTTTCTTGACAGAGATCCTAGAGTGGTCTGCCATTTCCTTCTCCATCTCATTTTACAGATGAAGAAACTGAGGCAAACAGGGTAAAATGACCTTCCCTGGAGTCACCCATCTAGGAAGAGTCTGAGGCCAGATTTGAACTCAGGTCTTCCTGATTTCAGGCTGGGCACTCTCTCCATTACACCACGTAGCTGTCCATGAATGACTTTAGGAAAGTAATAATAATAATAGCAAATGGTTAATGTTTATAAAGTACTTCTTTGTGCCAGGCACTGCATTAAGCACTTTACAATGATCTCATTTGATTCTCACAACTCTTCTTTGAGGTAGGGGCTATTATTATTCCCATTTACAGATAAGGAAACTGAGGCAGATAGAGATGAAGTGATTTGCCCAAAGTCAGATAGCTTGTAGGTATCTGAGGCCAAATCTGAACTCAGTCAGGCCTGGTGATCTATTCATTGTGCCACTTAACTGCCAAATATAAGCAGAATATAAGAGGCAGGAAATACCATAGATACAAAAATAAATCTCCTCCAAACTCCATTTCTATGTGATTCTAATGATAAATGGAAGTAGATAGAAAAATACTCTTTATAGGAATGACAAATTCCATCAAATCCCTCCTTGTGAACTTATCAAGACATGCAAAATACCTATACAAAGATGACTTTGAAATGATGGAGAAAAGTCAGGGAAGAGCTAAACAGCTATAACATTACAATGATAATGGCCCACGTTTGTAAAGAAGTACTTTAAGGTTAGTGAAGTGCTTCACATTTGATGTCATTTGATCCTTATGATATCCCCTTCTCAGATTAGGTTAAGTAAATACATTTAGAATGCCGATGTTTTCCTAGATTGATTTACATATTTAACACAGTCAATTAAAATATCAATAATATTTTTCATAGAATTATGTCATATAACAAAATTCATGTAAAAAAGTACACAGGCAAGAATATCAAGAGTTAGAAAAAAGAGAGAACTAGGAAAGTGACTTAGCTCTACCAGATTTCAAAATGTAATTAATAATTATACTTGATAAAATATAATCAATAACTATGAAAACTATCTGGTACTAAAAAAACAAACAACCCAAACTGAAAGATATCAGTGGAAAAGAATAGAGAACCCAGAAATAGAACTCAAAATACATAAGAAGTTAGTGTTTAGTAAGCATAAGCTTAAAAAACAATGGGGAATGGAATCACTTTTCAATGAATAAATTGTAAAGATTGGACAATCCATGGCAAAAAACTGGGTTTAGGCCCATACTTTATGATATTGCACCACACAAAAAAAAACAAAACTCTAATTGGATCAGAGATTTAAATTTTTTAAATCGTTTTTCAAACTAGAAGAAAAAAGGATAATATATTTGACTGAACTACAGCAAGGAAGCATTTTTTTTAAATCAACAAAGCAAGTGGAAAAAATTAGAAGAGACAAAATTGACTGGGTTAAAGTTTCCAGGTAAATCAGTTAAGGCTGATTTCCCTTCTCCCTCTATAGAATACAGTCTATACTATTTTACTTGGTGATGTCATCAGTTCCCAGGGATTCAGTTCTTATCTCAGGAAGTGATTCTTTTTTCTTATTGAATTGACTTTATTTTTTTTAATTAATAAAGTATTTTATTTTTTCCATTACATGTAAAGATAGTTCTCAACTTTTGTTTATACAAGCTTTACAATTTCAGATTTTTCTCCCTCCCTCCCCTCCCTCCCCCCCTCCCCTAGACAGCAGGTAATCTGATATAGGTTATATCTATATATCTATATACATATACATATATAGATATATGTGTATACATACATATATATATATATACACATAATAACATTAATCCTATTTCTGCATTAGTCATGTTATAAGAGAAAAATCAGAGCAATGATGAAAAACCTCAAAATAGAAAAAACAACAGCACCAAAAACAAAAGAAATAGTATGGTTCATTTAGCATTTATACTCCGCAGTTCTTTTTTTTTTTTTTTCTTGGATTTGGAGATCCTCTTCTATCACGAGTTCCCTGGAACTCTTCTGTGCCATTGCATTGGTAAGAAGAATATAGTCCATAACAGTAGATCAACACTCAATGTTGATGATACTGTGTACAATGTTCTTCTGGTTCTGCTCATCTCACTCAGAATTGACTTTATTTTTAATAGTATTTCATTTTTCCGAATTACATATAAAGATTAATTTTAACATTCATTTTGAAAAAAATTTGAGTTTCCACATTTTCTCCTTCCCCCTTCCCTAAGACTGTAAGCAATTTTATATAGGTTACATATGTGCAATCGTGTAAAACATATTTCCATTTTAGTCATGTTGTGAAAGAAGAAACCGACCAAAAGAAAAAAAATCATGAAAAAAGTAAAGCAAAAAATTGTGTTTAGCATATGATTCTTATATTTGTCCATCCCTACCCTCTCTCCTTACATCTAGTCTTGCATCTTCAAATGCCTTTTTTGACAAATCAAACTAAATGTCCTACAGTGAAATCTCAAGCTTAACATGTGCAAAACTGATCCCATTTTCTTCCCCTGCCCCCAAGCCCTCCCCTCTTCCTAATTCTTTATTATAGTTGTGGGTATCACCATCTTCCTAGACCCCCAGGCTCACTACCTAAGTGTGTTCCTTGACTCCTTACTCTCTCTCATCCCCCATACCCAATCAGTGTTGATTCTACCTTCCTAATACATCTGGTTTACATGCCTTTCTTTCCTTTGACACAATCAGGCTTTTATCACCTCAAGCCTGGACTAATGTAATAATAGTCTACTGGTTGCTCTCTCTGCCACAAGAGTCTCCCTATTCCAGTCCATCCTCCACTCAAGTGTTAGATTGACTTTCCTAAAGGAAGCTGATCTGACCATGTTACTTAACCCCATCCTTCCCAAACCACTCCCATTCAATCAATTCTAGTCACTCCCATCATCTCCAGTATCAAATATAAAATCCTCTCTTGGATTTTTAAAAACCTTCATAACCAGGTCCCTTCCTACATTTTAAATCTTCATACACCTTATTCTCCTAGTTCAGATTTCATGGTCCTTCAGCTGGAATATTGAAATAGCTTCCTAATCCCTGCTTTTCTCTCTTCCCACTCCCCCATCCATCCTTCACATAGCTGCCAAAATAAGCTTCCTAATGCATAGGACTATGTCATTCCCCTGTCTCCAAATCTTTGAGGGCTTCCTTTTGACTACAGATTCAAATGCAAACACCTTAGCTTGTCATTGAAGGCTCTCTAAAATTTGGCTTCAACTTATCTTTTCAACCTGATTTCACACACTGGATGTTCCACCCAGACTGAACAGCATCACTTCCTAGACATCATTTCCATACAATACTGCATACCACTTCATACTACACCATAGCCATTTTCCTCCTCTCTCTCTACCTCTCCCTCCCAACTGTAATCTTTTTTTTTTTTTGTGGGGGGGGGTGGGGGGGGCAATGAGGGTTAAGTGACTTGCCCAGGGTCACACAGCTAGTGTCAAGTGTCTGAGGCCAGATTTAAACTCAGATCCTCCTGAATTCAGGGCTGATGCTTTATCCACTATGCCACCTACCTGCCCTTCCTAACCATAATCTTAAACTCTGCCCCTGGCACATGGAACTTTGATAGATGAGCTTTTGCCTTACTTTACTCACTCTGGGATAGCTGGGGTCTTCTCCCCCTGAAATGTCTCTTCACCTCTGTGATTCACTTCTGTCACTGGTGAGTTCCTCCTGGGGTTCCCATTTGGGGGAAGGGGCCTAGGCTGGCCAGACTTCATCCCCCTGCCCCCGGCTCTGCTTCTGACTCTCTGGACTTTGCCCCAATCCTCCCATGTGGGTACCTCCTTCTCTCCCTTTAGGCTCCCCAGAAGAAGTATGAAATTCAAATGAGATAATAGATGTAAAGCACTTTACAAACCTAAAATTCTATACAAATTCCAGTTGTTGCTATTGCTGTTGTTGTTACCTCCAGTCTGGTGATGACTTCAGACGTTGAGCCTTATGATGTATCTAGAACAATAGACTGGTCTACGGGTAAATGTTTAGGCTCTTTGAAAAAAATGTATCCACATATTTAAAGTTTAATTGGCATTATTAACACAATCTTAAATCAAAACAATCAAAAGAACAATAAATCAAGCCCTGATTTGCAGATTGCCAATTTTTGAGATGTGAATGCTCTCACTGAAAATTTAACCATTCACTCTCCAAAGCCCTTAGAGTTGGTTCCAGCACAGCCTTACTCTTCCCCCATTAAGTTCTTAGAGGAAGGGGAACAAGCTGTTTTTCTTTCTGCTTATATGTGTATTCCTAGCCTTTAGCACAGTTTCTATACAAAATAAGTGCTTAATGAAAGTTTGTTTCCCCTTACCCTGACACCTCCCTGGCCCCTTCCATCCCTGTGTCTCCTCCCCCCGCCCCACCAGTTCGACATCATGCCTCTGTCCTCTCCTCTCCAATTTTAAATTCCCCTTTAAGTCCTGTCTTCCTCCAATAAAATGTAAGCTCCTTGGGACAGCTAGATGGCGCAGTGGATAGAGTACAGGCCCTGTAGTCAGGAGGACCTGAGTTCAAATCCGACCTCAGACACTTGACACTTACTAGCTGTGTGACCCTGGGCAAGTCACTTTAACCCTCATTGCCCCCCCCCCCAAAGTAAGCTCCTTAAGGACAGGAAATGTCTTTTTTATTTGTATTTATATCTCCAATTAACACAGGACCTGGCACACTTAATAAACGTTTTATCTATCTAGCCCAAACTTGACATACCATCTTCTGCCTTCTTGTGGTAATGAAGGATGCTTCTTTATACTTAGCATATATTCTTTTTCCCATATTCAAGTTGTCAGCAAATATTTATTAAGCACTTACTTTGTGTGATCACTTTTCTAAGTGCCCCAGATATAAAGGAAAGCAAAAACGGTCCCTGCTATCTGGGAACTGACATTGTAATGAAGGAAACTGTGTGCAAACAACTATGTATGTACTAGATCCATACAGAGCAAGCTGGAGGTAATACCAGAGAGAAGGCACTAACATTAAGACTTTTTTTGTGAGGCAATTGGGGTTAAGTGACTTGCCCAGAATCACACAACTAGTAAGTGTCAAGTGTCTGAGGCCAGGTTTGAACTCAGGTCCTCCTGACTCCAGGACCGGTATTTATCCACTGTGCCACCTAGCTGCCCCTAACATTAAGACTTGAAAAGGCTTCCTGAAAAAAAAAATTGAGCTGAGTCTTTTTTTTTTTAGGGGGGAGGGGGTTTGCGGCAACGAGGGTTAAGTGATTTGCCCAGGGTCACACAGTTAGTAAGTGTCAAGTGTCTGAGGTCATATTTGAACTCAGGTTCTCCTGAATTCAGGGCTGGTACTTTATTCACTGCGCCACCTAGCTCCACCTTGAGCTGAGTCTTGAAGGAAGCCAGGAGGCAGAGATTAGGAGCAAGAGCATTCCAGGCATGGGAACAATCAGTGAAAAGACACAGAGTTGGGATAGATAGATGTCATGTTGGAGGAACAGCAACTGAGTCAGTAAAATGTCTCTCTTCTTACTTTATTTTGCTTTTTGTTTGAACCAGTCAACAAAGTGGCTGAACACAGGTAACTGAATCTGATAAGCAACAAGTATTTATTAAGCACTTACTGTGTGCCAGGTACCATGCTCAGTACTTAAAACACAAATACAAGCAAAATGACAGTCCTCACCCTCAAGGAGCTTAGATTCTAATGGGGGAAGACAACACAAAAAAAGGACTTCCTGTCTATTAAAATACAATGTTGCTTTCTTTCTTTCTTTCTTTCTTTCTTTCTTTCTTTCTTCCTTTCTCTCTTTTTTTCTTTCTTTTCAAAAAGTAATTTGCTTCTCCCAAAACCCAGTACCTTCTAATACTCTTGAAGAAAATATTATTTGTTCATGAGCATGTGGCTTCTGAATACCCAAGAAGCCTTTATCCTCTTTTATTTTTTTTTTAAGTGAGGCAGTTGGGGTTAAGTGACTTGCCCAGGGTCACACAGCTAGAAAGTGTTAGGTGTCTGAGGCCAGATTTGAACTCAGGTACTCCTGACTCCAGGGCCAGTGCTCTATCCACTGCGCCACCTAGCTGCCCTGCCCTCTTTTATTTCTTGAACCTGAACTATATTTACCACTGTAGTTCAACTAAATTTATGCTCACCTTTGCATTGATGTCACTAAGTATAAAGACATATATTGACTTAGGAAGATTTTGTCAACTTCTTCAGAGCATTTCTCTTTCTTAATCCTCTGCTTCTACAGATTTTGGCACATGCTTTAGTACTTTTGTGGGGGAAAATAAATATTAAACAAAACTATCTGATATAGTGGCAACATCTAACAATGTAGATGATGTTTTGTACTGGTAGATCCCCACCTCCCTGCAGTGAGGGTGGTGGTATGTTTCAGTAGCTATTCTCAGGGATCTTCATTGTTTTTTCAGCCACTCACACTTCTTATGTGAATTTTGCTCACTTCTTGGCACATAAATTGCAGCGATCTTAAAAACATTCTGTTTCCATAGGCTCAGGAGTCCCACAAAGCAAAATGATCCAGTCAACTAAGCACCTATTTTGTATAATGCACTACATTTAGGCAGTGGAGATAAAATAGACTCAAGGGGGGCAGCTAGGTGGAGCAGTGGATAGAGCACTGGCCCTGGAGTCAAGAGGACCTGAGTTCAAATTCGGCCTCAGACACTTGACACTTACTAGTTGTGTGACCCTAGGCAAGTCATTTAACCCCAATTGCCTCACACACACAAAGAATAAAGAAAGAAATTTGGAAATGGACGTGATTTTTTTTTAAAAAAGGGGGCAGCTAGGTGGCGCAGTGGATAGAGCACAGGCCCTGGATTCAGGAGGACCTGAGTTCAAATCCGACCTCAGACACTTAACACTTACTAGCTGTGTGACCCTGGGCAAGTCACTTAACCGTCATTGCCCCACAAAAAATAAAATAAAATAGACTCAAGGTACTTTCATCATTATCATCATCAACATCACCATTATCTTAATAATAACTAGCATTTATATTGAACTTTAAGGCTTGGAAAGAATTTTTACAAATTTTATCCTCACAACAACCCTCTGAGAGAGGCAATATTATTCTATTATTATCCTCATTTTACAGATGAAAAAACTGAGACAAACAGAGATTAAATAAATTGCCTGGGTTCATACAGCTGGTAGAGCTCTGAAGTCAGATTTGAACTCAGGTCTTCCTAGCTCTAGGTCTAATGCTCTATCCAGTGGTCTACCTAGTTGCCTCTATGTTCTAATGGAAGCTAACAATAGATTCAGAGTTAAGTAGATACAAGGGAATTATTATTATTATTTTTTTAGTGAGGCAATTGGGGTTAAGTGACTTGCCCAGGGTCACACAGCTAGTAAGTGTTAAGTGTCTGAGGCCCGATTTGAACTCAGGTACTCCTGAATCCAGAGCTGGTGCTCTATCCACTGCACCACCTAGCTGCCCCCTAGGGAATTTGAAGAAAGAGAGGGCAGCAACAACTGAGGGGAGTGAGGGAAGACATACTGGAAAAGGGGTCACCCACCTTATCTGAACTTGGAAGAAGATAAGTATTCAGGAGGGATGGCAATGAGGAGGTAGTGCATTGCAGGAAAATGGCTCACATAAACACAGGGACATGTGAGATGGAAGAAATCTGGCCAACAGCTAGCAGTCTAGTTTGGCCAGAAGATTGAGTGTGTGAAGGGGAGGAATGTGAGATAAGGCTCAAAAGGAAGGTTGGAGACATAATGTGGGGACCTCAAATTCAAGGCTGGGGTATTTTTAATGGAGAAGTTGCATGATATTGATTGTATTTTTTTCGATGAATAAAAATATTTCTTCTCTCTCCTCACCCCTTCATTGAAAAGGAAAGAAAAACAAAACCCTTATAACAAGCATGCATAGCTAAGCAGAACACATTCCCACATCAGGCTCCTCCCCAAAAAATATATGTCTCAATCTGTACACCTTGAGTCTGTGATTCATCAGGTGATGGGCAGAATGTTTCATCGAATCCTCTGGAATTGTGGTTCCCCATTGATCAGAGTTAAGTCCTTCAAAGTTATCTTTACAATGTTGTTGTTATCATAAAAATATTGTCTCCTGGTTCTGCTCGGGTCACTCATCATTGTTTCAAAACAGTCTTCCCGGGTTTCTCTGACACAATCCCTTTTATCAGGATATTCATTTTTGTTTTTGTTTTTGCAGGGCAATGAGGGTTAAGTGACTTGCCCAGGGTCACACAGCTAGTAAGTGTCAAGTGTCTGAGGTCGAATTTGAACTCAGGTTCTCCTGAATCCAGAGCCAGTGTTTTATCCACTGCACTACTTAGCTGCCCCCAGGATATTCATTTTCGCATACAATGATACCAACTTTGCTAACTCCCTTATTCAGGACCCTGTGAAAAGCTTGGAAGCTACCTTTCCATTTGTGTCTTATAATTTATATTACAGCCAGAATGTCAATATGGATATGGTACAGTTCATTTCAAGTCTGACTTCCTTCAAGTCCTGGCTAACTTTGCCTTTAGAGATCCTTCTTAATTCTAGTGCCTTTTCTCTGTTGATTATTTCCAATTAATCCTCCATGTATCTTGTTTCTACATAGGTCTTTTAAAAATATATATATATATATATATATATATATATATATATATATATATATATATTTTTTTTTTAGTGAGGCAATTGGGGTTAAGTGACTTGCCCAGGGTCACACAGCTAGTAAGTGTTAAGTGTCTGAGGTCGGATTTGAATTCAGGTACTCCTGACTCTAGGGCTGATGCTCTATCCACTGTGCCACCTAGCCGCCCATAGGTCTTTTTTTGTTGTTTGCCTCATTAGATTGTAAGCTTGATGGCAGGAACTGTCTTTTACTTTTCTTTGTATATCTGGGCTCAGCGCAGAGTAGATGCTTAATATTTCAAAGAACACTGAAGTGCCCACTTGTGCAAGATCCCATTCTGGGCCCTATGTATAGAAAGACACAAACAAAACAGTCACCACCCTCAGGGAATTTCTATCCCCCGGGAAAGTACCACATATTCCAAAGTAACCCTATATATGTGGGTTGTAGGCCCATCTCAGAGCTTTGTGATTTGTAGCTCCCCTTAGCTCCTCCACCCCTATCCCTGGGGAAGCAGAAAGTTATGTTGTAGGACTATGGGTATTTTTGCACTGTTGTCCATTTTGCTACCACTGGATGTGAAAGCAAAAAAAAAAAAAAAAGTATCCATTTGAGGATTGTTCTTACAGTGAAATGTCTATCCACCCATTAGCAATAAAGAAACCTAGTCCATCACTGGGTCCATATTCAAGCCTTTACAGACCTGTGAGAATTGGAATGACACCCCCTGTTGGGAGAGATATTGCAGGGAAGCTCCACCATGAGGAGAAAGCATGTGACATTAGCATCTGGAAGTTACATCTATAGAACCATCCATGGGACCTGTCAATCAGAGCTACCAACCAATTAGCTTGGAGATGTGTGCGTGTGGAAGGCCCTGTTTCCAGTTTCACAAGGGGGATTCTGGGAGAAGCCCCTGAGGAGGGGTCTTTTGGGTTCCTGACCTCGGCTTTGCGGGTTGGATACTGGGGTCTGTTAGATAGTTGGAGGAAGTTCGCCTTTTACCTCTCTTGCTCTCCTCACAACTTCTGGTATACTTTAATAAATACTGAAAAGTCTAAACTCTTGGTAAAGCTTCTAATTTAAGGTGACCACTCATTAGATTTTAGACATCCTAGCTAGAATTTTAGGCCCTTTACAGACCCATTGGACTAGCTACCCCATAGCCTTAAAGGCCTAGGGCCATCTTCCATACCGTGAAGAGAGACATTACAGGAAGACTTTCATGGAGGAATTAACTACTCATAGCTCTTATTTCCCTTTATCGTTTTCTTTGTAAGAGGACCATGGTTCAGTGGGAAGGGCATGTGACTTAGAGTCAGAGAACTTGGGTTTAAATCCTGAGTTGGCTATTTATTATCCATACGACCTTGGGAAAGACTTTCTGTAGACCTCAGTTTCCTTTGTGTATCATTAGTAGAGGATGAGGGCAACCACCTATTCAATAGCTTTCAAGAATAAACTGTGAGGGCGGCTAGGTGGCACAGTGGATAGAGCACTGGCCCTGGATTCAGGGGGACCCGAGTTCAAATCCAGCCTCAGACACTTGACACTTGCTAGCTGTATGACCCTGGGAAAGTCACTTGACCCTCATTGCACCACCAAAAATAAAACAAAACAAAACAAAAACCAAATACTTTAGTGGCTAAAGCACTGGCCCTGGATTCAGGAGGACCTGAGTTCAAATCTAGCCTCAGACATTTGACACTTACTAGCTGTGTGACCCTGGGCAAGTCACTTAACCCTCATTGCTCCGCCAAAAAGAAAAAAGAATAAACTGTGGGGTGGAGGTTGGGGAAGAGGGAGAGAGAGACAGAAACAAAGACTGAGACTGAGACAGAAACAGAGATACAGAGGGACAGAAATACAGAGACAGAGAGATACAGAGACAGAGAGATACAGAGACAGAGAGGAGAGACAGACAGAGACAAACAGTGAGACACAGAGTGAGATAGAGACAGAGAAACAGACATACAGAGAGACAAAGACAGTGACAGAAAGACAGAGGTGGTGACAGAGACACAGAGACAGAAATGCAGAGTGAGACAGAGAGATACAGAGACACAGAGACAGACAAAGAGAGACAGAGACATACACAAAGAGACAGAGTGAGATAATTTTCTGACACTGAGAGATCAATGCACAGTTTAAGGATGAGATGAAGAGGCATCTAGGTGGTGCAGTGGATAAAGCACCAGCCCTGGATTCAGGAGAGCCTGAGTTCAAATTTGGCCTCAGACACTTAACACTTACTAGCTGTGTGACCCTGGGCAAGTCACTTAACCCTCATTACCTTGCCCCCCCCCCAAAAAAAAGAATGAGATGAAAAATGCTACATGACTAAATCTTTCCCAACCCATCCAAATGAGCAAAAGAAAGTTTCTCCAGCTGAAATGTGACTCTTGCCAAGAAATGCATCTCTAAAATGCCTACCTGGTCTTGCTGACTTGAGGAAAAGACCCAGATTTCTTGAGTTTGTGGGCAGAGTGTTTACTTCAATCCTTTGGTTGTTGTTTCAATTCCAAACAAAAAAATTTTTTAAAGGATGCTCTTAATATGGTCTGCTAACTTCATGTGAATAGGGTTATAGGGTTCAAATAATTACAGATTCCTAGCTGATTTGGGATGGGAGCTTCAGTAGACTGAGGTACATTAATTTTCAACACATATTGAGTCGTGTAGGAATTTGTTTTGTTTGGCTATGTATATCACTTACAAAAATTTTGGTTTTATTTTTTCTCAATGAGGGAAGAAGGGGGAAAGGAAAAATGCTTGTTAACTGAAAAACTAAAAATTAATTTTTAAAACGCACATTAGACCAAATAATCTGTAGGAACTCCAGATTGGAGTGAAAATCAGGTTACAGTTATAGGGGGAGTTATCCAGGACAATTTTTTCATGAAGTTTATGATCAAGTTAAAGATGCCTGCTTTGGGGATTTGGGAATGCCAGGGATGGCTGGAAATAAACTAATTAGCCCCCTTTCTCCCCACTACTGACAGTTAAATAAATTACTGAGTCAACAATATAGTGACAAAGAACTCAATGTGGAAAGCTGTGGTATTTTTCAGGGGGATATCCCCTACCTCCAGGACTTGCCACGGAGGTGATTGCCAAGCCATAACTGGCAAAGGGAGTAACAAAACTAAGTTGACAAGTCCCCCACTGCTGACTAGTTAAATAAATTGCCAAATCAACCAGTATAGTGACAAAGAACTCCATATGGAAAGCTGTGGTATTTTCAGGAGAGCATTCCCTACCTTCTGGACTTGCCATGGAGAAGATCTCCAAGAGGTAACTGGCAAGGGTAGTAACACAGAAATACATTCATAAGCCTTACACCCCTGACCAAAATTTAGGGACTAAGCTCAAAGTCTTTATGGGAAGAGCAAGATGGGATAATATCAGACTGTGGATAACCTCCTTCTTATGCCAGTGAAGCAGCACCTAGACCCTCCTCAGCAGTCAATGATCCTGTGCCAACAATGGCAAGGGCTGCTCCACAGAAGCCAGCTGTCAGACAAGCAGGACCAGAGGCTTAATATAGAAAGTCATGGTTTTTTTTCAGGGGGCATGCCTGACCATCAGGCTCTGCCATGCATCTGATACAAGAGTAAGAGAAAAGTAAGAAACTAAAGGAGAGCCCCAGGGGATATTGTCTTGACCCCTCTACCCTCCTTAGAGATGCAACACTTCACCTTTACAAGACTGGAATGTTTGCTGAGGCTAGTTCATGAGTTTGGTGGCAATGAGAATGCATAAGGCCGCTACAGGAGGTAGAAAACACCTCTGCTTTTTTGTTAAGATTGTAGATCCAGGAGGCAGCTAGGTGGCCCAGTGGGTAAAAACACTGACCCTGGATTCAGGAGGACCTGACTTCAAATCCAACACTTGACACTTACTAGCTGTGTGACCCTGGGAAAATCACTTAACCCTCATTAGCCCGACCTACCCTCCCCCCCAAAAAAAAGGAGCAGCTAGGTGGCCCAGTGCTTAAGGCCCTGGATTCAGGAGGACCTGAGTTCAAATCTGGCCTCAAACACTTGACACTTACTAACTGTGTGACCCTGGGCAAGTCACTTAACCCTCATTGACCTGCAAAAATAAGTAAATAAACAAACGAATGAATGAATGAATAGATTTATTTATTAAAAGATTGTAGGTTCATAGCCTGATTATCAAGGGACAATGCCTATGGGGCTCATGGGCCCAGTAATCAGAGGACTAACACATGAGGAAATGCTATGAGTGCAGCTATCAATGTCTGCTTGCCAAGGGTAACCCGTTGTGGTTGATCAAGAAAACAGAGATGACTAGGAGATCACAGGCACAGGCCTATCACTATTCCAGCTGTAGTGGGAGCTGAGCAGACAGTGGAACTTTCAGCTTCCTGACAGTGGCTGAGTGGTCCAGTGGATAGAGCATTAGGCCTGGAGTCAGGAAGATCTGAGTTTAAATTGGACCTCAGACATTTTACTCCCTGTGTGATCTTGGGCAGGTCATTTAATCTCAGTTTCTTCAACTGCAAAATGGGAATAATAATAGCACCTCTTAGGATTGTTGGGAGGGTCATAAAATGAGATCATATTTATAAAGCACTTTATAAGCCTTATAATGCTATATCAGTGGTAGGTATTATTATTATTAGGTAGAGGCAGAAAGAAGTGAGACCTGATATGGATTTCAGGACAAACCTCTTCAGTTTATCTCAACCCTGGAGGGAGAATTTCTTTACAATGTGTTTGAAGGACAGTGGGCAGGCCCAGCAGCCAGAAGGTATCTAGGGCCTTTAGGTGTGTCTCTATGACCCCCGCTGAAGGGTAGATTCAAGAAGAGACATGGGGAGGGCAACTTTCTGATGCCATGAGAATGGAAAGACCTTCAGAGAAAGAAATTCAATTCTAAAACTGGTGCACTCTCAGTTCTCCCATGTGGGTTGTGGTCAAGGAGTGACAAATACAATCCACTTCAGAATTTCCTGAACCTGCTGAGAACAGGCTCGGAAATTTGCTATCTTTGAGATGGAGGACCTTAGGAACTACCAGAAGGAATCATCAGCCAATGACCTCATCACTACAGAGGTCTCATCCATAATGGTGGAACAAAGGGTTTGGGAATATAGGTCTGGGGAGATTGAACAGTTTTTGATGGACAAAGCAATCAGACTTTGCTGCTGACCAAAGTAGATAATAAAGATGGGAATTGGGGCTAGGTGGGTGAAAAACACTGCTGCTAACTCTAAATTCCCCAGACTTAGGAAAGGCCTAATCTTAGCTTGGGAGCACTCTTTGGGACTTTCCTTAGCTAGTGGTGGTGGTGCTGACAAAAGACTTACCAGCCTACCTTAAGAAATGGGAAAAGAGCATTTATTAAAGTACAGCCAGAGGGGCAGCTAGGTGGCACAGTGGATAAAGCATTGGTTATGGATTCAGGAGGACCTGAGTTCAAATCCAGCCTCAGACACTTGACAACTACTAGCTGTGTGACCCTGGGCAAGTCACTTAACTCTCATTGCCCTGCCCCAAAACAAAACAAAACAAAAACATATTTCTAAAGTATAACCAGGACTAAGGCCCCCTAAAGGCTCTTCTTGCCTCAGGTCTCTCCCCTTGTCTCCCCAACCTTGGAATATTGGCCAGTGATTTTCTTAAAGTGCAGGTCCGATCATGCTACACCACTACTCAACTCCAGTGGTCTCCTCTTACCTCTAGGATTAAATATCAACTCCTCTGTTTGAGGTGACATCCTCTTTACAACCTGACCCCTTCCTATCCTTTCGATTAGGATCCCTGGCTTCCTGGTATCTCAACCCCACCTGCTACTACTTTTAAGGTTACTTTCCATCTGCTTTGTGCATCTATCTTGTACATAGTTAACAATACCTACTGAAATATATGTTGTCTCTCCCATTGGAATGTAACCTCCTTGAAATCAGTTGTTTTCTTTTCTTTTCTTTTCCTTCCCATCCTCAGAGCTTAATGAATGTTGATTAATGCAACTTCCACTATTGTTTTGTAGTCCAACATTCATTTTTCATGGTGCTTCTTTCTTTGCTTTGTCTAAAACCATTCATTTTTGTTGTTGTTATTTACTCAATATCTTTTGGTCAATTTTTAATTTCCTGTAAAATTTTGTTGCAATTGTGTCTCTGTTTCACATTTCTGTTGCTATTTCTGAGAAGGACTACCTTGTGGCCTCACTCCACTGTCTTCTGGGAGATTGGGATTCTAGGGTACTAACATCTTTGGGTCTAAAGTGCAGACAGATGCATTTGTTTTGTCCCCTGGGCTTTAAGGCCAGAGGCAAAGATATGCAAAACTATACAAATTTAGCCAGCTCATCTACTTAGAAACCAAATTCCCGAGCTGGAAGGGACTTCTGAATAGGATATCCAGAGTTAAAAGTCTGTCTGTGGGCCTCTTGCCAGTGTGACCTGAACAAAATCCTTCCCCTCTCTTGCTCTCAGTTTCCTTGTTTGTAAAGATGAGGAGGGTTAGAACTAGGTGAAGGTTAGGATTTTAGAGGCCACCTCATTCAAATACTATGTCGATCTTTCTCAGTTTCAAGGAAGGGATTTTGTCTCATACTACCCAAGAAAGTCTCGTTGGTCGCCAAAAAAAAGGAAGGGGGTTGGGATGCAGTAGGTTCTTCGTATCTACTCCCCTCCTCCCAATCCCCCACCCCCAGGCAGGGTTGAGCGGACGGAGCTGGCGACTGGGACCGCAGTGTATGCATACGGCGCTAGGACCGCCGAGGGCCTCCTCTAGGCTGCAGCGCCACCGCCCCTTTCCACCCTGGTTGGGGGGGGTGGGGGGGCGGGGGAGAGAAAATGAGGAAACAGAGGAACTTGCCACAAGTTGTGCGGCTGCGGCCACCAAGGAGCGCAGTACCCGCGGCTGGGGCCCCCCACTAGCCCCGGGGAAGGGAACGGGCTAGACAGGGGAGGAGCGGGGAGTGGGGCCCCAGCGGCCCAGCCTGGCTCTGCCGGCGCCGTCCCCCATCCCCTCCTATCCAGTGCTGTCCCGTGCGGTCCAGAGCCCCGGAGACCCAAGCAGGGCAGGTGAGACGGGCGGGACGCTGTTCTGGGGAGGGGGCGCGCACGAGGTCCGGAGACTGAGCCTCACCCGCCCCTCGCCCTCCCAGAATGGGAGAGCGCGCCTGCCAGGGGGCCTGGGGTTTGCTTCCCCGCCCCTTCCCCATCCCCATCCCCATCCTCATCCCCATCCCTTTCCCTGTCCCCATCCCGATCCCTGGCGGCCGCTGTCTGGGGGAAGGGGGGAGGTGAACTCGGATGTATCTCAGGGTCTGGAGGCAGCTGAGCCTGCGCCCGGGAGCGGGGGTGGTGAGGACAGCACAGACTGTGCTTGCTGTTCGAGTACGACAATCGCTGTGTGTGGCTCCAAGTGTGTGACCGTCGCTGTATGTGACTGCCGGTGTGTGCGTGTGATCTTGTGTGTGAGCTAGGTCTCGGGCTCTGGGCATGACATGATGTGTGTGTAACAGTCTACATGATGGCTGGTGTGTGCGAATGCATCTGACTGGGGCTGTGGTTGTGTGGGCGTCCTGGTGGGTCTGCCTCGATGGGAGCCCTGGGCAGCCCAGTATGTGATCGCTGCCCCGGGGTACTTATTGATGAGTTCCGTTGGGTGTGGAATAGACCTATGCAGGGTGGACATCCATGCCTAGGGGGGGCCGTTTACCAGTGTTCTGAAGTCTGTGGTGCGGACTGTGGGCCTTCGGGGAATGTGTGTACTGTGTGTCTAGCTTTCTGCTTGCCTAAGTAGTGCCGGTGTTTGTACTTTTGCTGAAAGGTACTTGAACCTGAAGCTCTCTCCGTTGTGAACGTTGTGTGCATAACTTGAGTGTGGGGGTGGGGGAGAATCTCCCAAAGAACAAATTGAAAGCCACCCCAGGTTTCTAAACCTTAGAATCTGGGGACTCAGAGGCCTCCCCCTACCAAAATACTGCTCTTTTTAGTTTTCACTGGGAACAGAGTGGGTTGGAGGGTGTGGGGTTGGTTAGGGACCAGAGGCCAAGGCCAGGGAACCATGAAGAGCCTCAAAAGAATCCTGTCCCTCTGAGGCCTATTACCTGTGTGACCTTAACCTTCCTGGCTGTCCCTTCTATCTCTAGTTCCAGGATCTTTTCAGCCCGTGTTCCCAATGGAGGCTGAGGTGCCCTCAAATACCCTCCACCTATAGGTGAACCCGCACCCTTCAAAGGGCAGTTGGCCTTTTAGCCAGGACTGCCATCCAAGTCATAGATCTCATATAGCCCTGAAGATGAGGAGGAGACGTGGACAGGGGAACGAAGGCTCAGAGAACAGCTATTGGCCTTCGGGTGCACCATAGGAGCCAGGCCTAAACCTCAGGCCCTCTTGCCGGTCAAGGAGAGAACCCTGAGCTGCTGACCAATATCCCCTGTGTGGCTTCATATACTTAGAAATGACTTTGAGTCATCCCTTCCATCCTTCCACTGCCCCCCTCTCCCCTCCCCCCCACATATACCTTGTAAGAGAAAGGGGAAGAACTGAGCAGAAGCTAGGCCTCTGCCCTCCATTCTTCTCCCCATGCCTGAGTCAAATGGGGCTAGAGTCACCCACTCATCTTGGCTCCAGTTCCCTTTTCCTAGCAGAGTGTCCTAGGGGCTGAACTAGGCCAGGAGGAGGGGAAACTAGAATCCTGGAATGTAAGAGCTGGGAAGAGCTCTTAGAACATAGAATGTCAGATCTGGAAGGTCCTCCGGGAACATCTTGTCTTACCGGCTGACGTCCAGAGAAGCAATGTAACTTGTTCAAGGTCACACAGCAAGTAGGTGGCAAAAACAGGACTCTAACCTAAACTTGTTGACATTCGGTCTGGTGCAGTTTCCTTTTTTGTAGAATGGAACACACTGGCATAATATATGTATATATGTGTGTGTAAAATCTGTGATTCACCAGTGACTGTGGATGAAGGAACAAATGGGTGACAGGACTCTCAGGCCCCTTTTCTGGGCTCTCTTCTTTCTTGTACCCTGGGGAACAGCTCTGGGGCATGTGGGCCCTGCTTACCTGTTGCTGCACATTCCTCTTGTCCCAGGTAACCCCCAGTAACCCCTGGATCCTCCACATCTCAGCCAAGATGCCAACGGTAAGCCTGGCTTCAACCTGTGGCCAAGAATTTCCCAGCTTCGTGCTCCTCTTTGCCTCCCAGACCCTCCTGTGGGTATCCCTTGGTTGAGGGTGACTTATGACCCTTCATTGGCTTCCACTGAAAAACTTGACTTCCCCTTGGTGCTGTTGGGGGGAGGGGGGATGGTGGAGCCGGGGATTAGGTTCAGAGATGCCCTCTGCTATATAGCCTGGGCATTGGTGTCGATAGACAGCTAGCTGGCTGTCTGCCCCACCCCTATGCCCTTTCCCCCTCTCTGCCTTCCCCTGTCTCTATCTTCCTCTGTCTGTATCTCTTCCTGCCCTTGTGGCTGTCTCTGTCTTTGGGTCCCACTGGCCTCTATCTCTGACTATAGAGACGCTGGACACCGGGCACTCAGTGCATCACCAAATGTGAACACATGAAGCCCAAGCCAGGCGAGCTGGCCTTCCGAAAAGGCGAGGTTGTCACCATCCTGGAGGCCTGTGAGGTGGGGGCTGGGCCACAGGGGGGGATGGAAGGGGCCCAGACTCTGGGATACCTCTGGGGAGGTGAAGGCCAGATACCTTTGAGCCAGTGTCGACCTCAGGGAAAAGGGGGGGGGGGCATGGCTTCCGCTTCGCTCCCTCCGTCGACAGCTCTGGCCTCATCCCTCAGCAGAGCAAGAGCTGGTACCGGGCTAAGCACCATGAGAGTGGGCAAGAAGGGCTCTTGGCAGCTGGAGCCGTTAGAGAGAGAGAAGCCATCCCCACTGACCCCAAGCTCAGCCTCATGCCGTGAGTAGACAGCGTCCTCAGAGTTCACAACTCTCACAGCCCCCAAGGCTGTCCATAGGATCTATTTACCAGTACCTGCTATGCCCTTGATGTCAGCTTGTCACCGTAGCAGGATTCATGTTGCCCAGTGGTCCCGTAATTCCTAAAATTCATGGCATCCTTTGCCCAAGGTACCCACTGCCACAGTCCCCCTAGTCCCCCTCCCCCTTGTCCCATTCCCCCCCACAACTTCCTCTTCGAGTTCTAGGCCCTGCCCCAATTCGTCCACAGGTGGTTCCATGGCAAGATCTCGGGACAGGAGGCAGTAGCTCTGCTACAGCCAGCGGAGGATGGGCTCTTCTTGGTCCGGGAGTCTGTGCGGCACCCAGGTGACTATGTGCTGTGTGTTAGCCATGGCCAGGAGGTGGTCCACTACCGAGTACTGCACCATGGTGGACGGCTGACCATCGATGAGAATGTCTCCTTCTACAACCTTATTGACATGATTGAGGTCTGACAGCTCATCCTATTCATTACCTCTAGTGACCCACCCCCAGCCCTCCCACCCCATCTTTTACTTCCCTCTATTACTTCTATGTATGAGTCCCTTCCACTCCTCTTCCTGGCCTCCAGGAATCACTGATCTCCCCTCTAGGAACTTCCTTTGAAGGGGATAAGCCCTTGTGAGTCTCCTGAGGCCTTAGACTTGAGACCCCTAAATCTTTGTTCTCCCCAGGAATTCCTTAGCTCCCAACAACCATATATGGAAGCTAGAGTTCTACCCCCAGCAATCCTGAGAGAATCCTCCAGGGAATTCCTCCAATCCTTGCAGCATAGCATATCCCTACTTTCCTACCTCCTGATCTCTCTCTCTCTCTCTCTCTCTCTCTCTCTCTCTCTCTCTCTCTCTCTCTCTCTCTCTCTCTCTCTCTCTCTCTCTCCCCTCCCATCCATTTCTCAAGATTCTAATTGGGATCTCAGCCCAGCTTTGGTTACCAGGGAAACCAATCTAGCCGTCAGCAACTAGTGTCCATGGGAACCAAGGCCCCCTGGTTCCCCTTCCTCTCCTTAGCTTCCTGAGAGCCATTGGTCACCCTAGGAGGGAGCTAGAACCAGGAGTCCTCCCAATTAGCCAGCTAGCCCCAACCCCAGTCTCAGGAGAGGGTGGCCAGTCCCCTTTCCCTAGGAGGCTCAGTAGCCTCCATCCCATGAGTGAGTCTCAGCTCAAGCTGCTTTCTGTCTATCTGTCCATCCGTCCTCAGCATTACATGAAAGACAAAGGGGCCATCTGTACAAAGCTGGTGAAACCCAAGAGGAAACATGGGACCAAGTCAGCTGAGGAGGAGCTGGCCAAAGGTGCGGAGGGAAAGGAGGGTCTACAAGTCTCTTTTTTCCCAACTCCCTACAGGACAGAAACCTTAACAGAAGGTCTTATTGGGCAGGGAATCATAAGGCGGAAGGGAGAGGGATCAAGCATTTATTAAGTACTTACTGTGTACCAGGCACTGTGCTAAGCACTTTACAGAATATCTTATTTGATCTTCACAACAACCCTGGGAGGCAAATACTATTATTATTTCCATTTTGCAGTTCAGGAAACTGAGGCAGACATAAGTTAAGTGACTTGTCCACCAGGGTCACACTACTAGTAAAGATCAGAGGCTGGATTTGAACTCAGGTCATCCTGACTCCAGATCCAGCACTCTTTACCACCTACATGCCTGTAAGAAGATTGGGGTTCAGTCTTAGCTCTGCCATTTACTCAGTGCATTGACCTTGGGTAAGTCAAGTCAACAAACATTTATTAAATACCTGCTATGTACCAGGCGCTGTGCTAAGGCAAATCCCTTCCCTTCTCTGGGTCTTCATTTCCCCATCAGGAAAATGGGTACAGTAATGCCTCCCCAACCAAGAGATATAACCATGCAGTGGATAGAGAGAGCACCCCTGAGGTCAAGAAGACCAGGGTTTACGTTTTCCCTCTGGCCTCCAATAACTGAACTTTGGCAAGGGACTTAACCTTCAAGTGCTCTCAGGCAATTCTTGAAGGCTGTGAAGTACAGATGAATATGCTATCTGAACTGGTGGAGGGAGTTTCCATGCTAAGAGTTCCCTACTCTGATGAATTCCCAGGACTAGATTTAAAAAAACGACAACAACAACAAAAAACCCAACCCCCAAACAAAAGTCCAAACCCAAAACAGAAGCAGCCACTACAACCCCAGAGGACTGTTGTGAGAATCAAGTGAGACAGTGGATATAAATGGGCTTTGTAATTTTGTGAAGTGCTATTTTTATAGTAATAACGTGTCCATATGGGTGGACAACCTGTTGTACTTGTAGCTAGCATTTATATAGCTCTTTAAGATTTGCAAAGTGTATTACTTTGCATCTATTTGCATGTGTTCCCTCCGTGGTGGCTAGAAGGCTGGCCTGTAAGCCAGGAAGCCTTGGGTTCCCATCCTGTCTCTGATAAATACTGGCTGTGTGACCTTGGTCAAGTCACAACCTCTCTGTGCTCTGTATCCAGAGCCTTCTAAGCTGTAGAGCTGGAGCTGATTTGCATTGTTACAGGCAGTTACCTATTTGTGGAGCCCAGGGACAGTCCCTTTTCCTACCTCTATGTCCTGTATTCAGCCTGACTGAATGTGCGAAAAAAGAGGGGTGAAAAGACTCTCTTTGCTAGGTGGATGAGGTGGCTGGCCACAGCCGGGCCTGGATCGCACCTGATTGGGTTCTTTCCCCACAGCCGGCTGGTTACTGAACCTGCAGCAGCTGACCCTCGGCAGCCAGATTGGGGAGGGGGAGTTTGGAGGTGAGTGTGAAGGAAAGGATGTGGGGGAGGGGGAGGGCAACGGGACCAGGGCTCCCTCAGCTTCCTTCCCTGGAGTAACCCTTGCCCCCAACCCCCACACATCCAAGCCCCCAGGGGCTATGCCTCCTGAAAGAGACACTCGGTAAAGACTGAGCCCAGGAGAGACTCACCCCCGGAGCCTGAAAGAGACACAGATCGTGGTGGGGCAGAGGTTTGGGTGTGTGGAGAAGATGGGAGCGGGGGCTTGGCTGGGCTGAGTCTCCATCTCAAGTTCAGGCCAAGGCTCTGACACCTTCCCGGGCGTGGGCGTGTCTCAGCCGTGTTGCAGGGGGAGTACCTGGGCCAGAAGGTGGCAGTGAAGAACATCAAATGTGACGTCACCGCCCAGGCCTTCCTGGATGAGACTGCTGTAATGACGTAAGGCTCGGGACCCGTCTGGGAAGGCATGGAGGGAACCCCCCCACCCCTTTCCTTCCCTAACAGCGTCCCAGGGCTTTGGGGGAGGGGGTAGCTCCCTTGTCTGGGGCAAAGCAAATGGAGATTCCCAGTTGTGTTTATTCAGGTCTTAGAATGCCCTAGCTGGAAGGGACCCAATGGGGAAGAGACTGGGTCCAGACCTGGGTGCTCTAGCCCTGAATATATACAGGGTGACCTTGAGCAAACCTGCTCAACTCAGTTTCCTCGTCTGTAAAATGAGAGGGCTGGACCCAGGATGGATGTGTTCTGGGCACCCCTCCCTCCTTTATGCACACAGCCCCCATTCCTCTTCCAATCCATCCCCAGGAAGATACAACACAAGAACCTGGTGCGGCTGCTAGGGGTCATTCTTCATCAAGGGCTCTACATCGTCATGGAATACATGAGCAAGGTCAGCTTGAGCCTGTCCTGTCTGTCCCTCTCTCCTCCTCTTTTTCTGCTTTCTTCCCAGCTTATTCACCCTCTCTCCACTGCTGCCCCACTCCTCCTTGGGCTCCTCTCTCTTTGCTCCCCATCTAAACCCAGTGTTCCCCATTGCCCAGATCCCAGAGCCCTGCTAAAAGCAGGTGGTGGAGTGTGGAGGAGGGAGCAGGGGGCTGAAGAGATCTGGGGAAGGAGAAGGATGATGAATGGGAGAAGAAGAAAGGATAGAGGGATTTGAGGGAGGGGAAAAAGGTGAAAAGAATTTAGGGGAAGGGGGTAGAAGAGATTAGAAAAAGAAGAGAGAATTGAGAGAGAGGAATTGAGAGGAGAGGGGTACAAAGAACTTGAGGAAGGGGGTGAGGACTGAGAGAGGAAAAGACAGAGGATACTCAGGGAAAGGGGGGGGGACTGAGGGAAGGTAAAAGGGAGCGGAGAGACTCGGGGATTTAGGAAAGGAAGGAAACAGCAGAACTCACAGGAACCCCCTCTGTCCAATCTTCCTTTCATAGGGGAACCTGGTGAATTTTCTTCGGACCCGGGGCCGGGCCCTGGTCCACAAGGCTCAGTTGCTGCAATTCTCCTTGTAAGTGAGGGTAAGGGAGCTTGAACCCTCACAGACATTGCTTCTGACCCCTTCCCCCCCACCTCCCTAGGGAGTTGTGGATCAAGGCTGCTGAGGTCCCAGGGGAGGTACATAGTAGGAAGAGTGCTGAAGTTGAAGTCAGAGGACCTGTGTTCTAGCCAATCCCTGCTCTGTTACTTATTAGAATCGTCATGTTGAACGAGTCTCTTTCCTTCCCTGGGCCTCAGTTTACCTATCTGTAAAATGAGGGGGGTGGACCAGATGGAATCTGGGGTCTTTCCAGTTCTAATCATCTGATCCGATGTGTGTTTGTGTCTTATGCTGAGCAAGAAGATAGGGACCAGGGCATAGGAGACCATGGCATAAAACTTTATCTTAATCCCCGATCCCCTTTCCACCCCACTTCTGGGGCCAGGCACGTGGCTGAGGGCATGGACTACTTGGAGGGTAAGAAACTTGTACACCGAGACCTGGCTGCCCGAAACATCCTCATATCTGAGGATCACGTGGCCAAGGTCAGCGACTTTGGTCTGGCCAAGGCTGAGCGAAGAGGCCTGGATACCAGCCGACTCCCTGTCAAGTGGACTGCACCTGAGGCTCTGAAACATGGGGTGAGAAGGGGTGGGGGTCAGGGTGATCAATCAGCTGTCAAGGGGGGCTTCAGAGGTGGGAGTGAAGGAGAGGTGAACCCCAGTTTGAAAGACCTAGAATTGCAGAGTTGGAAAAAACCTCAGCAACTATCTAGTGCACCCCAAAGAACTCATACCCACTAAAGAATTCCCCACTATAACCAAGTATTAACCTAGCCTTTGCTTGAAGCTCCCACCTCCCTTCTGAGCCAATCCCCTACCCCCAGACACAGCCCAGTCCACTTTCGGACACCTCTTGGGTACAGTTCCCTTTTCCTGGTGCTGACCTCAAGCCTGAATTGTCTCTTTGCAACTTGCACTCCCTGTGCCTAATCCTGATCCTTCGGGCCAAACAGAACAGCCCAATAATACCATTTCCACGTGAGAGCCCTTCAAATCCTTGGAGATCTCTCCCCACCTAGTTTTCTCCAGGTTAAACATCCCTGGCTCCTTCCACTAGTCCTCTTGGACTTAAGAGCCTTCCCGATCTTGGACGCCCTCCTCTGGACATTCCCCAGCTCGTTGATGGCCTTTCTGAGCCGTAGTGCCCAGAACTGAACATAGCAGTCCAGATTTAGTCAGACCTGGACAAGGACAGCCCCTCACTCCTGAAAGACACGCCCCTCATTGCAATCCAACACCTCATTAGCCCTTTTGGTTGTCCCATCAGTGTTCCTTTGATGTGCTGTGTGACCTTGGGCAAGTCACTTAGCCTTTTAGGACCTTGCTTTCTTGATGGGGAGATTGGATCACCTGAATTAGATGACCTTCCCAGCTCTGACATTCTGGCTTCTAAGGGCCCTCCCAGCTCTGACATTCTCTTCTAAGTATTTGTTGAGCACCTACCCTGTCCCCAGCCTGGTATGTTCTTTGCTATGGAGGAGACACATGGTCTCACCAGGGATACAGGACACACCAACACCTCACAGTCCAAGCTTTTTTTTGACTCTGGACAGATCTGTGGTAGAGTCAGGATGGCAGGAGAGCAGAGAAATCCCTTAGATGGGATGGGCTCAGGGAATGTTTCCTGGAGCATGTGGGACTTAAGCTGAGGCATGAGGAAGGGCAGCAGCATGCAAGGGAGGTTCCCTCCAGATCCCTCCTCCTGTTTCTACCCACCACCCTCCGGGGTCTTTCTCCCTGCCCTGACCTTCCCTGATGATATATAGTCTAGGGTCAAGGGATCCCATAGTCTTCCCCTCATCTCACCGGTCCTCCACTTCCAATCCGGACCTGCAGAAATTCTCCAGTAAGTCAGATGTCTGGAGTTTTGGGATCCTTCTGTGGGAAGTGTTCTCCTATGGCCGGGCTCCGTACCCCAAGATGGTGAGTAAGCATGGCTTGAGGTATGCCCTAAGATCAATTGGTCCAGAGAAGTGGGGAAGAGTGATGCTTTAAGTTCACAATGCGGGGCAGGGACAGGATCAGATGGGAGACCCTGGAATCAGAGGGGTGTGTGTGTGACCCAGGAACAGAATTAGAAGGGGTGGGGAGAAGAGACAGCTAAGTGGCACAGTGGATAGAGCACCGGCCCTGGATTCAGGAGGACCTGAGTTCAAATTCGGCCTCAGATACTTTACACTTACTAGCAGTGTGACCCTAGGCAAGTCACTTAACCCCAACTGCCTCACAAAACAAAACAAAACAAAACAAAACAAAACAAAACCAAACCAAACCAAAAAAGGGGGTGGGGAGAGAGGGATACTCCAGGGTCAGTGATATAATCTGAAGGCCTAGGTTGGGGCTGGGGGGAGGAGGCACAGGGCTGAGGATAGGGCCAAGCAACCTTCGGTATCTCCTCCTTATCTGTCCCCAATGTAGTCTCTGAAGGAGGTGTCTGAAGCTGTGGAGCAGGGTTACCGAATGCAGCCCCCGGAGGGCTGTCCTGCCAGTGTCTATGCCCTCATGGGCAGCTGCTGGGAGGCAGAGCCTACTCGCCGTCCGGCCTTCAGGAAACTCTTGGAGAAGCTGGCCAAGGAGCTGAGGAGCGCAGCAACAGAGCCCGTTCCTGAGGGCAGTGCAGCCGGACCCCAAAGCCTCCAAGAACCTTGAACCTCTAGTCCTTGTGCCCCCAAGGCTGCAAGCCAGACTCTATAGGCTAAAGTGGAGGGCTCCCAGGGGCCTTGCCCAGCCCACCCCCACTGGGGACTAGAGGGAGATTGGAGAATGTCAAAATGCCTCCTCTTTTCTCCTTTCCTCCCTGGATAATTCCTGGGCTGAGAGAGCCATCCAAAGGGGGACCGGGGCTGGGTGGGAAAGTGCATGGGGTGGGTATGGTAGAGCTGCACCAGAGTTGATACATGCCCTCCCCAGCCTGGCCTCAGTTTCCTTGGGCTACAGTCATTGCTCTGCTGGCAGTGCCTACTTGGGGAATAGCCAGGGGATGTGGGCTTGGAGATGCCCCCAGATGGCCTCTAGTAATCAAGAAGCCCAAGGGTGGGCCCTGGCAAGCTGGGAGAAGGCGATAAAAGACATGGAGTCTTTATTATTCTGAGAACAGGCTTCTGTGTCTCTTTGTCCCTTGCCCTTGTTAACTCCCCCCACAGAGATCCTTACTGCATCCCACATGTGACAGTCGGCTGGGGGCAGCATCCCTCTTCCCCAGGCCCAGCTCTCATATTTGGTAACGCACCATGAACGTCCATCCCCTCCCTAAGCTCTTCCTCCAATCCACCCTGAATCACAGCTTTCTGTCATCCTGCACCCACGGTGGTCTTCCTGGTGGAAGATCATGGAAAGCTGTTCCCCTCCTAGGGATCTGATCTGGGATCACACGCCCAGTTTGACGAAGGATCTGTTCATGGGACCCCACCGCCTCTGACTAGCAGATATCTTGGATCTCACACCCATGGTGGTCTAGAGAAGGAGGATTCTCTTTCCTTTGGAACTCATCCCAGGAAAGGGAATGGAGCTCCTGGAAGCCATTGGGTGCAAACAGGCCTTGGAATGAGCTGGATGCTGGGGGAACGAAGAGAAGCTCACTGGAGCTCCATGAAGTAGGATCTTAGAGGCTCTGCATCCTACACCTGAGCAGGAAGCATCTCCAGCTGCTTGAAGGCTGAGGGAGGAAGCCTTGTACCTCCTGAGTCTGCCCATTGCTCTTGGAGTAGCAGCAGCTCTTAGGAAGTCTCTCTTTTAAAGTCTCCATCTTTCCCTTCGTTCTGCCCCTGGGGCCCAGCAGAACAAGCCTGCTCCCTCTTCCATACGATAGTCTCTCCAATACTTAAAGATAGGGCTTGTGTCTTCCTAAAGTCCTGATCGTTGCCAAATCTTTCATCCATCCCTGTCATCTGAAAAGACAGAAACCATGCCCTTATTTTCCCCTTGAAAGCCTTGAGGCTCCTTCTGAAGAAAGCTCCGAGGATTGGGGTCAGGCCTAGGGGTAATGAGGGGCCACCACAGCACCATACCCCAGCTCTCAGAGCACAGCCTAAGGGTCATCTGTCCCCTGTCCTTCAGGGGCCCAGTAATCTGTGTGGGCTGGTCTTTCTCCTGCCCCCTTAGGGCCTCTAAGCTGACACAGCGTCTGGGAGCATCAGCCTCCAGGACATAAGAGGCTCAGGCCCAGGCTAAAGCTACAGAATATCCTAACCCTCCCTGATTCTACCCGCCTGTCCTCTTAACTAATTTGCGGCCAATTAGTATAATTGGGAGACTTGTAAAGATGAAGCTCGTTAATGTTTTAAAGTGATGAAGCAATTAGGGGCCTCGCAAGGAGGGTAATTATGGAGGGGGCTCCCCCTCCCTTTCCCAGCCTGCTCCAGTCTCCAACACTATCTCCGTGGTCAGCCTGGACAAACTGACCGGGGCCGTTGTGGACAAAGAAGGTCAGAGCAAGAAAGAGAGGCCTTTGAAATCACCTAGGCCTGCTTTTATAGAGAAGGAAACTGAGGCCAAGGGAGGAGGTTGGGACCGTCTAGGCTTGCACAGTGAGTCAGCGGTGAAGCTAGGACTAGACCCCAGGTCTCCTGCCTTTCCACACAACTCCAAAGTCTTTCCTTCACGGGCATGGTGTAGTGGGTCAGACTTGGGTTTGAATGCTGACCCTGACACCTGCTAGCTGTGTGACCCCGGCCTCTTTCTGAATGTCAGCTTCTTTGTATGTCAAATGGGGAAAAGAACACCACCTGCACCATCTATACCACAGGGTGGCTGTTAGGGAAATCTTTTGCAAACCTGCAAGCCTTTTAAAACTATTATTTCCCAATCAACAAGTGTTTACTAAACATCTCCTGGTGATCAGGAACTGTGCTGGGCACTGGAGAAATAAAGATAAAAATGGGTAGCTGGAGACCTGTATCTAGAGTGGAGACATAATGGAGGTAGGCTTCTCCTTGGCCTTGCACTATGAGAGGGTAATTTCCCAAATATCTGGGTCCTGGAGCCCAAGTCCACCTCTCCAGAATCTCTTCCTTTTTCTTTTCCCCTCCCCAAGTCCTGGGGAGGCTCCTGGAATCATCTGTGATGTCAGTGGAAGGCAGTGAATGCAGCCTCTGTCTGCAGGTCAGGGTCTCTGAATCTGCCTCTTGACTTTGCCAACTAACTCACCATGTGACTGTAGGCAAATGTCTCGGGCCTCAGTTTCCTCCTCTATAACTTGTTACTGCTTCAAATAAAGTCTGCCTTGCCTTCCTTAACTTCCCTTTGGCTAATGCCTCATCCTTGGAGCCATAGAAGCTACCCTAGCTTCCCCGAGGCTAAACAGGCAAAACACAAACTCCAGCGAGTCCTTTCGAGAAGGAAAGGCAGTGATGGTGCGTGTGAGACCATCTCAGCAAAACCCAGAGAGGCTCCTCGGTGGCTTCTGTCGGCTCAGCAACTCTTGAAGACCATGCTTCGATCTGCTTTAGGTCCTTGGAGGGCTGAGGTACAGGAACATCTAGCTTTGATCTCATAGAAGGGATTCCCAGTGAGACCAGCTCAAGTCCCTTCCAACTGTGAGCTACTGTGATTCTGACATACTTCCTGATGGCTCTCCATCCATTAGTCCATCGGAGAGGGATGGGAGGCACCACGGAGAAAGCCTGTCCCTACCCCCTAGTCTCCCACCTGCTCACACATCACTCTATGAGCTGCCTCTCTACCAGGACTTCGACTTTGTCATTCCCCCCACCCCACCCCCTACCACCTTCCAGACCCAGGAGGACATCAAGGGGTAGCAACTGTCTGTCATCCTTAAAGGGGAAGGCCTCCCAATTAATCACTGGCTCTAATCTCTTTCCCCACTCTCCTCCCATTGCTTTCTAGTCTGTAAGGGCTTATGACAGGGGTCTGTAAAGATCTGCAGAGACAGGTGGGTGTCCCAGGGAGGAAGACTTGACCGGAGGAGCCCCCTGTTTCTGGTGAGTGCCATATGGCTGAAGGGGGTGGCTGAGACGGGATAGAGGTGGGGCAGAATCAGGGTGGCTGGCAGGAAGTAGTGCCCAGGGGATGGTTTGAGGGGACCCAGTGGGGTCAGGATCCCCAGCCCTGTGCTACAGACAGACAGGGAGGAGAGAAGATTGAGCCAGACAGAGAGAGACAAAGAATTCAAAAGCAAAATGGAGACAGAGTGAGATGTGTGGTGCAAAGAAAGCCAGAACACCTGAGTTCGGGCGTTGGGGAAGAGGGGAGCAAACGTTTGCTTTTACAATCACACAATCTCGGGCAGAGAGGGTTTCAGAAGACATCTAATCAAACCCTTTCCATTCTCATCCAGTGTATAATTGAAAAGCCCCGGTAACAGGGACTTCCGGGGCCTTCCCATTCTGCTTTTGATCTATCCAGAGTGTTTTCTTTTACTGAGCCAAAATCTGTTCTCCACCCCCTTCCCTCCCCGGGAACCCCTCCCCCCCATGGCTTCCTTCCTTTGCTCCTATTTCTGCCGTCCCTGGCCATGAAGAACTGTCTCAATTCCTTTGCCACACAGCTCTTCCTATAATTGAAAACAATTAGCATATGTTCTCTCCCTGCCCCCCACCCCGAGTCTTCTCTTCTCCGGGGTAGACATCCTCAGGTCCAGCCATCTTTCAGGTTTTCCAGTACCCTTCCATGCTGGCTGTCTTCCTGTGGAAATGTTCTGGTTTGTCCCTGTCTTCCCAATGTGGCTCCAGAACTAAGCAATGCTGCAGATGAGGCCCAACCTGGGCACAACACACTGGGATTGTTGCCACTTTCTTTAAAAACGAGATGCAGCCTAGGATCAATTTCTGCCTGGGGCGGGGCGGGGTGAGACTGTGACTACACCCTAAACTCCAGGGCTTTTCCCACATCAGGCCATACCCTATAATTGGGTCCTTGATTTTTTGAACCCAGTGGCATGTTTTTATAATTATCCTTAAATTTAATCCTATTAGATTGCGACCCGTCATTCTAGTTTATTGATATTGTTTTGAATCCTAATTCTGTCATCCAAGGTATTAACTTAGGCTCAGAAAACAGAACTTAGCTCATTGGGGAATATCTGCAGAGAAAAAAGGAACTAACAGTTTGCAACTGTCCCGCAAGTGACTAAGCGAGTGTGAGTTTGTGTGTTTTATTTAACTGCCTGAGCAAGGTTTCCAGGCGATGCCTTTGCCCCTAATCCAGCCTCAATACCCCTAGAAGATCTCTGGTCTGTGGGATCAACAGCTTAGCCCAGAGCTGGCTTCAGAGAGAAAAGGGCTATTAAGGGGCTTCAATGATTAGCTAGGAGTGGGGGAGGGGATAGACCAGCCCCTTACAGACATCTCATTGAACCTTAGACTCTCAGAGCCAAAAAAGGTCCGTTAGAGACTAGATAGTCCAACTCTCTTATTTTACAAATGGGGAAACAAAGGCTCAGGTTAAGTTACTTATTCTGGGTTATGCTGTGAATGAGTAGATTCGATTTGTAGCTTGTTAAAATTTAAGGCTAAACCAAGGACAATAGAAGTCAAATGACCAAGGCCAAAGTCATAGGATTTAATACACACTTATTAAGTGCCTCCTGCATACTTGGATACAGAGAAGAAAAAGTGGCATTTAATAATTGAAGAAACGGAGGCAAAGTGACTTGCCAAGGGTCTTATAGCTAGCTAGTAAGTGTCTGAGGCAAGCTCCAGGTCCAGAGCTGTATAGACTGCACTACGTAGCTTGCTTACATCATTCTTCTAGGGGATATGACATATACACACATAAGCAAAGGAAGAGAGAGGGCACTAGTGACTGGTATGATCAAGAGGGGCTTCATGGAGGGACTGAAGATGATGACTTGGTGCTTCAGAGATGAGCCAAGCCTGTGTTCAAGGCATGGGGGGCAGATGTCCTGTGCAGATTAGTTGGGTTTTTTTTTTTAGCTCTCAGTCTAGGTAATATGTCTCTGCTTCAACCTCTGAAAACCAAACAGACTGCAGATTCATCATGCTAACCTCCAGATCCTCCATCTGTTTCCTCCAAAGACTTCTCCAGATCGGCTAGGGGTGTGCAGGGCTAGGTGACAGACTGCCCCTCTCCCCTCCTCCCCCTCCCTCACCTAATCGTCTCTTCTCCCATTGCTTGCTCAGGTGGGGCAATGTTTCTGAGCAAGTGTGAGGGAGAGCCCGCTGAGGGAAGGCCCCCGGGGTTCGGGGAAGCGGAAGAGGCCCCTAAGAAGAAACACAGGAGGAACCGCACCACCTTTACAACCTTCCAGCTACATCAGCTGGAGAGGGCCTTTGAGCGCTCCCACTACCCTGATGTCTACAGCCGGGAGGAGCTGGCCACACAGGTCAACCTCCCTGAGGTTCGGGTGCAGGTGAGAATGTCGTCATTGTCTCCCCCTGCACTTCAGGTTAGGGTTGGGTGTGGGGGAGATCTGAGAGACCCTGAACCTTGCTCTCAGGGAGCTCCCAGTGTAGGTGAGAGACAAGACTTAGACATGGGGAAGAATGAGATTTCAGGACAGGAGAGGATAGAAGCAAAGACCAACTGGGACCTGGAATTCAGAAGAGAGAGAGATGTTGCTGGGGTTGGGGTAATCGTGGATGGGTCAGGGAGAGTGTTCCTGGGTAGGTGGTTAGGCAGGGCAACAAGCATGTATTAAGTACTTATTATACGTCAAGCACTGCGCCAAGTCGAGGGTATAAGATACTATCAAAAATAAAGATAACCCCCTTGAGGAGCTTACAATCTAATGGGGAAAGACAACTCCTTTTGGACTCCTCTCTCTTGCCTCCCTTCCCCATATTAAATCTGTTGTCAAGTCCTGTTGATTTTACCTTCATAATATCTCTCATATACTTCCTCTTCTCTCTTCTAACCCTGTCACTACCCGAGTGCAGACTCTCATTGCTTCCCCCCCACCCCCACCAGGGCAATGAGGGTTAAGTGACTTGCCTAGGGTCACAAAGCTAGTATCAAGTGTCTGAGGCTGGATTTGAACTCAGGTCCTCCTGAATCCAGGGCCGGTGCTCTATCTACTGCGCCACCTAGCTGCCTCCTCATTACTTTTCAATTAGACTACTGCAATAGCTTTCTGATTGGTCTCCCTGTCTCAAGTCTCTCCCCACTCCAGTCCATCCCCTACTCAGCTGTCAAAGTAATCTCCCTAAAGCACAGATCTGACCATATCACTCTCCTATTATAAACTGCAATGGTTCCCCATCACCTCCAGGATCAAATATTAAATTCTTTTCTTTATCATCCAGAACCCTTTACATTCTGGCTCCCACCTACTCTTCCAGTCTTCTTCATTCTCCTTCCCCTCCACCCTTTCAGTAGAGTCACACTGGCTTCCTGGCTTGTTTGTTCTTCAAACAAGACACTCCATTTCCAGATTCTAGCCATTTTCACAGACTGACCCCCCGACATGCCTGGAAGGCTCTCCCCTCTCATTTCTGCCCCCCCCCCTCCCACCCCCCCACCCCCCCCCCACCCCCGCTTCCTTCAAGTCCCAGCCAAAATCTTGCCTTCTACAAGAATTTTTTCCTCATTGCCCTCAATGCTAGTACTTTCCTTCTGTTAACTCCCTCTAATTTATCCTATATGTGTGTGTCAAAGACTGGGATAGGAATTCAGTATTTGACAAAAACTGCTGGGAAAACTGGAAGATAGTATGGCAGAAATTAGGCCTAGACCAACATCTTACGCCTTATACTAAAATAAGGTCAAAATGGGCACATGATTTAGACATAAGAGGTGATACCATAGGTAAATTAGGAGAGGAAGGAATAGTCTACCTTTCAGATGTCTGGAAAGGAGAACAGTTTATGACCAAACAAGAGAGAGAGAATATTATGAAATGCAAAATGGATGATTTTGATTATATTAAATTAAAAAGTTTTTGTACAAACAGAAGCAATGTATCCAAAATTAGAAGGGATGCAGAAAGCTGGGAAACAATTTTTATGGCCAGTACTTCTGATAAAGGCCTCATTTCTAAAACATTTTGGGAACTAAATCAAATTTATAAGAATCCAAGTCATTCCCCAATTGAGAAATGGTCAGGGGCAGCTAGGTGGCACAGTAGATAGAGCACCGGCCCTAGATTCAGGAAGACCTGAGTTCAAATCTGGCCTCAGACACTTAACATTTATTAGCTGTGTGACCCTGGGCAAGTCACTTAACCCCAATTGCCTCACCAAAAAAAGGAAGAAGAAATCTGGGCTCTTTTGGAAGATGATACCCCTTCTCTCCCCATGTTGATGCCCCATTCCCACCGCATCCCAAGCCCTCTAAGAGGAAGGGAGAAGCTTATAGGGACTGGGAGGCTGGGACGTTTCTTGTTTGGGTTGATCTGATCCAGAGCCAAGAGTTTAAAACCCAAGGATGAAAGTGCCGCCATCAGCCCTGTTCCCCTGAAAAGGCTATTGTGATCGCCAATATCCTTCAGGGAGTTAAAACTCTAGCAGACAAGAGTTAGGTTAGACACTAAGGAGAACTTTTCTGCCAGGGAAAACTTTAGAAAAGGTGCCTGAGGCAGAAGAGACCTGAGGCTAGACAGTAGGGGATGGGCCATAGAAAGTCCCACTGAGATGCTAGAAAACAGGCATAAAGACCTTGGGGTCAAGACTCCTATCTTCTATCCCCACCATCCTTCCTTCTAGGTCTGGTTCCAGAATCGTCGGGCCAAATGGCGACGTCAGGAGAAGCTGGAGGCCAGCTCAGCAGCAGCAGTAGCAGCAGCAGCCACCAAGCTTCCAGAGGCCCCCATGCTGGCTTTTGCTCGGCCTCCCCCAACTGCTTCACTCCCCCTGGACCCCTGGCTGACCTCAGGCCCCCCAGCCATGCATGCCCTCCCAGGCTTCCTGGGACCAAGGCCTGGCCTACAACCCACCTATGGGCCTCACGCCTTTCTCCATGCATCCTCAGGACCTCCTCCCTTTGGGGAGGCCTTTGGTCCCCTGGCAGAAGCTGGGGACGCCCACACTCGAAGTTCCAGCATTGTCTCCCTTTGTTTTCGGGCCAAGGAGCATGTCCAGACACTTGATAGGAGCTGGCAGCCTCTCTGACCCTGTCCCTGCTGCCCCTTCCTTGCCTCAGACTTAACCAAGGACGGTTGGGCTCTTTCAGGATCCTCTCTGCTGTGCTTTCCTCTCTTGCCCCAACCCACTTTGGAGCCCTTCAGGGATGCCTAGCAGGGGTCAGGAACAGTTGTTTGACAAGGGCTTTGACCATGCCAAAGATGGGTCAACTCAGAACCAGAAAGCTCAAGCCATTTGGCAAAGGAGACACAGCCAGAGAGTAGCAGGATTCATCCCAGGGGTGTGCTGGTAAATGTTTAATAACCAGCTTTCTAAAGAAAAAACAAATATGCACTGAATTCTTTTAAATTTGATCTGAATCATTAACATTTTCTCTAGACAATCAACAAAACAATAAATCAGGCCTTGATTTGTAGGGTTTGTCCATTAACAAGGTATAAATACCCACACTGAGAATTTAGTGATTGGCCAGAGCTCATAAGCATCATCTCTAGCAGATCATCCCTGGTTCGAGGGGAGGAGGGGTGGTGCATGGGGACAATGAAAGTATTGGCCACTCGTTGGTTTTTCTCCATCTCTTCTTCCTGAATGGGAGGGGAATAGGTGTGCCCAGTGTTGATGATACCTCCCCAATAAAGTTGGGTATGTATGTCAGAGTGACAACATTGGCCCCCCTATTGGGGAATTGACTCTGGGGCAACCTTGGGAAAAAGGCATTCTGAATGAACGTCAGAACTGGACAGATCTTCAACTGGCAGAGAACTTGGGCCCTGGTTCTAACTTGAGTGCTCTTCCCATTATGCGACACTACCTTTGCAACACAGAATGTCAATTGTAGAAGGAATTTCAGAGTCCAATTCCCCCATTTTCCCCATTGATTTACAGGTGGGAAAATAGAGCCAAGTAGGGAACAGACACACTCAAGGCCATACACATTGACTCAGGCAGTGACAAGGCTCAGGTCTTCTGGCTTTTGACTGGGAACATGTCAAACACTAAGGAAGAGGGAGGAGGCAGGATTATTTCCTCCTTCTCCCCCATAAACCATAGACCTCTGCCATCCTAAACTTCCCATCCCAGAAACCCTAGAGGTGCATGAGAGGATCAGCATCCTAGACTGGTGACAAAAATGAAAATGGAGAGGTTGGGAAGGTGGCAAAGTGTTGGGAAGGAGAGTTGGGGCAGCACAAGGTATTTGGTGCCTTGTAGCCACCAATGACACTTGGGGATGTGGTCTCAAAGTCAGCTGGTGATTTACCTTAATGTTGTGTATCAATTAGGAACAAGAGTAGAGAGGCAGTATGGGTACAATAAAATGTGTGCTGGATTTGGTCAGCAGAGATCAGTATCAGAATCCCATTTCCTATTCTAGCTGTGGGATCATGGGCAAAATATTTAACCTCTCTGAGCATCAGTTCCTCATTTAGAAAATGGGGACAATAGTAATACTTGTAGAACCTACCAAAAAGCAATATTGTTAGGTTCAAACAAGGTAACACATGTACAGAGATCTGCAAACCTTAGAGGACTAAATAATATGAATAGAATCTAGGCATCCTGGCTCCCAGTTCAGAACCCTGATATCACTCCTGCTGCCACACCAGCTGTCCAGGCTGAAGGATTTGAGGTGGCCCCAATTACATCTTAAGTGACTAATTAGGTAAAAAACTGATGCCATCCCCTCCTGGCATGATGCTGGGGACAATGAAGTCAATGAGGTGGAAAGAACTTGGCTCGATTTATGTCCTGGTGTTACCATGTTTCTTGGCCTAGCACGAGGAGACTGTTTTTGTTTGTTGCAGATTCTGAAATTCCTTGCTCAGAGGAAGCCAGCCAGTCCCCTTATCTTTGCACTCACCACTACTGGAAACACCAGGGAACTCTTTCTTATCTGGATTGAGTTGGAGTTCAAGGCAGGAGCTAATACTGATGAAAACCTTTTACATCTTGAACTTCAACACCTCCACTCACACCCAAGTCTCAATCTATAGTTATGTTTGGGTACCCTCACACCCATGTTCACAGCTGAGCCCTAACTTTATTCACTATTCATCCCTAACCCCATATCTCAATTGTGTAAACTTGTATTTGAAGAGACAGACATCATTTCTGGGTAATTAGTCATTTTATTAATAATGCCAGCATTTTAACAAAAGGAGGTCTGCAGCACTCTTGAATGCTAAAGTCAATCATGGAGGCAGGCTCATGGCTTACATGACCTTGGAAGAGGGGTGTTCCCAAGGATGGCAATAAACTCTGGCTAACAATGAGAGAATGAATATTACAATGAGGGGCTAGATCTATTCAAATGAACTTTGATTATGTCATTTACTTCTAAGTTACCCCTAGCCTTGGGCAATCTAAACAAAGAATATATATATAAAAAAAAAAAAAAGGCAGCTAGGTGGCACAGTGGATAAAGCACCGGCCCTGGATTCAGGAGGATCTGAGTTCAAATCTGGCCTCAGACACTTGACACTTACTAGCTGTGTGACCCTGGGCAAGTCACTTACAACAGCCCGTAGTGTCTCATTCCCCACCACTTCCCCATGACTTTTCTTTCCTCTGTTTCATTGAGGGGTACAGTGGTTCAGATAATCTCTAGCCCTGGAGTGCTTGGTAGTAGGAGAAGTAAGCCTAGGGATAGGGGAGCTTCCTGAGACTATTATGATTAATTCATAGGTCGTCTGGGGAACTGGATGGATCTTGAAGCTTCTTACTAGGATTCAGTACATAGTAAGTGGACCTGTGGCTGATAAGGCAGCTAGAGTGAATTAGGACCAGGCTGGAGTGGGAACCACCACCTCTTCCCTCAGAGACTGCCATGCTCCTTGGTAATGTAGAGGCCTGAGCTAAAATTCTGACTCTTCCTTTCTTCCTCCCTCCCTCCTCTCTCTCATAACATTTTATTCCCCCCAATTACATGTAAAAACAATTTAAAACATTCTTTTAAAGTTTTTAACTCTGAATTCTATCCCTTTGTCCTTTTCCTGCTCCCTCCCTGAGATGATAAGCAATCTGATAAAGTTTATACATGTGGAATCATGTAGAACATATTTCCACATTCATCATTTTGTAAAAGAAAACTTAAAAGAAAGAAGGAAAGGTGCGGAACCTAGGTGGCGCAGTGGATGAAGCACTGGCCCTGAATTCAGGAGGACCTGAGTCCAAATCTGGCCTCAGACGCTTGACACTTACTAGCTGTGTGACCCTGTGCAAGTCACTTAACCCTCATTGCCCCCCAAAAAAAGATTAAATTTTTTTAAAAAAAGGAAAGAAGGGAAAAATATTATGCTTTAGTCTATATTCAGATGCCATCAGTTCTTTCTTTGGAGATGGACAGCATATTTCGTCATGAGTCCTTTGGAACCGTCTTGGATCTTTGTGTTGCTAAGAAGACCTAAGTCATTCACAGTTGATCATAGTTGATGATATTGCTGTTGCTGTGTACAATGTTCTCCTAATTCTGTTCATTTCCCTCTGCATCAGTTCATGTAAGTCTTCCCAGGTTTCTCTGAAAGCATCTTGTTCATCATTTCTTATAGCACAATAGCATTCCATTATAATCATATACCATGACTTGTTTAGCCATTCTCCAATTAATGGACATTCCCATAATTTCCCATTCTTAGCCACCACAAGAACTACTACTACTACTATCACCACCACCACCACCACCAGTAGTAGTAATAGTAGTAGTAGTGCAAATATTCTTCTACAACTAGATTGTTTCCCCTTGCCCTCTTTTTAAATTTCTTTGTGATACAGACCTAGTAGTGGTATTGCTGGATCAAAGGGTATGCACAATTTTATAGCCCTTTGACCACAGTTCCAAATTGCTCTTCAGAGTGGTTAGATCAGTTCACAACTCCACCAACAATGCATTAGTGTCTCAGTTTTCCTACATTCCCTCCAACATTTATCATCTTTCTTTTCTGTCATATTAGCCAATCTGATAGGTGTGAAGTGGAACCACAGAGTTGTTTTTAATTTACATTTCTATAGTTAATAGTGATTTAGAACACTTTTCCATATGATTATAGATAGCTTTGATTTCTTTGTCTGAAAAATGTCTGTTTATATCCTTTGATCAATTGGGGAATGACTTGTATTCTTATAAACTTGATAGAGTTCTCTATATGTTTGAGAAATGAGGCCTTTATTGGAGATACTTGATATAAATTTTTTCTTTTCAGTTTTCTGCTTTCTTTCTAATTTTGGATGCATTGGTTTTGTTTGTGCAACCACTTTCTAAGTTAATATAATCAAAATTATTCATTTTACATCTCTATATCATGTTTGGTCCTAAATTCTCTCTGATTCTTTCCCTGGTTCTATATGACTCTTAAGAGCCACCACTTTCCCCAGGCTGCTGTGGGAACCTCAACTTGTCTTTGGGTGTTTATATTCGATATATTAATATTTTCATAGTTTCATAGGATTTATAGCTGGAAAGTCCAATCTCATTTTAAATTACAGTGTTGCCACTTATTAGCTTTTCCTATTTCATATAAATAGATACTTATTAATTAGTAAATACAAATAAATACATGCAAAGTAATTTCAGGAGACTAGACTTTCTCCAGACTCTTCCTCCTCCTTGTATGCTATAACACCCCCCACTGGGATTCCTTTCTCTCCCTGCCTCCCTTTCTAACTCCTCCTTATGTACGGTCTTCCCCTGTTAGAATGTAAGGCACTTGAGGACACTTACTGTATACAATGTTCTCCTAGTTTTGTTCACTTCACTCAGCATCAGTTTATGTAAGTCTTCCTAGGTTTTTCTGAAATCTGCCTGTTCATCATTTCTTATAGCACAATAGCATTCCATTATAGTCATATACCATACTGCCTATAATCATATACCAGACTGCCCGTGAGGACTGTGACTGTTTTACTTATATTTATAGCCAGAGTACCTGGCATAGTAAGTTCTCTCTCTCTCTCTCTCTCTCTCTCTCTCTCTCTCTTGCTTTTGCTCTCTCTCCCTCATCCTTTCCCACTGACATTCTATGTTCTAAAGTCCCTCTAAGCTTTAACATTCTTTGCCTCTTCCCCTCCAGTATAAGGCAGGGATAGACCTTCGGTAAGAAGAACAGTTTCTGACCCTGCTTCTTTGGATGCTCGGTACATAGGTCATATATCCTTTTCCAGATGCAGTCCCCCACAGGGGAAGGTTTGTGCTCTTTTGTAAGCTGGAGCTACTTGATCCTTTGTGTGAATAAGGCAGAACACTGGCCAGTGAGAGAGGCTGAAAGCAAAAATCCTTTCCTGGGTAGTAGCCAGCAGCATGTCTAGTTGATAACAAGGGGATATCTATTGTGTCCCCTGGGGCAGTTGGGTAGCCTCCTGGGCAGGGCTGATAGTGTTTCACCTGCCAGCCTCTTCACTACGTAGCCATAGTCCAAATCTAGGGCCTATATTGAACCAGGATGAAAAATGTTCCAAGTTTCATTTCTCATCCCATTACCAAGTGGGTGCCCAGGGCCCTACTAAGACCTCCTGGAGATTCCACTCTCATCCTTCCTGAGACGAAGAACTCTGGACTGGGAGTTCAGCCTTGAATTGGCCCTGCCTTTGTCATGACTTTGCTTCATCAGCTTGGATAAGTCCTTCACCTCTCTAGGATTATTTTTTCAAATCTAACATGAAGTTGGGGTAGATTAGCTTTCAGATTGGTTGTTGCCATTTGTTTTGCTTGACTCTGCCAATTTGTTATTTGTTATTCTTGTGTTTCTTTTTTTTTTTTCCACTGAGGGAGTGAGGGGAAAAATTAAATGTTCGATGATTGAAACAAATACAATTTAATTTTAAAAAACTGGTTGCAGCTTTGATGGTCCAAAGCTCACTCAACCTGCCCCACTCTTGAACAATGAACAGTCATTTAGAAAGTTCTTAATTCTCTCCTCTTATAAAGTAAAACCCCTTCCCTGAATCCCTCCTGAGTAAAGTTTATTCTGTAGTATTGTGCGATAGTGGGGGCATGGGAGTGGGGGGTGAGGAAAGCAAGTTCTGGAGTTAGGAGACTTGGGACCTATAATTAGTGTCATTTTCATCTGTAAAATAGGGGTGATTTGCAGGGCTGATGTAAAGAAAGCATTTTGAAAATCATTAAGTCTGATAGTGTCATGGGGTGCAGAGCACCCCAGAAGTTCTCTGGAGCACATCAAGGAACCTTCTCCTTGAGAAACTAAACCAGAGGACAGATAACACCTAGAAGAGATAAGTGGAACCAAATCGGACTGAGCTAGCTTTGGAACCTCCACCCTTCATTCTGGTCTCCCTTACCCTGGGGAGAATAATTTGGGTGTGGCTGCGGCCTTTGTGTTCTGAAGAGGGATCCGTAGCCACCCCTCACCCAATTCCTCTAGTCACTACCAGTGGGGGATGGTCCTCTCTCACTAAAGGAACTTTTCACGGGCAGATGGTCCACCCCCATCAGTCCTCTATAAAAGTACCTTCCAGTCTCCTGTTCGAGGAGATTGGTACCTCTGAGACATGTGCTTTGTGCCTATCTCCCCATGAGAAGTCCAAGGATTTCTTTCATGGTTTCCCTCCCCCCACCCTTCCCTTCCCTTGCTCCTAAATAAACTACCACCTTATTCTAACTAAGTTTTGTGTGCAAGAGGGTGTAATTCTTTAAAGAGAAATTCCTAAGAACCCCAACCCATACCTCATTTCCCCCCATATCAATAGCAATATGGACGAGAGAGCCTCCCGTCCTATTTAAAATGGTCTCTTAGTTGTTATGGAGACAACTTGGAGTAGTGGAAAGCACATAAGATTGGGAATCAGAGGATATGAACTGCTCTGATTCTCATTCACAGCAGTCTTATTGTTCCCAATAATTCCTCCATTTGATTGATTTTTTCAGAGTCAAAGCAAAACAAATTCCCACATTGTCCATGTCCAGAAATATGTTAGAGGTGGAATCGGAGGGTTGGGGCTAGAGTTGGAGGGAAATGCCTTATTCTGCACATGGAGTGAATCACCTCTCTGTCCCAGAGGTATGTAGCTGGCCTCATCAAGGTTCCTCTGGAATCCTGGTTGGTCACCATGTTGATCAGAGTCCTTAAGGCTTTCGAAGTCCTTTGAATTTATAATGTTGTCATTGTGACTGAGATATATATACTTTTAAGAGTCCTATAAATTCACTAATAATTACAAAAATACAAATTAAGGCAATTGTGTGGTTCTACTTCCCATCTGTGTTTGTCCAAGTTGATCGTAAGGGTGGTCTGGTGCATGTGCAGGTGATTTTGTATGGCATGCCAGGGAGCTGCTTATAGGAGAATCATAATGAGGTGTAAGGAAAGTGCCTGGGGCGGGGGGCAGCTAAGTGGCACAATGGATAGAGCACTAGCAGTGGAGTCTGGAGTACCTGAGTTCAAATCAGGCCTCAGAACATTGACACTTACTAGCTGTGTGACCCTGGGCAAGTCACTTAACCCCAATTGCCTCACCAAAAAAAAAGAAAAAAGAAAAAAAGGAAAGTGCCTGGGGGGAAAAATGGACCAAGAAGATATTCTGTAGCTGGTTCCAGCTGGCACACCATGAATTAAAGAGGGGCCTCTTTGGCCCTAAGGCATTCAAGATCACCTATCAATCAGCTGCAACGGAAGTTCCTTCCTTTCAATCCCCTTTTCTTTCATTAAGTGACTCCCTAGTTCATGGGGTCTAATGAGAAATCTTGGGAGTTTTCAAAGGGTCGGAGAGCAAGTGACAGTAATTAGGGAGTCAGCCCAGGCTGGGTTTCTCAGCCAATGCACCATCAATCCTCAGAGTAGCAAGAAGTAGCCTTTGAGACCATAGCCCAACGGTAGCTGAGACGCAGACTCATTCAGCTGTAGCACTGAATTTGGACTGTATTTCGTGGGACCAGTACTGTGTAGGAAGTGTGCTAAGTTTTGATCCTACTCTCTCAGAGACTGAGGTGAGTAGCAGAGAATATGGCCCCGGGTATTGGAAGGGGAAATGTTTGAATGCTTGTTCTTGTATCTCTGAAGTGATGTCCCTTTGCAAAAGCTAATCAGTGGTAAATGGAGTTGAGGCTCACTCTGGCTCCAAATGATTGGGGGGAACACAGACAATGGGGGCTCAAGTGAATGGCAGTAGAGAAAAAGCCAATCGCAAACACCTCAAAGAAAGAGGAAAAGGACCTATATGTGCAAAAATATTTATAGCAGTTCTTTGTGTGGTGCAAAAAACTGGACACTAAGAGGGTGCCTATCAATTGGGGAATATGTTTTTGCCATATTCCAGTCAGCTGTGCATATTCGTTACAAGAGTTTTGTTTTTTCAAGGAGGAATGGGATGCAAGAAAGAAAACAGATTTTTGTTAAATTTTAAAAAATTGAATTTAAAATCCTATAAATTTGGGGGCAGCTAGATGGCACCGTGGTTAAAGCGCTGGCCCTGGATTCAGGAGTACCTGAGTTCAAATCCAGCCTCAGACACTTAACACTTACTAGCTGTGTGACCCTGGGCAAGTCACTTAACCCCCATTGCCCCACAAAAAAAAAATCCTATAAATTTGGACTTCAAAATTATTTGTGTTAACAATGGCCACAGGGGACACTTGCCAATTTGGACATTTCTCTAAGCAAAGAAAATGGCAAAATACTCCGGTGTCTTTGCCAAGAAAACCCTACAGAGAGTATTAAAATGATAAAACAGATGACATTGGACGATGAGCCCCTCAGGTTGGAAGGTGCCCAGTTTGCTACTGGGCAAGAGTGGAGGACAAATACAAGTAGCTCCAGAAAGAATAAAGTGGCTGGGTCAAAGCCAAAAGGGAACTCAGGCAGAAGCATCTGGTGGTGAAAGGAAAAGTCCAATACTGTAAAGATCAATATTGTGCAGGAACCTGGAATGTAAGATCTATGAACCAAAGTAAGTTGGATGTGGTAAAACAAGAGCTGGAAAGGTTAAACATCTATATATTGGATGTGAGTGAACTTAAATGGATGAGAATGGGTACGTTTAATTCAGTTTAATACTACGGTGGGCAAGAATCCCTTAGAAGAAATAGAGTAGGGGCAGCTAGGTGGCAAAAAGGACAGAATGTTTATCTGTTCAGATCCAAGGCAAACCATTCAGCATCACAGTAATACAAGTCTATGCTCCAACCACTGATGCCAAGGAGGCCAAAGTTGATCAGACCTACATTTTCTAGAATCAACGCCAAAAAGAGATGTTGCATTCATCACGGGGGATTGGAATGCTAAAAAGTAGGAAATCAAAAGATAATTGAAGTAACAGGTCCTGGAGTATAAAATGAAGCAGAGCAGAGAGAATTCACTGGTCTTAGCAGACACTTTTTTTCAACAACCCAAAAGGCACATGGACATCACCAGATAGTCAATATAAAAATCAGATTAATTATATATTTTGCAGGGGCAGCTAGGTGGCGCAGTAGATAGAGCACCGGCCCTGGAGTCAGGAGTACCTGAGTTCAAATCCAGCCTCAGAAATTTAACACTTACTAGCTGTGTGACTCTGGGCTAGTCACTTAACCCCAATTGCCTCACTAAAAAAAAAATTATATATTTTGCAGCCAAAGGTGGAGAAGCTCTGTATAGTCAGTTAAGAAAAGACCTAGAGCTGTCTGTGACTCAGATCATGAGCTTCTTATTGTGAAATTCAGACTTAAATTGAAGTAGGAAAAACCATATAGGTATGACCCAATTAACATCTCTTCTGCATGTGAGTGATGAATAGATTTAAGGGATTAGATCTGGTAGATGGAGTGCCTAAAGAACTATGGACAGAGGTCTGCAATATGTGAGAAAATAATTATTAATAATGGGTTTTGGGGGGGAGACCCTTTCTCTTCACCCCTACTTCTGAAGGTTCAGGAGACTTTAGCTAAACCCAAGGCCTAATCCTGTGCAGGGTGTACAAAGAATGGAGATAGACTCTTTTGTGTCTAGTTCAGTGAATTCAGGGGATTAAACCACACCTAACTGCACTAGCCTTTGCCCTCAGGGGGTCTCCAATTAGACCCTGATGTCTTCAAGGTAGAGCTCATTTTAATGTGGACCACTCTCAAGTCACTGCAACCAATGGAACTGAAGGATGCTAGCAAATTAGCTTTGATCAGTGTATAAGGAGCAGCCTCTATCAAAAAGAGTAAAAAGATTGTACTGCAGGGAGTTTACTCTCTTTCTTCCTGGGACTCAATTGAACTCTTTACTAGCCCTCTCCTTGCCCTCTTGGCTCAATATGCTGGGTATATAATTATTTAGGCCTGTAAACCTGTGACTAGCAAGGAAGTTAGGGAGATACTTGGTAATAATATATGATATTCATTATTATTATTATTTTTGTGGGGCAATGAAGATTAAGTGACTTGCCCAGGGTCACATAGGTAGTAAGTGTCAAGTGTCTGAGACTAGATTTGAACTCAGGTCCTCCTGAATCCAGGGCTGGTGCTTTATCCACTGCACCACCTAGCTACCCCTGTGATATTAATTAATAATAAATTCTTACTGTCTAAACCAGTGAAATAGCCTATAATTTGTAAGTAGCAATATTTTAGAAAAACCTAGCCTAATTCCCCAATAATTTAATAAACAAATATTGTACAAGAGGCAGCAACAAAAAACAAAGAAAAAGAACAAAAAGAAACCAAAATGACTGTCTAATGAGGCTTTACAATTAGTTGAGGAAAGAAGGAAAGAAAAGGGAAAGGAGAAAGGGAAAGATATACCCAACTGAATGCAGAATTCCAGAGAAGAGCAAGGAGAGTTCAGAAAGTTTTCTTCAATGAGCAATGCAAAGAAATAGAAAAAAAAAACAATAAAATGGGAAAGATAAGAGATCTCTTCAAGAAAATTAGAAATGTTGAGGGTACATTTCATGCAAAAATAGGCATAATAAAAGACAAAAATGGTAGGGATTTAACAGTATCAAAAGAAATTTTTTAAAAAAATTTTTTGCAGGGCAATGAGGGTTGTGACTTGCCCAGGGTCACACAGCTAGTAAGTGTCAAGTGTCTGAGGCCAGATTTGAACTCAGGTCGTTCTGACTCCAGGGCCAGTGCTTTAGCCACTGTGCTACCTAGCTGCCCCCCAGTATCAAAAGAAATTTAAGAAGTGGGAAGAATGCACAAAAAACTATACAAGAAAAACCTTAACATCACTGACAAGCAGGATGGTGTGATTGCTGATCTAGGACCAGACATACTAGAGGATGAAGACAAGTAGGTTTAAGGAAGTATTGCTAACAATAAGGCTAGTGGAGGCAATGGAAATCCATCTAAATTCCTAAGTTTTAGGATTTAAATTCCTGAAAGATGATGCTATTAAAGTGCTGAACTCATCATTCCAGCAAATGTGGAAAACTCAACAGTGGCCACTAGATTGGAAAAGATCATCTTACATTCCAATCCTAAAGAAGGGTACTACTAAAGAATGTTCAGAAAACCAAATAAATGCACTCATTTCACACACTGGCAAAGTTATTAAGATTCTGCAAGCAAGGCTTCTGCAATATGTGAATTGAGAAGTACCAGAAGAACAGGCTGTTTTTTGAAGAGGCAGAGGAACTAGATTTCTCATAAAGTCATTAGCTTCCATTTGCTCAATCCTAATTCTTAAGCAATTATTTTCTTCAGAGAGCTTTTGTATTTCCCTTTCCATTTGGTGTTTCAAGTTGTTGACTTTTTTTTCATGACTTTCCAGCATCACTCTCATTTCTCTTTCCATTTTTTCCTCTATCTCTCTCTCTCTTTTCTTTTTTTTGGTGAGGCAATTGGGGTCAAGTGACTTGCCCAGGGTCACACAGCTAGTAAGTGTCAAGTGTCTGAGGCTGAATTTGAACTCAGGTACTCCTGACTCCAGGGCCAGTACTCTATCCACTGCGCCACCTAGTTGCCCCTCCTCTATCTCTCTTAATTTATCTTTTTTTTTCTTTTAATGTATAAGGTATTTTATTTTTTCCGTTACATGTAAAGATAGTTCTCAACTTTTGTTTATACAAGCTTTACAATTTCAGATTTTTCTCCCTCCCTCCCCTCCCTCCCTCCTCCCCTAGACAGCAGGTAATCTGATATAGGTTATATCTATATATCTCTATACATATACATAGATATAGATATATACACACACATATATATATACACATAATAACATTAATCCTATTTCTGCATTAATCCTGTTACAAGAGAAAAAATCAGAGCAGTGATGCAAAACCTCAAAATAGAAAAAAAAACCAACAGCACCCAAAACAAAAGAAATAATATGGTTCAATCAGCATCTATACTCCACAGTTCTTTCTTTCTTTTTTTTTCTTGGATTTGGAGATCCTCTTCTATCATGAGTTCCCTGGAACTCTTCCGTACCATTGCATTGGTGAGAAGAATATAGTCCATCACAGTAGGTCAACACTCAATGTTGATGATACTGTGTACAATGTTCTTCTGGTTCTGCTCATCTCACTCATCATCAGCTCACGTAAGACCCTCCAGGTTTCTCTGAATTCTTCCTGCTCATCATTTAATTTATCTTCAAAATCCTTTTTGAGGGCTTCAATGGCCTGAAACCAAGTCATATATTTCTTGGAAGCTTTGGATGTAGGAGCTTTGACTTTATCTTCTTCTGAGGGTATATTTTGATCTTCCTTGTCACCAAAGAAACTTTCTATGGTCCGCATTTTTTTCCTGCCTGTTAATATTCCTAGCTTATTTCTTGACTTTTAATTCCTTCTTAAAGTGGGGCACTGCTTCCAGGACGCACTGTCCCAAGCTTCAGGAGGTCCAAGGTGGTACTATATGAGGAAAGGCATGTTCTGCACTTCCCTGGCTTGTGCTCTAGTGTGTAAGTTAACCTCAGACCTGCTTGCTCTTTAACTCAGGAACAGAAATCTGGTTTACTGTGGTTGCAAGCTTGGACTTGGCCTGCGCCCCTCCCCAAAACATGCCTATTTTTGCATGAAATGTACCCTCAATCTCTCTAATTTTCTTGAAGAGATCTGTCTTCCCCATTCTATTGGTTTTTTTTTCCTATTTCTTTGTTGTTGAAGAAAACTTTCTCGACTCTCCTTGCTCTTCTCTGGACTGCTTCCTGGTTCCGAGCATGGGGAACACAACAGAGTTCTGCCTCAGCACCAGCAGAGACCCCTGCTATCCCCCTGCTCTTCTCTGGACTGCTTCCTGGTTCTGAGCATGGGGAATAGAATAAAGTTCTACCTCAGCACCAGCAGAGACCCCTGCTATCTCTCCCCCACCCCCCACCCCCACCCCCAGCCAACCACTCAATCCCCTCATTGGTCTGTGAGCTGTTCTAGAAGTAGCTACTATTCCTAAAAGAGAGTTACAGAAAAACACCTATTTCTGCTTTATTGGCTATACTAAAGCCTTTGACTGTATGGATCATAACAAAATGTGGCAAGTCCTCAAAGAGATGGGAGTACCAGATCATCTTACTTAACTCCTAAGGAACCTATGTGTGGGCCAAGAAGCAACAGTTAGAACCAAACATGAAACCACTGATTGTTTTAAGAATGGAAAAGGTGTACAAGGCTGTATATTGTCACCTTATTTATTTAACCTATATGTAGAGTATAGCATACAAAATACCAGGTTGAAGGAATCAAAAGCTGGAATTAAGGTTGCCAGGAGAAATATCAACAGTCTCAAAAATACAGGGGAAAAAATCTGGCTTGAAGTTTAACATTAAAAAATAAACAAGGTGGGGGGCCGCTAGGTGGTGCAGTGGATAGAGTACCGGCCCTGGGTTCAAATCTGGACTCAGACACTGGGCACTTACTAGCTGTGTGACCCTGGGCAAGTCACTTAACCATCACTGCCCCGAAAAAAAAAAAAAAAGAAAAAACCCAACAAAAACCAATCCAAAAAACTAAGCTGTTGACAACTGGTGCCATCACTTCCTGGTAAAGAAAGGGAAACAAAATAGAAGCAGTGTCCAGGTTTATATTCTTGGGCTCAGAGATCATTGCAGACAGTGACCATAGCCATGAAAGTAAAAGATGCCTGTTCCTTGGAAGGAAAGCTATGGCCAATCTGGACAGAATAAAAAGCATAGACCGCCACAAAAGTCCATACAGTCAAAGCTATGGTTTTTCCAGCATCGATGTATAGCTGTGAGGGTTGGACTACAAGGAAGGGTGAGTGTTGCAAGAAATGATGCTTTCAAACTGTGAGGCTGGAGAAGACTTTTGAGAGTCTTTGACTGTATGGACTTTTGTGGCAAGGTGATGTCTATGCTTTTTATTCTGTCCAGATTGGCCATAGCTTTCCTTCCAAGGGGCAAGCAAGGAGATCAAATCAGTCAATACTTTAGGAAATAAATTCAGGCTATTCACAATGTAAAGAATTAACTGTTATTTGAGGTTTTTATGACGCCATCTTTTGGCTAGAATTAAAAAAAAACACCTTGGCGCGCTCACTGGCCTGGGCTCTGCAAACCACATGGTGCTCTACCCACTGGTTGTAGCTGTTGCCATGGCACTGGCACCTCACGTCATCACCACTCGCTGATGCCTACATGGGTCTGGCAAAATTATAATGATTGGAAGCCTAGTGAGGGCAGTCATGTGACTGTCAATTGGCTGGGGGCTGTATGAGGTCAGCCTGGGGTCTGCTGGGAAGAAGGGATGTTTTCTGCCATTCTAGCGTGAAGCTGGAAGGCGACAGGGCACTGCTGTGTGTTCTCAGGTGATTCCTGGGTGGTGGTGTTATTCAGGTTGTATAATTTCCCTTTCCCCATTTTATTCCCTTTCCCTTGATCCTACTGATCCTGTTTGTGTTTTTTAAGTTCATTCTTGTTAAAAAAAATCCTGCTCTGTTTTGAGGGAGGCTGCCGGTCTCCTTCCTTGCCCCAATATTGTGGTGAGCCGCCTAGCTAACACTCCCCAATTAAAAATTGGTCCCTACAACTGGAAAGTCAAATACTGAAGCTTAAAACTCAAAATACTTCGGCCACATAATGAGAAGACAGGATTCATTGGATAAGGCCCTGATTTTAGGAAAGATTAAAGGCAAAAAGAAAAGGGGGTGGCAGAGGATGAGACAGATAATGTCAAAGAAACAGTGAACAAGAACTTGGACAGATTTCAAGACATAATAGAGATAGAAAGGCCTGGCATGAGTTAGGATTCATGGCATCAGGAAGAGTTGGACACAAAATGACAACAATTAAGCAGAAAAATGCTTACATTAGAATAATCATAAATCAATAAAAATTGTTTCTGGCAAGCTTGTGCATAAAATGAAGAATATAGTCCAATTTCTCTTCCATAACATTTAACAAGGTATCTTCCTACCCCTGCTTGAAAATGTCCAGTGATGGGGAAAATTTGCTATTACATGTTGCAGGTCAAGCCACTTTTGGATACTCCTAATTATTGGGAAGCTTTTCCTTAAAAAGCCTATTATCAGGGCAGCTTGGTGGTACAGTGGATAAAGCACAGGCCCTGGATTCAGGAGGACCTGAGTTCAAATCCAGCCTCAGACACTTAACACTGGCTGTGTGACCCTGGGCAAGTCACTTAACCCTCATTGCCCTGCAAAAAAAACCCCCCAAACCAAAAAAACAACAACAAAAAATACCTAAAAAGCCTATTATCTGCTTTTTTGCAATTTCCACCAATTATTTCTGTCTCTGCTCTCTGGAGCAAAGGAAAAGAAAAATCATTCTAAATCCAAGTACTTTAAATACAGTGATTCTTATCTCACCCAATCCTCTTGTCAGTAGGCTAAGCATGCCCAGTGCCTTCAGCCAGCTTGCCTTGGGTGTATGGTTTTGAGTTCTCTTACCGTCTCAGTCAAAACTGTTGGTCACTGTCCTTCCTAAAATGTGGCATCCAGATTTGAAGACAGGACTACTCCACATGGGGTCTGACCCATTCAGTGTGATTATCACCTCCTGTGCTCTGGACACAATGCCTCACTTAATGTAGACTAAGATCATAGCAGCCTTTTTTGCTTTGTTTTGATTTTGATGATTATTATTATTTTTGCAGGTCCGTGAGTGTTAAGTGACTTGCCAAGGGTCACACAGCTAGTAAGTGTCTGAGACTAGGTTTGAACTCAGGTCCTCCTGAATCCAGGGCCGGTGTTTTACCCACTGCACCACCTAGCTGTCCCCAAGTCTTTTCATTTGATCACAATGGGCTTTTTTCAAGACTCAGATCAAAGCTTGCCCTCTGCAAGGGCCTCTGAGAGGCCCTTCCCAATCCTTCCCCTCTAGTGGTACCTTCCCAGATTACCTCAGAGTATAAGCAGATTTACATTGTCCATATCCTATACCAACTACATAGTTGCATGTGGTCTCCCTCATTGCAATGTGAGTTCCTTGAGACCAGGAACTATTTTTTTGCTTTTTTTTTTTATCCTCAGCACTTATCACAGTGGCTAGTACTAGACTGTAAGCGCTGAATAAATGCTTATTGATTGACTAAGTGCTAGGGATACAAAGAAATACAAGAACTTGGTCGCAGCCTGACAAGTCATTCAGGGAAGGTTGGGCAGGAGAAAAGACAGGTTTGTACTTGTCTCCTGGAGGGGACACCAGGGCAGGCAGCAGCTGTAGCTTTTCTCTTCCAAATGCCCCTTCTCAAGCACTCTCCTTGAAGGGATGGCTCTTAAATCCTAGCCTGGCCCTAGCAGCTCAGATTTCACCAGTCATTCACCATGTAATCAACCTATTCAGCTCCATCCACCTAGCCTTGGTAGAAGGGGAGGAGGAAGAACAGAGAGCGGGGTAGTTGAGGCAGACAACGTCTTCCCTTACTTGCACTAGTCCAGGTCAAGGACTTTTTCTTGGCCAGCACTCCCTGAGAGAGGTTGAGAGGGATTACAGAGCCAGACTCCCAGTTCTGGGATCCAGTGGGGTTTAAGAAGTTTATAAGAGTGTAATCACATCCTCAGAAATGCTGCACCAGGAGATAGGTAGCAGCACAATTGAATGGAAAGAGTCCTCAGAGTCAGTAGGCCTGGGTCCTGGTATAGCCCCCATAACTCTTTCTGTGACCCTGGCCAAGTGACTGAACTTGTTTTCCTATCTGTAAATTGGGGATAATAATCTCTGCTTTGCTAACCTAACAGGACTGTTGGGAAGATCAACTGCAATAAGGTGACAAGTCTTGGAAAGGTCTAAACCTCACAACATGTCAGTTAAGTTTCAGCATCATTAAAGTCCAGGCATGTGTTTCCTTAGGAAAACACCACTCACCCCAGGAGTCAAAAGACTCTCTTTTTTTTTTTTTTTTTGGTAAGGCAATTGGGGTTAAGTGACTTGCCCAGGGTCACACAGCTAGTAAGTGTTAAGTGTCTGAGGCCAGATTTGAACTCAGGTACTCCTGAATCCAGGGCCAGTGCTCTATCCACTATGCCACCTAGCTGCCCCCATTTCTTTTCTTTTTTTTTTTTTTTTGAGCCAAAAGACTCTCAAGTGATTACAGGAGACTCCAGGGAAATGGAGGATAGGAGGATGGGATCTTTGGAGAAGCAGAGATAGAGAAAAGGGAGTGGGGCTGTTTCCTTGTGTGACTAATGCCAACCATTCCTGTGCCCATCCCTGTGGGTTCTCTTGGAACTAGAACAATGACCCCCAGGGGAGCTGACCTCCCCACTCCCAAACTCCAAGATCAGAAGAGAGCACACTCAGTGAACAGGTGTCATTCTGCTCCCAAAGAAACTCCTGGGAGGGCTTTATTCCCCTGTCTTGGGCCCAGGTCCTGCCAGCCAGCCTTGTAGTACAAGGGGTTGCTGGGAACCTCAGAAGGTAAGATAAGAGATGGGATTGAAGAATCATGGTCCAAGAACAGAAGGAAAGGAACTATCTCTTCCACGTCTTGCTTCCCCCCTCTAGAAAAAATACAATGTTCTTGGGAGAAAACCCTTTTCTCTGTGGCCTCTTCCCCAGTCGTCCAAAGTCCTATCTTGGTATGAGGGCCCAGGAGGGAGTCCCTAGGGGATCTCCCATCACAGCATGTCTGAGAAGAGGGATGCTACTGCCCTCCCTGTCTTCCATCACAGTTTCTTGTTCTTGTGCAACCTGTTGTGCCTCCAGATGTTTTGTTTCCGCAGGAGCCGCCAGTACTCCCGGCTTTCAGGGTCCAGCTCCTCCAGTGTCTTGGGGGGGCCCAGGTTCATCTCAAAGAGCCTGAGAAAGAGAAGGGAGTCATTGCCCTGATCAACAACCTTCCATGGCTCCCCATGATCTAGAGAAGAAAGGGCTAAGTCCCAGATCTAAGAATGGTTTTTACATTTTAAAATGTAATAAAGCTGGGGAGGCTAGGTGGTGCAATGGATAGAGCACCGGCCCTGGATTCAGGAGGACCTGAGTTCAAATCCAGCCTCAGACACTTGACACTTACTAGCTGTATGACCCTGGGCAAGTCACTTAACCCCAATTGCCTCACCCTGCCCCCCCCTCAAAAGTAATAAAGCTTTAGCTAAAAATATTAAAAAAAATTCTTAGTTTTGCAGCCTTACAAAAATTTGTGAATCCCTGATTTACATAATGAAGACCAGATTCCTGAGCCAAGTATTTGAGGTCTTCCACAGTCAATTCCTGTTGCCCTACACTACCCCAACTAGGTAAGTCCCCTTACCATTCCCTACACAGGCCAGGACAATTTCTGCTCTTTTCTCCTATCCAAATCATCCTTGGAGACCCAATTTAACTCCCACCTTCTATAGGAAACTTTGAATCCAATTCAGCAAGCAGTCATTAAGCACCTACAAAGGACCCTGCCAGGTGCTAGAATACAAAGCCAAAAAAACCCTCCAAAACAAAACAAAAAAAATCCCTCGAAACCAGTCCCTGCTGTCAAGGAGCTTACTTTCTATTGGGGGATACAACATATAAACAAATGAGGGGCTACAAGGTAACTGGAGGAAGGAGAAAGCATGAATGAGTAGGGTCAGGGAAAGCCTGATGGACCCAACTTCCCAAGCCCCTTTAGGGAACACCCCCTTTCTTCCACTCATTCAGGTTTACAATTGCAGAGTTATACTCGACTATTCCCTCTCCCCCACCTCCCCTGGGCTTTGCTGAGTCTTGCCCATTCCACCTCGATCAGCTCTCTGATATCCATCCCCTTCTGTCCACTCACATGGCCTTCATCACTTCTTTTTTTTTTGGGGGGGGGGTGAGGCAATTGGGGTTAAGTGATTTGCCCAGGGTCACACAGCTAGTAATTGTTAAGTGTCTGAGGCTGGATTTGAACTCGGGTCCTCCTGAATCTAGGGCCTGTGCTCTATACACTGCCCCACCTAGCTGTCCCTTCCTTCATCACTTCTTGACCAGACTGTTTCAAGACTGGCTTTATTAGACTCCTGCTTCTCCCCTTTTAAATCTACCCTCTGTACAGTGGCCAAAATAATCTTTCTAAAGAAGTATGACAGTGTTACTCCCCTGCTCAATAAATATGAATGGCTCCCAATTGTCTCTACACCAAAATACAAACTCCTCATCCTCAGCCTGCCATTTAAAGCCCTTTCCAGGTTACCTTTTCTAGGCTTCTGGACATCAGTCCCCTTCACAGGCCCTCTACTCTAGCCAAAGGGGTATCTCCATATTCCCTGAATTCTGCATTCCAGTTCCTATCTCTCCGCCTCTGTACAGGCCATCTGTCCCCTAAGTCCGCAGTGTCCTCATCTCCATCTTTTAGAATTCCTAGTTTCCTTCTCCTGAGGCTCAGCTCAGGAGCTACCTCTTACACAACACATTTCCTTTTGGAACTGGACTGGAGGAAAACAGTTTCTTTGTCAATCCAATAAACATTTGTTAAGCACCTACTGCATGATTCTCAGAGATGAGGAGAGTACACTACAGGCATGGGGGACTGACAGCTTATGCAGAGGTCTATGCAAAGGTAGGAGACAGAAAGCTGAGTCTGGGGAACAGCATCCAACCAAGAGTGACCTTTTCCTCCTTTGAGCTCCAAGTAAGAGACATTCTCTGAGACTTTTTAAATTGGGGCTAGAGCTGAGGAGAGGAAGCTATGCCTCAGGGGTGCCCTTCAACTACTCACCAATCAGGATACTCTGAATCAGGCTTCAGGGCCACTTCAGGGCCCTCTTTGTAGATGTTGACCCCCATGGCATGTGTGGTAAGCAGGACGGGGTCCTTGCATACATCGGGGTCCTTCAGGGCCTGTGCAGGTAACGCTTTGCCTTTGCCTCCTTTTATGACTGTGAAGAGAATGACAGCTCAGCTCAGCACTGGGCCAACTATGCCAGGACAGAAGTCAAGGAGCATTTATTAAGGGCCTACTATGTGCCAGGCACTGTGCTAAGCACTGAAAAGGTTAGTCATCCTCCCCATCTCCTACATTCACTTGACAGATATGATAATGATGGAGAACATTTATATAGCAGTGCTTCTTATGTGCTAGATAACATGCTAAGCGCTTTACAATGATTATTTCATTTGATCCTCAATGACAAACCTGGGAGGCAGGTGCTATTCTTATCCCCGTTTTATGATGTAGAAAACTGAGGCAAACCAAGGTGTAAATGAAGATCATACAGCTAGTAATGTCTTTAGGTCAGAATTGAACTCAGGTCATCCTGACTCCAGGTCTGGTGCTCTATATACACCACCTGCCTGCCCCAGGGGTAACTCATTAGCCTTCTCTGGGCTTCTGCAAATTGGACCAAATGATCTCTAAATCCACTTCAAGTTCTGACTATTTGATATGTCCTAAAGTTCCTCCCAGTTTGGATATTCTACATCCTAATATAGGTCCCTTGTAGCTATGACATTGGGCAGCCAAGTGGGGTGGTAGATAGTGCGCTGGTCCTGGAGTCAGAAGGACCTGAGTTCAAATGTGACCTCAGACACTTACTAGTTGTATGACCCTAAGCAAGGCACTTAACCCTGTTTGCCTCAGTTTCCTCATCTGTGAAAGAGCTAGAGAAGGAAATTGCAAACCTCTTCAAAATCTCTGCCAAGAAAACTCCAAAAGGGGCCAGGAAGAGCTGGACTTGACCTAAAGGATTCAAAGCAGCTCTGACATAATTCAATAAAGTCTAGCTTGAGTATCTATCTCCACTTGGTTTACAGTGGCACAAAGAGCAATGGATCTGGGAATTGAAACATCTGAGTCCAAATCCCAGCTCTTTTACTTACCTAGTTGTGTGACCCTGGGTGGGTCATTTCACTTTTTTCAGAAATCGCCTTCCTTTGCAAAATAAGATCCCTTTTGCTCTCTTTTCTTTCTCATCTCCTGCTTTGCATCTCCCCCACAGAAGGAGCTTAACAAATGCTTGTTGATGGGGGGAGCCCCCCCCCCCCCGGCAAGCATTTATTAAGCACTTACTGTGTGCCAGGCCTCACAGAGATGAACTCAAATGATCTCTTTCCTGAGGCCAAATGACCCCCAAACCCTCTTTCTCGTCTAACAGTCAAAGCCCAGATTCAAGGAGGTAGGAGAGGAAAGGGACAAGGTCGAGGTGGAATACCGCCTAAGGCGGGGCCTGCACAGAGCTCAGTCCCGCCCTCCTTCCCGCTCCGCAGACCTAGGCCCACAAGTAGCACCAGCGCACAGCGTAGAGCGCGGTGACCCAAGCCCATAACCAGCGCCTGCGCATTGAGCTGACAGACGCCGCAACCTCAGCGTGTCTCGGTCTCGGTCCCGGTCCCATGGCCCGCATCGGTGCAAATTCGAGGCTGGTCCCCGATCTCTGTTATTGCCCAGTTCGGGCTAACTCACCTGGCTTCTTAGCATATCCCCGCAAAGAGAGACTACGAGGGGCGGCGGGACCCCGTAGCGAGCATCCCCACAAGCTGTTCCAGCCCCGGGGTACTCCGAAGACAAACCGAGCAGCCATAACTTCCTCAGGTCGCTGACACCGTATTCGTCACAAGGGAGTGCCAGAACTGAGATGGCCGCACAGCATTCTGGGAAGTGTAGTTCCTACCGAGAAGCTTGAGTAGTTCCCAGATTACAGAGCTAGGAGGGGCCTGAGGGCTGTGTACTCCAACATCTACCTAAGAAAATTTAAAAATTGTAAATCGGAAAAAAAACCCCAGAAACTTTAGTGGCTCCCGAGTAAAGTTCACACTCTGTTCGGTATGCAAAGCCTTCTAGAGCCTAGAACTTACACTACCTTCTCAGCTTTATTATTTTTCCCCCTTCGACACTCTCCAAGGAAACTGCCCTATTCCAAACTATAGCCTCCAGTTCTCCGTATTTTTATTCGTGCTGTGCCTTCTTCCTAGAATGCATTCCTTTTCTCTTTGCCTCTTGATCACAGAATTTAGAACTAGAAAGCTTCTAAAGGTTAGATCTCTTGTTTTACAGACTAGCAAAATGAGACCCAGGGGGCTTAAATGACTGTTTAAGTCTTTCTTATCCCTTAAGCCTGACTTAAGTACCTTTTCAGGAAGTCTTCCTTGTTAAGTACCGACCTTTTAAGTACCTTGTTTTCTTCCTCCTTCGTCACAGGTATGAAAAGCCTTTATTAAGCAGTTATTTACTAAATTTGCTCCCCTCCAAAACATATATTGTTTTCTATTATAGTTATCCACCAGAGGGCGGGCCTCTGAAAGTCAGGAACACTTGGGATTAAGTCCTGTCTCTGACACTTGGTATGTGACTATGGGGAAATCACTTAGATTTTCAGTGCCCGGGACAGCCTCTAAATTTATAAATTTCAGGATGGGGTGATCTGATGCATCATTTCCACCCCCAGGGCTCCCTACACCAGTGAAATCAAAATCAGTCTGCTCTTGCCTCTCCTTCCCATCCCCCAAGATATCTGTGTATGGAGAAGTTTGGGGAGGCATCGGAGTGATACAGTGGACCTCAGTTCAAACCCAGCTTCAGACACTTACTAAGCTGTGCGACCCTGAGCCAGTCATTTATCTTTTTTCTTCATCTATAAAAATGGGGATAACAATAGTACCTACCTCTGAGGTTGTTCTTAGGATCAAATGAGAAAATACTGGTAAGTCACTTTGCAAATCATAAAGTACTATGTAAATGCTTATTATTAGCTACTGAAGAATATAAAAATGTGAGGATATGGTATGGAATTGAGGCAATTCAAGTCTGACGTTTTAAATGTCAACAAGGTGTTGACAGCAAAAAAAAAAAAGGTTTCTTTACATAAAAAGGAGGTTTTGTCTTTTGTCCCAGTTTTAGAGGTCCAATTTCTGGTGAGAATATATAATACAAAATAAGATAATTAAAAAGTCGGTACTTAACAAGTACCAAAACATCCTGCTGAAGGTCTTGTAGTAGAATGGTAGAAATAACTCTGGATTTTAAGTGGGAAGAACCACTGAGCTATACCAGATAGCAATATCAATTCCCCCCCCCCAAAAGTCACCCTTATTTGAGAAATACTGTAAGTGAGCCATACCTTTGTTTTGGAGGTGCAGAAAGATACCAAGAGGCAAGTCATCTGCAAAATGGGGATAATAATACCTGTGGTTTTCATATATCATAATCCTGAGTCTGGATACTCAAGCAAGATGAGTGACATTAAGTAAGGGGCTTTGCAAGGCTTAAAACATATAAAATGAAACAGCTATTATTCCAGCCCTAATTTTCTCCCATTCATTTCCCCAGGAGATATCCACGTAGCCACGCCGCCCGAACTTCTCAGGAACTACGTTTCCCAGCAAGCCCCTGGGTGGCGCCGGCGCAGTGCGGCGTGGGGACCTGGCCTGGCCGGGGCTGGGCTGGGAGCGGCGACGGTGACCTAGAGTCGGGGTTCAGCGGAGATCCCAGCGCACTGGATCTGGGACGGAACTCGGAGGCGCCCCGGAACCCCGGCCTTGCGGGAAGGCGCAGCTGCTTTGGAAGTAATTGTGGGGACAGAACATGGTCCGGTCAGGCCTGGACCGAACACTTTGGGGATTTGGGCCAGGGGTGTCAGGGAAAGGGGAGGGGGTTGTGGAGGGGGTTGGGCTTGTGGCGGAAGGGGGAGCCTGTGTGGGGGAAGGGCCCGCGAAAAAAATTGAAGGGGAAAGTGGAGGTGAAGGGGGGTGGGGGGGACTGGCTTCAGTCCTCTCCTATGACACTTAGTAGCTGCTTGACCCTGAGAGTCACTAATCCATTCAGCTTCACTTTACTTATCTATAAAATTGGGGCAGCCAACTGGTGAAGTACATAGAGTACCAGCTCTGGAGGCAGGGAAACCCGGGTTCAAATTAGGCCTCAGACACTTACTTGTGAGACCCTGGGCAAGTCACTTAACCCTGTTTGCCTCAGTTTCCTCCTCTGTAAAATGAGCTGGAGAAGGAAATGGCAAACCATTCCAGTATCCTTGCCAAGAAAATCCCAAAGGGGGTCACGAAGAGTCTGACAGGACTGAACAGCAATAACAAAATGGGTTAATAACAGTAATACTACTACCCACCTGCTTCCTGGGAGGTTTATAAGACTCAAAAGAGATGATTTATGCAAGGGGCTTTGCAAACCTAAAAACTATATAAATGCCAGTTACTGTTAGCTAGCGAGGTATTTCTAGAGTGCTTTAAAGCTTGCAAAGCACTTTACAAACATTATTTCTGACTTGTATGAACTGATGTACAGTAAAGTGAGCAGAACCAAGAGAACATTGTGCACAGAGACAGCAATATTGTTTGATGAAGAACTCTGAATGACTTGACTGTTCTCAACAATACAATGATCCAAAAGGACTATTGATGAAACATACGATTATCCACCTCCAAAGAAAGAACTATTGATAGAACACAAAACTAATTTTCACTTTCTTTTTCTTCCCTTTTATTCAAGTTTTCTTGTACAAAATGACTAATGTGGTCATGTTTTCCATAATTGTACATGTATAACCCATATCTGATTGCGTACCCCCTCTGGGAGGGGGGAGAGGAGGGAAGGAAGGAGGGATAAAAATTGGAACTCAAAACGATAAATAAAAATGTTTATTACTTTAAAAAGCATGTTATTTCCCTGCATGGTCACAGCAACCCAAAGGGGTAGGTGCTGTTATTATTCTAATATCCCAGATTGAGGAAACAGAAATGGAGTGATTTGCCCAGGGTTATACAGCTAAGTGTCTGAGCCTGCATTTGAACTCCTGACTCCAAGTCCGAGACTCTCTCTACTGCACCATCTAGCTTATTATTCCTCCTGTTACTATTATTTCTATTATTATATTATTAATCCAGCCTTTCTATTTTACAGATGGGCCAACTAAGGCCCAGAGATTTAACTTTCGAATGGTCACAAAGTGGCAGAGCCTACTCCTTGAAGGTGCTAGTGTGAGAACATGGATTCCAATGTGTGTTCCTCAGAGCCTCCAGCCATGGACCTGGAGGACTCAGAGGCCTCTGTTCCCCTCTTTTCTTTTGGTTCCCCATCCTCAGTTGCTACTCCCTCAGGACCTACTTGCCCTTGGGACCCAGCAGTCCCTGAGGCAGCTCCAGCCAATGACCTTGAAGGGACAGGGCCCAAGGGTTTGGGGAGTCTGAACCAGATGGACCTGGATGAAGACCCTAGTGGACAGGAACTCCAGGATCTGGTGAAGCAGTTCCAGGCCCTGCCTTCAGACTTGCCAGAAGCACCTTCCCCAGGTGGACACCCCTGTCCCCTCCATATCGCCACTGGCCATGGCTTGGCCACTCCCAAAGCCCCAGAAAATCATGGACTTTTGTCATCGGAAGCCAGGCATGAAGATCTGCTGAGTCTCCTGTGCAGTGAGGGAGTAGCACCTCTGACCCACACAGAGCCTCCAGACCCCCAAGGCCCTCAAGAGCCAGTCCCCTGCCTTCTCCAGCCCCCGAAGGACTGTGCTGAGAGAACAGAGGAGGACTGTGTGGATGAAGAGTGTAGTTCTAGTAGCTCCCCAGAGCCCTGGCTGGGACCTGCTCCTCCTATGGTCCATTCTGAGGAGCCGTCAACTGATGCTGGCACTGCCCGGGTAAATGATTTTCCCATCTCCCTCAGCAAAACCTAGAAGCCAAACCAGACCTTGTTGCTAAGCTCCCTCCTCTCTCATGTATCTTTACAGACCCCGGAAGCCTTAGCATCCTATCCTGCCTTCCAAGAAGGTGAGTGTCCTCTTCCTTCTCCATTCTACCAGTCTGGGATCTGAGGGGGGAGTCAAACGGGGAGCATAAGGGCCCATTCCTGCTTCTGAGATGGCCAAACTAGAAGGCAGGTAGGTATTCTGCAGGCCTGCAGGGGAATGGAGGTCTAGACTGGGAGGTCTAGACTTGAATGAGGCTGTCTGTGCTCCCAGAACCCATCAGTTCTCCAGTTGAGTACTGCAAATGACTTTGAGCTTCTAGACTAATCACATTGCTCACTGGGAGTCATAGGTGGTATGGGTTGTAGTTATAGACTTTGGATGTGGGGCGACAGGTTTGGGATCTCCTAAGGTTCATGGCTCTGTGAGCACCCCAGGGGCTCCCAGAGAGAGAGCCCTGGGAACCACAAGTGTTATAGACTTTGGATGTGGGGCGACAGGTTTGGGATCTCCTAAGGTTCATGGCTCTGTGAGCACCCCAGGGGCTCCCAGAGAGAGAGCCCTGGGAACCACAAGTGGGGGCCACAAGCACTCACCTGCTTGACTCCTGTCCCTGCCTCTCCTGTTCTGGTGTCTTAGTGGCAGGGCCCTGTGACCCAGAAGACCTGCTGGATGGTGTCATTTTTGGAGCCAAGTATCTGGGCTCCACCCAGCTTGTTTCAGAGAGGAACCCATCCCCGAGTGCCCGCATGGCCCAAGCTCAAGAGGCTGTGGATCGGATCAAGGTAAGGCCCACAAGGATGGGGAAGGAGAGAACAGGAGGAGGAGAATGTGATAGGGTGAGTTTGTCATCATTTCCTTTTGCCCTCCATGGACAAAGGTCTGAAGATAAGGGACTAAGGGTTGGAACTAGAGCTAAATCTTCACACACCTCCTCCCCTGATATCTGACTCCTGTGCCTTGATAGTGTACACAGCTTTGGGGAAGATCATGGAGGTAGTCAGGGGCCTTTTCCCATTAGGGCCCTGCCTCTGAATTGAGTCAAGCAGGCAGGTATCGCCCAGGGAATTTCCTGGTTTTATTTCCTCCGTTACTGCCTAATGGGTCCCAAAGTCCCCATAGATACCCTTCCCACCCCCACCCCCCCAACACACCCTCCACTTCTTTTATAGATAAGGAATCTGAGGCTTAGGGAGGGTAAATGTCTTGCCTAGGGTCAAACAGGTAGTGAGTGGGAGAGATGGGATTCCATTAATGCCAATCCAGTGCTCTTTTCTCTCTGTCTCTAATGTGGCTTGTCAGGCGATAGGCATGAGGGCCCCATTGAGAGAGCAGAGGACTGGGCCCTGGCTATAGCCAGAGCTGCCTGGTTCCCAAGAAGAAAGGAGAGAGGCTGGGATGGAGGAGGCCTTGGTCTGGCCCAGCTTGCCCTGAGTTCTCTTCAGGCCTGTGGCCCTCACTCCTGTCCTTACCTGCAGGCTCCTGAAGGAGAGACCCAGCCCATGACTGAGGTCGATCTCTTCATCTCCACAAAGAGGATCAAAGTCTTGACAGCCGACTCCCAGGTACCGGCCCAGGAGCGTCAGGGAGGGAGAAATAGCTTGGCTGTGACAGGGGGCACAGTGCGCCGGAGGGGGGCCTGATGGGGAGCTCCCCGCCAGGCAGTGGCAGGGTAGGGCAGCAGGGGATGATGGGTCTAGAGAGGAGTTTGGAGCCCGGTCATGGAGGACTTTCAAATGCCAGGTAGAAGGGCTGCTTTTCTTCTCTGTAAAATGAGGGGGTTGGACTGGAAGGACCCCTGAGGTCCCTTCTACTTCTCACTCTTTGAACATATGACTCTTGGCAATGTGGAGCCATTGTAGTTTCTTAAACAGGGATTGATTGAAAATGATGGGCTGGGCTGGGCTGAGTATCAAAGGGAGAAATGGGAAAAGAGGTCATCATAAGTAGCTTTTGTAGTGGTTGAAAGTCCGCAAAGTCCTTTTCTTGCAGTAGCCCTGAATGGTCAGTAGTACATGTTCTATCCTTTTTTTTTTTTTTTTTAAGATTGAGGCGGGTAGCAGTGGATAGAGCTCAAGAGTCAGAAGTCCTGAGTTCAAATCTAGCCTCAGACACTTACTGGCAGTGTGACTCTAGGCAAATCACTTAACCTCTGTCTGCCTCAATTTCCTCACCAGTACAGTGAGATAAGAATATCACCTACTTCTTAGGATTGTGTTGGGAGGCCCCCAAAAAAGAATGTATAGTATATGGAAATGCTACGATTGTTATTAAAGAATGATACTGAAATGCTAGCCATGATTGTTATGAATAGACGAGGAAGCTGTGGCTCAGAGGATAAATGACTTAGAGGTGAAGGAACATGGTCACATAGCTACCTAGTGTCCTAATCAGGATTCAAATCCAGGACTTCTGACCTGGGCTCAGGGAAGTTCACGGATCTGCCCAGTGCATACTTCCTGCTCTGAGTCCCTTTCCTCTGTCCTTCATCCCCACCAGGAGGCTATGATGGATCACTCCCTGCAGACCATCTCCTACATTGCCGACATTGGCAATGTGGTGGTGCTGATGGCCCGAAGGCGTCTGACACGGCAGCCTGGCTCACAGGATCGGCGTCTCTACAAGATGATCTGCCATGTCTTCCACTCAGCAGATGTGAGATGGAGGCGGGGCAGGGACTAGACTCTTCTGAGGGTTGCACAGGTTCAGTACTGGGCCTTGAAGGGCGGTGTCTGGCCCTGGCCCTGCCCCATCGACTTCTCTCAAAGCCCCAGGCCGGGCCTTTGTCTTGGCGGGGGTGGGGGTGGGGTGATATTCCAAGGATGCATGTACAAGTAGGGATGCCCAGTGGTTGAGAAGCAGATGGAGCCTTATGGAGAGGGGCAGACTGTTGGTACTGTCTGTGCCCCAACAGGCCCAGCTGATTGCCCAGGCAATTGGACAGGCCTTTGGTGTGGCCTACGGTCAGTTCCTTCGGGCTAGTGGCATTGATCCTAGCCAGCTGAGTGCCCAAGAAGACTGTGGGAGGCCGAGCGAGGGGGACCTGCACAACGGGGACCTGGCCCACTTCTCAAATCAGGAGAACTGCAGGGATGTGAGTGAAAGGGAAGCTTTCTTCTCCCCATCCCCTTTCTCCCAGAATCCACTCTCCCAAGATTTCCCCCTCACTCCATTTTTCTTGCAACTTCTACCACTAGGTCCTTGGACCTCCTAAGTCCTCTCTGACCTATTACTGCTCCCAACTTGATCTTTCCTTGACCTTTAAACCCTTCAGTATATCATGCTGCTCTCAGGTCATTTTGAGAAAGCAGTGAGATGTCCCCACCCTTCTGGGCTTCACATTGTTTTATCTGTGGAACAGGGGTAGAAAGGAGGCCCTGCTCAGCTCAAACAAGGAGGATTTAGGGTCTGAGATACCAGATCTGATGAGTTTTAAAATAACAAAAGCTGACATTTATATTGGAACTTTTGTGATATATTATCTCATCTCAATCCCCCACTGCCCCATTTTATAGATGAGGAAACTAACGTGACTTACCCAAGGTAAGACAGCTACTAATGGGCAGAATTGGGCTAGGGTCTTCTGAGACTAAATCCAGCGCTCTGTCCACTGTAGCATAGGTAGGTGCTTATAGAAAACCATTTTACCAACCGCCCCCCCCCCCTTCCCTGCCCCAAGGCATTGTGGTGTGTTGGCAGGAGCCCTGGATTTGGAAACAGAGGATATGTGTTCAAATCTGGACTCTGCTACTTGGCTACTTGTGTGATCTGGGACATGCCCATTAACTGTTTTGAGCCTTGATTTATGCAGCTGTTAAGTTAGACCAGACATTGAAGGTCTCTTCTAGCTCTAAACAATGATCTCTAGCAGTATTGTAGTAGAAGAAGTATGGGAGAATGATTGCTTTAGGTCCTAAAAGGCTAAACGTGGAAGGCTTTCTCTTTCCTCCTGGCCTCTAATCTCATCTGCTCCCTCAGGCCAGGAACTGATGGGGAGGGAAGGATGGATGGCTCTGTGCCTGACCTCTTCTCCTCTCCCCCCACCTCTCCCCCGACAGGTATGTATTGAGAAACAGCGGGGAGAATGTCTGGGTGTGGCCCTGGTAGAGTCTGGCTGGGGTTCCTTGCTGCCCACGGCCGTCATCGCCAACCTGCTGCACGGCGGTCCAGCGGAGCGCTCTGGGCTGTTGAGCATTGGGGACCGGCTCACTGCAGTCAATGGCACCAGCCTGGTGGGGCTGCCCTTGGCCTCATGCCAGGCCATAGTCCGAGTAAGTGTTCTTGGGGTTTGGGCTCAGAGCCTGCTTTAGACATGAGGTTGAGCTCATGTCCCATTGTGGGGAGGACTGGGAGGGAGGGGTAAAGCCCCAAGAAAAGAGGTGGTTGGCTCAACATCCCATGTAAAGCCAAGATTCGAAACCAGCTCTCTTACTGTCCGGTGCTCTTCCTTGCCCCTTCCTCTGCACTGTTCTCAGAGTTTAATCCTGGTACTTGCCCCTATCCTCAACAGGAACTAAAGTCTCAGACTTCAGTAACTCTGAGTATCGTGCACTGTCCGCCTGTCACGACGGCCATCATCCGCCGACCTCATGCCCGAGAGCAGCTGGGCTTCTGTGTGGAGAATGGCATTGTGAGTCGAGGGGCTGAGGGCTGGGAACACGTCTGCCTGGAGGAAGGGATCTGGATGTCCGCTGTGGTTGGGGCCCCCTCAGAGCCAGGCTTTTGTCCCTCAGATCTGCAGCTTGATGCGTGGAGGCATCGCGGAGCGTGGGGGAGTGCGAGTTGGACACCGCATCATTGAGATCAATGGGCAGAGTGTGGTGGCCACACCCCATGACAGGATTATCCAGCTGCTTACAGAGGCCCACAGTGAGGTAGGCACCTTTCTTCTCCCTAGGCCCTCTGATACAGGTTAGATGGGTCGAGCTTTTCTTTATCGTGTATGTGCCCTAGCTTTGAGCCTCTTCTCTCCAACCAGGTGCATATTAAGATGATGCCAGCCTCCACCTACCGCCTCCTCACCGGCCAGGAGCAGCCCATCTATCTGTGACCTGGGAGGGGGGCCCAGCATGGCCCCCCAGAATGATTACCCCCTGCATCTGTACTCTCAGACTCAGGGGAAGAAAGGATTCCCAAGCCCTGCCTCTATTGGGAATCTTCACGACAGACTTCTCCTTTCCTGGGCTTTGCCCGCTGTGCCAAGGCCAGTGTCTGTGCCTTATGCTCGTGTGCTACCTTGGGCCTCACATTGTCAGGACTGGAGCTGCTACAATCCTGGGCACCAGGGACCTCTCCTCTACCTGGCCTGGGCTCAGTTTGCCTACCTCCTTCTACCCACCCACCAAAGAGATACGCCCTTTTTCTGAAGGGGGTGGGAGGAGGAGCCACAGAAACACCCATTTTTTTTTTTAAACCTGTCATTTTAGCTGGTAAGCATTAAATTATGTAATAAAAAGAGACCGAATGCATGCAATAGTGGACAACGCATTGGGTTTGGAGTGGGACCATGAGTTGCATCTCATGTTGGGGCTGGTGGGATGGAATGCCCAGAGAACCTTTAATCTCTTCATCTAATCCTGGCCTCACCAGATTTGGCACAAGGAGGGGCCAGTCCCTAGATCCTACCAAAAGATGAGCATAGGGGTTATGCTTTTATAAGCTTAGAGGGAAATTAAGAGCCTTCATTTTGCAGATGTGGGAACTGAGGACTAGAAATTTTCAATAATGTCTCAAGATGATCATACACAGTATATATACATATATTGGGCCTTTGACCCCTACCTTGAAGAGGCTGTAATCATACAGATCATTCTGGGATACCCTCTCCCCCCACTCTTGTATACTTTGACAGTCCGGTGAAGTAGATGAACAAAATAAAAGACAGGATTACAAAGGAAACCAATTCTATTCAAGTTCATTCATCCAAATATGTTTTTTAAAAAGTTCAGACACCAAAGTTCCTTTAAGAACCTTTGCTTTAAACTGACACCGTTCAAGATCCAGGTTAAGTCTAGATCCTGACACAAGTTAAATGAGCCTTAGTTTCCCCACCCATAAAACTAAGGACTTCCCTCAATGATCTGTGGTCTATTCCAGGACCTGGGAGAGCAAGAACTGAGACACTTTGTTCTACGGGGACAGCTGGGGGCAGGGCTGTACTGGAGAGGCGCATGGGGATGTTTTGTGAAGGGATGACCATGCCCAGAGATAGGGGAGTAGAATGGGATGAGTTTTCTTCCTTCCCTGGCCTGCAGTACCAAAGGAGGGGGTATAAACATCCAGCTTCCTTTATTAGAAACAGGCAGGTCTAGAGATAGCTTTCCCAGAGTGAGGAGGTAGAGGCCAAGGTGAATCCCTTTCTTTGACACTGCTGGAGTAAGGCAGGTGGGGCCTTCAGATTCCCTGAGGACCGAGGTCACTTGGTGTTGGACTGGCCAACAGCCGTCAGGGTCACAGGTCAGTGGCAGGGCCCCAGTCATAGCCATCATCCTCATCTGACTCAGAGTTCTGTGCTCGGGTGAATTTTTTTCTCACAGCTTCTCGTTCATAGGTTCTATGGAGGGCAAGAAATAAGGGATGCTGGTGGCTATGTGGCCATAGGTACCCCCTCTTTGGGTCTAAAGTTTCTAAGCTATAGGATTCTAAGGATGAAGATGTCTAGAAAATCCCATTTTTCCTGGAGAGAAATCCCATGGGGGCAGCTAGGTGGCACAGTGGATAGAGCACCAGTCCCGGATTCAGGAGTACCTGAGTTCAAATCCAGCCTCAGACACTTAACACTTACTAGCTGTGTGACCCTGGGCAAGTCACTTAACCCCAATTGCCTCACTAAAATTTAAAAAAAGAGAGAGAAATCCCACATACCAGTGGGGAGACCAGTATAATGGAGTGTATAGGTGCTACTTATGACCTGTGTGACTTTGGGCAAATTACTTCCCTTTTTAGACTTACTATTTTCTCACCTGTAGAAATTTCCCATTTTAGCCCTGATTTCATCCTGCCCCTATAGTGATATAGTCCCCAGAGGGCCCTTAACACTGACTATCCCCCTCCCTTCTGCCCATGTGCAAGAAATGGTCTTACCTCATGCTATCCTGTCTCCACTGGCCTTGAGTAGGTGGATACTTGGTCTGTAGGGAGTCAAGTCACTCAAAGTTAATGGGGAAGCCTAGCAGGTTTGCAGTTGAGGTTGGGTCAGGGACGCAGGCTACCAGCCCCTCCACTCCTCCCTGCCCCGCCCCCCAAACCCCAGTCTCAAGAAGCACAAGTTGCTAACAAAAATAAATGCAAATAAAGCCTGTCAATGCCAATGGGCACGTAAGAGGAGGGAAATTTTGCAGCAAGGAAAAGACATGGGTTTTGTTGTTTTGTTTTTTTTTTTGGTGGGGCAATGAGGGTTAAGTGACCTGCCCAGGGTCACACAGCTAGTAAGTGTCAAGTGTCTGAGGCCACATTTGAACTCAGGTCCTCCTGAATCCAAGACCAGTGCTCTATCCACTGCACCACCTCGCTGCCCCAAAAGACATGATTTTTAAACAGAAGAACTCTGCCCTTCACAAAGCCTAAAGCTGGGAAAGGGAAGAGCCCACAGTTTAAGGAAGAAACTTCATTTTCAACCAAGAGCCCTGTGAGTAAGAGCTTAATTTTTTGAAGGAAGGTTATAAAGAGAAGAAAACATTCTCACTCGTCTGCTTTTAAAGTCAAGACTAAGCACTATCAAAATCAATTAATAAAAATATCAGGCCTTTTTTTTTTTTTTTTTGCAGGGCAGTGGGGGTTAAGTGACTTGCCCAGGGTCACACAGCTAGTAAGTGTTAAGTGTCTGAGGCCAGATTTGAACTCAGGTCCTCCTGAATCCAGGGCCGGTGCTCTATCCACTGTGCTACCTAGCTGCCCCAAATATCAGGCCTTTTTGTGACTAAAGAGAGGGAAAGTGGGGAGAAGAGATCAGAGAGGTGGGAGATGGAGATAGAGTTGAAAGAAATCAAAATGTTAGGGGCAGGGAGGGATCTTGGAAACATCCAATAAAGAAAAGTAGCTTTGGGGCAGCTAGATGGCGCAGTGGATAGAGTACCAGCCCTGGAGTCAGGAGTACCTGAGTTCAAATCCGGCCTCAGACACTTAACACTTACTAGCTTACTTAACCTGAATTGCCTCACTTAAAAAAAAAAAGTAGCTTGCCCAAGGATATACATTACAAGAACAAAGAAAGACAAGTGAGAGATGTGGAAGGAGGGATAGTGAGGAAAACCTGACCTTTGTGGAGAAACATCACCCCCTACCCTCTTGACCTTTACAACCAAAGATTTAAAGAAAAAAAAGTATCGTCTTTGTGTTTGTTAGGTATAAATGGTATCATTCTACTTAAGGGATGCACCCACACCTAAGGGGTTCTGGAAAAGACCTCTCGTTCCTTCTTAGGATGGAAGGAGCTTTGGCTTACTCGGGCTCTTGGGTATGTTGAAGTTTGGTATGTTGAGGCTGGCACTTCCTCTTCCCTCAGATTTTCTTCCTCGTCTGCTTCTACTGGTTCTGAAGAACGAGCCAATGCTGGCTCTGATGAATGAGTCAATGCCGGCTCTGTGGGCTCCTCATCCATGTCATTGTCTGTGTAAAAGCCACCCTCTCCATCTGTCTCCTCGTAGTCACTGTTGACACGACTATCACAGCTGAGATAGGCATTGCTGTCCCCAAAGTCCTGGTGGGGCAGGTCCAGGTTCTCATTGGTTGCGTTGTCCAGCTGGGGAGGGAAAGATGGAGGAGATGGACACAAATGGACTAGCCTTGGGAACCCCCACTCAGCAGAAACTGGTACAGTCCAAGAAATAGATGTCCCTGGTGATTCCTTATACTGGGCTAAGTAATGGGACCGTGAAATCTCTAGCTTTTCCCCATTGATTCATCATACTAGATTGCTTAGTAAAGAAGACATACCATGCTCTTTGACTGCTGACCAGTCTTCCCATAAATTCTTATTATGATGGAGACTGGTGAAGAGGGTGTGGTAATTCAGTACGATGCATCCTGAAGCCCACATTAGTGAGATTGGGGTCATCACTGCTACCATTGCTATCATCAAAGTAATTTTCTTTCCCTTCCTGGACTCTTAGGGCATGTAACAAGGGTAGGCCTTTGCTAAGTAGGTTTACCTGGTCTTCAGCTGTCCAGATGGGTCGGGATTGCTGGGTTTTGATAATATCTTTGAGCTCCTGGTACCAGGCATTGTTGGTCCCATTAAGCTGGATGATAGCTAAAGAGAAAGGGAATATTGGAGGGAAGAGAGATATAACCTTCTTCCAATGCCAAATTCAAAGGGACTGGTGAATTAGAGGGTTCTCTGACACCTGACAGGTTCAGTAGAAGAATGGTAGATATAACAAAAGTTAATGATGAGCCAGCCCTATGTCTCAACACCTATAATCTTCATGAACCCCTAAGACTTGGGTCTGCATTCCCATACTGGGGCTTCATATTGGATAAGGGTAGTTCTCTTCCTAACCTACACCTTAGGAAAAAATAGTCAAGTCACTTTAACCTCCCTAGGCCGCAGTTTTCTTATCTGGATATTACAGAAATTATATATGTATATTATACCTTATTAAGGCTGTCTAATATCTAAGGTCCTTTAATAACCTTGTAATTCTAAATCAAGCATTATAGTGCTCATTTTATAGGTAGTAAAACAATCCCAGAGAGGGAGATATATAGCCAGTCAGTGGCCAAGGCAGAAACAGACCCCAGGTCTCCTGGTTTCCAGTCCAGGGCTTTTTCTACACCACCCTTTCTCTACCTACCTACCTTCACCCACTTTGAGCTTCTATCCAAAGTATTAAACCAAAGACAAAGAATTCCCCATCCCAATTTCTGTTTATCTGTCATATCTCATCTTTCCCCCACCCCAATAATAGCCATTTGTTATCTCATTTGATCATCACAACTCTTGTGAAGTGGGTATTATGGATAGTAGATAGAACCATTTTGTAGATGAGGAAATGAAGGCAGATAGAAGTTGAGCGACTTGTCCAGGGTCATATATCTATTAAGTATCTGAGGAAGATTTGAACTCAGTTCTTCCCGACTCCAAGTCTGATACTGTCCATTGAGTCACCCAGCTTGGTCTAACCTGTGAACAGATGGCTGTGGTACTTCCTCAGCTTGGTGGCTTGGGCATAGAGGCGGCGAGAACTCTTCCTGGAGGTGGGTGCCAGCCACTGGCGCAGGGACTTAACACCCGCCCGGCTTTCAGGAGCACAGAACACCACTATGGGGTAGTACTGCACATAGTTGAGGCGCTCCACAGCGGAAGGTGTCACATCCAGCAGAGTGTGCTTGTCCTGGGCCAGGGAAAGAGATGGAGGCAGCAGAAGCCCAAGCTTGGTGCTTAGTCTGACCTTTGTCCCTGAGGCCCTGACTTTCATGTCCTCCTCTGTAAGATGGGGAGGCTAGACCAGATGACCTTCACCAGACCTTCTCAAGTCTCTGCTCTGTCTGCAGATCCAGCCTGGCTCTAACGTCCCTCACGTCCCCTGCCCACCTCCGCTCTCTGCTCTTCATCCCTCAGCTCTGGGCTTGGACTCACCTTCTCAGCAATCACCCGAACTGTGTCCAGCTTGACAACCTTTGAGGGAGCCTCGGTTCTTGTGACACTCTCTGTAGGGATGAAGGCAGCTCCTTCAGTAAGAGTCTGGAAGGGTGGCAATCATTCCCTCCCCCTCCCACTCTGTACTAACTGCTTAATTAGCCAAGACAGAACCAGCCGTTTGGAGGGCTCTCCTGGGACTATAAGAACCTAGGTATTGGGAAACTCCTGAAAATCCATGATTGTTAGGATTTCTTATCCTTATAGCTCCTTGAAAAAACCTTCAATGGGCTCCCTATCACATTTTGGGGGGGGGGGGGGAAAGAGGGTTAAGTGACTTGCCCAGGGTCACACAGCTAGTAAGTGTCAAGTGTCTGAGGCCGGATTTGAACTCAGGTTCTCCTGAATCCAGGGCTGGTGTTTTATCCACTGTACCACCTAGCTGCCCCTCCCTGTCACTTTCAAGATTAAATCCTGGGTCTTCAGACACATGATCTGTCTTCATTTCAATCTTGGTCCTGAAACTCTAGATAGATCAGGCTCCTCCCCGACACCAGCACATGTCAGGATCATCTCAGAAGCCTCTTCTCCAAATCCTCTCCTACTCTTCAAATCCTACCTCCAATCCTACCACCTCCCTAACCAGCCCACCTCCCTAATGCCCATATCTTTCTGGGGGTTCCTTCAGCCGAAGGTAGAACAGGTAGTGGAGAACATATGCAGTATGTGGGATCAGAGTGGGGTCAGGTACATCACCTGCAACTTCAAACTGGTCTGGCAGCTCAGAAGACAGCTTTTGCATGGCAATGTCAGCCACAGGGCCCATGATAACCACAGGGCGTTTGAAGCTGGCTGGGACAGAACAGGTAGGTAATCAGTAGGTACAACTCATTTTTTTCTCAATCTTTCTCCTACCCCTAGCTCTGAACCAAGATTCCCCAGCTGATCCTCAACACAGCACACAGGTAGGTCATGTAGGTATCCCACTCCTTGATCTCAAGAGATAATTAAATGTTCTGGATTTCCCCCCCACCCTTCCCTTTTTTGGGCCATTCTGGAACTAACCTTCCCTGAGCACTACCCGTTCATAGGGTGGATAGTTGCCCTGCTTTGTCAGGGCTGACAGGTCCTCACGGCTTTGGCGCATTTGCTTCTTGACACCTCTCCGCAGGCCCCGAAGCTTCCAGAATTCAGCTCGGGCACCTGTGGTGGTTGAGGAAGAGAAAGGCCCTGAGCCCATAGCCCGCTGGGCGGCCTCTAGTGATGCCAACTGCTCGGCCCTGTGAGACAAAAGGGATGGTTAGCCAGGTCATTGTAAGCTCCAGGATCCCCAGAGCCTGTGTCTGTGATCCTTCAGTTAGTCATTGCCCATGGCCGCGGTCCTATTCCTGACCTTGAGAGTACCACATGGGAGCAGGAGGCAAGGGAGTTCTCTTCCTCCCTCAAACCTAGGGGAAATGAACACTCTGAGCTTACAAGGAAAGGACAGGGTAGTCTCCCTGCTCAGATTCTTCTTTCCTTCCTGCTCAGACCCTTGACTTCTCCCATGTGCCTGTTCGCTTGGTCCCTTGCTTTTTCCCTTTCCTAATTTTTGGTCTTCCCATCTGACCCTTGGTCTAACACAATCCCCACCTACACATGGCCTTTCTTACCTGCTTTGGTTAGGAATAATGCCCCGATCCTGCTCTCTCAGGTCCCGGCCCATGCGAACTGCCAGCCAGCTGCCACTCCTTCCCTTCTCAGGGTACAGTGTGTCCAAAACATGGAAGACATCCCCTCGGGTGAAGCCCAGGCCCAGAGGTGGACTCGGCTCCAGTTCAAAGTGGGTGCGGATATAGAAGGAGTCACCCACTCTTGACTTGACCATCTTCCTAAAGACTAAGGTCAAAGGAATTAGATTAGATATCTAGCATTTATAGAGTGATCTAAGGTTTGCAAAACACTTTACATGGGTTATCTCATTGGAGGGGAGACTATGTATAAAGTGATTTGGAGAAAGAGCATCCTTTCCCCATCTGGCCCCTTTTCTAGAATAGAGTGGGCGTAGACACATAACCTTTCTCCTTTCTCCCAGGAACTGACTCATGGACCACAAGATCAAGAGGAAGAACTGGGAAAGGCCTGGGGGAGCCAGGTTCCTATTCTTGGGGACTCACAGGGGTTGAGTCTAGAGCTCCTGGCCTCCCCATAATGGTAGGAACAGTGCCAAACTCCATACCTTCCACTCCTTGAACTCATCCTGGGGGAAGTCTAGGGGTGAGATGGCCCTGGCACATGGTTTCTCAGTCTAATTTCATGTTTAGCATGCACCATGAGGGCTTGGCTAAAGGGGATCTCTGCCCTCTGCCTCCTCTTTCAGCCAGATGTCCCTAGGCTTCCCACAGGCAGGATGGCCCACCACCCCAACCTCACTTACTATCTTGCTTGCGCTGAGTAAGCAGCTCTAGTTCCTCTCCTCGGGGCAGCCCCAGCAAGTATTGAACAGCCTCTTCCCTGGTCAGGTTCTGGAATGACTGGTCATTTACCTGTGGGGTGGGAAGGAGGAGGAGGAGGTTAGGGCCAAGACAAATGTAGGGCCAGCAGACGGATGGTGGCAATCTCCAGCTTCAGGCAGGGTCAGGGGAGGCCTGGGTGCCAAAGTGGAGAGATGGAGTGTTGGACTTGCAGTCAGGAAGATCCAAGTTCAAATCCTGCCTCAGATACTCACTAGTTGTGTGACCCTGGGCAAAGTCACTTAACCTCTCAGTCTCAGTTTCCTTCTCTGTAAAGTGGGATCATAATAGCATCTCCCTCTCAGAGGTTTTGTGAGGATCAAATGAAATGGTTTATGCAAGGGGCAGCTAGGTGGCTCAGTGGATAAAGCACTGGCCCTGGATTCAGGAGGATCTGAGTTCAAATCCAGCCTCAGACACTTGACACTTACTAGCTGTGTGACCCTGGACAAGTCACTTAACCCTCAATGCTCCATGACAAAATTAAAAAATAAATAAATAAGAAATGATTTGTGCAAAATGTTTTACAAACATTAAAGCACTATATAAATGCTAGTTGTTATTGTTGATCATTATTATCAGTGTTGTTATCATTATTCCTGGAAGTGGCGGGGCTTGGGTGGGAGGGAGAGAAAAGAGAATGAACAACATGATTGCGTAAGGCTTAAAGGACATCCCGAGTGTGGCCCATAACCTTTTTTAGCTGTATTCAAAAAAAGAGGAGGATCAAAGGAACACAGAATCACTATGCCAGGAAGACTTGGGAAAGTGAAGCTTCTTCACTCCTGCCTTTTCCATTTTCTCTGCTAAGGAGAATGATCTTTGCTTAAGGAAGGCAGAGCCGATGACTGAAGGAAATGGGAAGATGATAAGAGAATACCAAGCTACCCTAGATGCATGCAAGGGACCAGTTCAGGTGAACCATATCCCAAGGCACCGAAAGACCTGCCTGATGTGATTTCTGGGTCAGGGTCAGTGACCATGAAAGATTGTGGAGAACGGGAGAGGTAGCCCAGGGCCAGAGAAGGGCAAATGCCCTGCAGAATTGACCAACTGGAATCCAGTGAGCTTGACTTCATTCTCCTGGATAAATTGTTGAATGGATTACTAAAAGGAAGGAAATAAGCATTTGTTGGGCACTTAGTATGTCTCAGGCACTTTGCTAAGCATTTACTAACACATTCTCTCATCTGATCCTCACAAAACAAAGATGTTAGTTATCAAAGACATAATGGGCAACACCATTGTGTACTTTGCAATAGTGCCTAGAATGCTGTGTTCAATCTGGGGTACCACACTGGAGGAAGGAAATGGATAATAAGCTGGAGAGCATTCAGAGGGTGGCAAACAGGAGGATGAAAGGCATCTACTTCATGCCAAATGAGTATCACTTGAAGAGACTGGGAATTTGTTAAGCCTAGAGAACACTGGGAGTTGGGGTGGGGAGGAGGGGACATGATAGTTTTCTTTTTTTTTTTTTTCCTTTTGGTGAGGCAATTGGGGTTAAGTGACTTGCCCAGGGTCACACAGCTAGTAAGTGTTAAGTATCTGAGCCCGGATTTGAACTCAGGTACTCCTGACTCCAGGGCTGGTGCTCTATCCACTGTGCCACCTAGCTGCCCCATGATAGCTTTCTTAAAGTGTTAGATGGGTTATCACATGGAAGAAGGATTAGATTTTTTTTCTTCTGCTTGGCCCCAAAGGGCAGAACTAGTAGCAATGGGTAGAAATTAAGAGACAGATGTAGGCTTGATGTTGAGAATGACTTCTAATACTTAGCACAATCTCAAAGTGGAATGAATGGCCTCTGTCTCCAGATGATTCTAGCAGAGAATGGGTTCCCTGCTCATTGGAAGTCTTTAGACAAAGGCATGATGGACATATTATAAAGCGGATTCTTGTTCAGGGATGGGCCGTAATAGATGGCTCCTAATTGACATATGCAGTTCTACATTTTGAATGGGGAAAAATGAGGGTGGGGCATCCTATTTTCCTGGCAAACCAAGATAACTGAACTGACAGGAGCCAAACCCTTGGCCAAGAATGCTCAGTAATTTTGCACCATCCTCTAGTCTGGTCTAACCTAGGGCTTCTACCAGGCCATCACCAGGATGTGAAAGGACAGGACCTTTCTCATGGATAGGGCTTTCTTCTAATCCCCCACTGTCCCATCCTCCCTTGTCCCCAAGCGAATCTAACTACCTGTAGGATCTGGTCTCCTTCCTGAATTCCTTGTCCGTCAGCTGGGCTTCCTTCCTGTACATCTGACACGAAGATGCCGACGTCATTGCCCCCAGCGAGACGAAGCCCGATGCTGGCACCTTTGCTGAAGCGGACCACCCGAGTGTCTGGGCTATACCTGGTACCAAGTGGGGGATGAGGGATTTGAGATATAGGCTCACCAGGCACTCAAAAGAGAGTTGGATTGGGAATCAAGAGACTTGGATTCTAGTTCTGACTCCAACACTGATTCTATGAGTGACCCTGTCTAAGTCCTTTCCCTCTCTTGAGACAGAAAATTGACAAGGAGCTTAGAGTTTGGACAAAATCTTGACTCTTTTCGACTCACATTCTATATCCTACAGGCCCTTTTGGTTTGGATGGGGGGGGGGAGGGGTGTAGAATGTTTCAACTGGATGATACTTTTAACCATCTATGTTCTCCCTTCCCAGTAGATTGGACTATGGGGTCTCTAAGGGCCTTGACTACCTGTAGCACATGGATTCCCTGGCCTCCCAAAATAGGTGGCCCAGAGTCCTTTTCTCCTGGGGTGTGAATAAGTGTGTATAAGGGGGTGGTGACACAGCAGGGACCCTAGGCCTGGACACTTACCCATAATCTTCTCTTTGGCCAGTGGGGACCCGATAGATGTCGTAGTTGCTTTCTCTCCGGGTCTCCTGGGTGCCTAAAGGGAAAGAACCAGTCCCTCCACTCCATTCTGCCTCCAGGCACCCAGTTCCCCTTTCCTTCACAGAATGCCCTCCTCCTTTTCCCACCTCCTAGTCTTCTCCATTTCCCCGGACCCAGCTCAGGGGCCACAGTACCTCCAAACATGTCCTAAGCAATGCAACTCCTAAGGGTTCCTCATTTCTTTTGAGCTCTTTATAGCTTTTAAGGTCTGGGCCACACAGTCTCCCTAGCCAGGTTTAGACCAAACTAGATGGTCTGGGCCCTTACCCTTGAAAGCAGGCTACAGTGCTGAATGTCGAGACAGCTGCTACTCCCTTTCTGCTCGGACAAGGACCATTAGGGCCCCAGGGCCTTCAAACACTCCCTGGATAGTGCTAGGCTGAGGCCCAGTGGGCAAACCCTATGAATACCACAAGCTACCCTTTCACTCACCTGATTCCCAAGGGTCTCCTTGTTCCTCTGACTCCTCCCTGAGACAAAGGATTAGAGTTAAGATAGTTTAGGGTCAGCTTCAATAGTACCCCAAGTGTGTGAGGAGGGGAAGGTTGGGAGTAGGAAAGGAGCTGAGGCCAGCAGTAACCCAGAGAGATGATCTCTGAACAGATCATTTTGATTAGTAAAAAAATAATTATGCCCTCACTGCTTAACTAATACTCCCTTCCCCCACAAATCACTGTTCCCCAACTTTCTAGAAGGTTTTCCCTTCAGTTCTCTGACTGTTCTGGGTCCTTGCATAGGGAGTGATGGCATACTCAGACCAAAGGTTCTTTAGGACCTGGGGCGGGGGAAGGACACAGGAATTTGGCCCATCTTGCTAGAAGACCCAGAGTTTCTAAGCAGGGGTTACTTCAGAAGGACCCCAGGTGAGACAGACACATTCACACACAGATTCTTGGACTGTGCCTCTAATATCTGCCAGACCTCGTCATCATAGCTCCCTAAATACTGATCTCACCCCACGGGGACTGGAATGAGGACCCAGGGCACAACCTGTCTGACCAGCTACACAGGTTGGGTATCCCTGGCCCCTTTCACATTCCAGCACCTGCTCTCTCCCCACAACCACAACTCAAAACTTATTCACCTGCTCTGAACACAGATGTGGTTTGGAGGCACACACCAGAAACCCCGAAACACTGTCCCAAATTGTCCAGTAAACTTCGCTAGCACCCTTCCTCTTATACCACTGAGCACTCAAGCTTCAGCTGTCCCATCCTGGACTGCCTGTTTTCTCTGCTTCCAATCACTCAAACCAAACACTAACTTTCAAATCTCGGGGACATTCAAAGTCTCTACCTCGTCACCAATACCCCAGAACTAGGCTTCCTTAGAATCTCTTCAGCTCTCTTATAGCTTGGGGAGTGGGGATGGTGTCATACTGTGAACTCTCTTCTACACTTCAAAGATTCTTGAGCACCTGGTAACAGGTGGAGAAGAACAGGGATAATGTTTCCCTTGAGACCAGTCATTGATAGGGATCACTAGAAACAGATTACTCCCCACCCCTGACTATTGACTACACTGAGGATATTGGAAACAGACATGCTCCAAGACATTAGAAACAGATGAAAGGGTGTGGCGTTGGCACTTACGGAGGAGACTCTGTCCAGCTGCCATCAGAGACCCGCCGCTTTTCACCAGGTGGTGGGGGCACGTGGGATGGGGGTGCCTGGGAGGGCTCAGAGCCAATGGCGGAGATATCTGGAAGGAAGGAAAGAAGGTCTGACATGGTCATAGGGGAACGGGCAGCTTTGGTTCAGTACATAGCCATTGCAGAGGTTGGCTTTTCTTCCCCTTGATCTCATTAAGGGCTTGCAAGCCACCCACCAGTTCACCTCTTTCTGGCAGTCTAACCTTAGGAGGCAGAAGCTAGGACCTAGGAGGATATGGAGGGAGGGCAGGTGCATGGTCATCGTCACAAGCAATCATTCCTTGTCTGGTTTCCCTTCGTTCCCTTGTACCTTCCAAAATGACAACTACAGAGTAGGATCAATGCCACTGAACCCAAGGGGAGAGAGCCCACAAAGAGGCCATCTTTTCAGCAGATTTGTGACTCTGAATTTGATTTGATACAATTCAACCACTTTTAAGGTACCTCCTTTTGTGAAGCACTATGATGCTCAGTGCTAGAGAAAAGATACAAAGTTGACATAAAACTTGGACCTTCCCTTTATGTTTGGTCTGGTAGAGGGATGACGCACAAATAAACAACATTGTATCACATCCTACACTACCAGGAGGCAAACACGGTGCTATTTATGAGGTCTCACAAGGAAGATGGTTACTAGCTGTGGTTGGCCAAAAAAGCTTCCTGCACTCCAGTCAGGCTTTTGATAGGTTGGAGGGTGGATGATGTTGGGGGGAAGGGGGGACCCCGCACTACCAGGATGATCCAAAGAATCAAGTGTCACATTAGCAAAGGCAGAAAAAGGGCAGGGGACCCAAGGACTTATGCAGAGTAACCTAGTTTTTAAGGCTGGATGAATAGGGTGGTGCCAGATGGTGAGGGGCCCTGGAAGCGGAGCAGAGGACTCTGAACTTGACTTGGAAAGCAACCAGGAAGCCATTAAAGGATTCTGAGGGGAGAGGGAAAGGGGGCGGGGAGGAGGGAACAAGCGTTTATCAATGTGCCAGGCACTGTGCTAAGTGCTTCACAAATATTATCTCCTTTGATCCTCACACTAACCTTGGGAGGCAGGTGTTTATGCTCCTCATTTTATGGTTGAGTCAGTCAGTGAGTCAATGATTTAATAAGTGCCTAGGATGTGCCAGGCACTGTGCTAAGTTCTAGACACTGAGGCTATCTGAGATTAAGTGACTTGCCTAGGGTCATATAGTCAGTAGATGGAAGAGATAGGACTTGAACCTACATCTTCCTGGCTTTGAGGCTAGCTCTTTATCCACTAGGCAACACTGTCTTTATGAAAAATATACCCAAATCTTAATCTTTAGCTCTGACCTCTCTTCTTAGCTACAAGCCCACATCTCTATCTGCCTACAGGACATTTCCACCAGCGCCGTATAATTAACAGGAAAGAAAGTTGTATTTGGAGTTAGTCATGCTTCAAGTGCTCTCGACAACTCCCTAAGAGGATACATTGCAGAGAAAATGCCAGTTTGCATTATTAGGAGTTTCACATAGCAATGAAATCATAGGTCTATGAGACATACGGCAATGGAAAGCTCTGGGGTGACTGAGATGGCCAAAGGAGAGAGCAAAGCGAGAGGAGGAATGAATCTCTGGGACACGTGACCTTACTAGACTGGGGAACCATTGAAGGAGACAGAAGAAGTGGTTAGAGGCAGGAGAATTTGGAGTGTGGTGTCTAGGAAACCAAGTGAGGAGAGACACTGAAGAGAAGGGAAGGTAGGTGGGGGCTGAGAACATATCTGGGGACTGGAGATAAGTAGATCCAGAGAATGCATTCCTCCCTGCTCTCAAGCTTGGCCTTCTCCTTACCATCCAGGCCAGAACTCTCACTGTCACTGTTGACTGCTGGAGGGATGTTGACCAGGAACTGCCGATGATCCCTGAGCACCAGTAGGGTCAGAGTCCCCTCTGACCTCTCGATCAACTGTCGGGTGTCGTTCAGGGACAGGTTCTGGCTTGACACTCCATTTATCTGAAAGATCCCACCAGTTGGGGGGAGGGGAAGTTGGGGAGAAGGACAGGGCTAAGGCCTTTGAAAATGTTCAGATATGGACGACACCGAGAAGAGACAATCTTCTGGGAGGTGGGGGGGCTGTCTCGGCCAGACATGAGACCAGACAAGGAGTTCTAGCCACAGGGTTGGGGCCCACGGAGAGTGGAGTAGGGGTGGAATGGGGCATAGATGGTTCTGACTGCTCAGCCTCTACATCACAGCTCCCAGTGGCTGGGGAAGGTTGGAGGTGGGTGAAAAGGGAGCCATCCTCTCGACACACGGCCCCTCTCTCCCCTACCCAGGAGGTTCCAATTCACCCTTTCCTGAGCTCACCTGAAGGACAAGATCACCCTCCTTCAGCCCCTTGCTCTTGGAGGCCAGGCCCGAGTCTGTAATGTGCTTGATGAAGATCTGACTGCCAAGCTTCAGGCCGAACTCTGCAGAGGCCCCAGAGAAAGAAAGAACAAACTGAGGCAGAACCCAGAGGGTGGTGAGATGGAGGGAACAGGGTGACCCTATGGGAAACAGACTCCCGAGATAAAGATTCTCTAGAGAGATGAGAAGGATTGAGCTCTCCCAACCTCAGAATGGTAGTGGGGTAAGGAAGAATCAGTCCTGGAGGTGTCTGGGAGTTTGGGGCCCAAGATCTGGGCTTCCTCTAGTCTGAAGCCCCATCCGAGGTCCCTGAAGAGTCAGAGAGAGCAAGTCTTTAATGCTCACTCAAGAGGTTGAAGGTCCTGCCCTTTGAGTAGATGGAGGATGGCCAAATGTCCCAAACTGCTTCCTAAGGGCCTTCTGTCAGAGGCAGAGCCTTGGGTTTAGTGGCGCTAATTCTGGGGAAGCTAATAATAGGGTGTGTCTGAAGGATCAGGACTACCCATAGCAGAGGTAGAAAAGACCTCAGAGCTGGTCATTGTGCTTAGGGAGGAAGAATGCTGGCTCTGGAGGCATCAAGGCCTGGGCAAGACCAGGGCTCCAATTCTACCACAGATGTTCACTCCCTGGACGACCCGGGGCAAGCCACTTCCCATCCCTGTGCCTCACTTTCCTCTTTTGCAAAATGAGGGGGTTGGCCTTGATGACCTTTTTGGTCCCTTGAAGTTCTAGTCCAACTCCTTCGTTTTCTTTGTTTGTTTGTTTGTTTGTTTGTTTTTTGCAGGGCAATGGGGGTTAAGTGACTTGCCCAGGGTCACACAGCCAGTAAGTGTCAAGTGTCTGAGGCCGCATTTGAACTTAGGTACTCCTGATTCCAGGGCTGGTGCTCTATCCACTGCGCCACCTAGCTGCCCCCCCAACTCCTTCGTTTTCTTTGTTTGTTTGTTTGTTTTTTATGGGGCAATGGGGGTTAAGTGACTTGCCCAGGGTCACACAGCCAGTAAGTGTCAAGTGTCTGAGGCCTCATTTGAACTTAGGAACTCCTGAATCCAGGGCCGGTGCTCTATCCACTGCGCCACCTAGCCGCCCCCCCCCCCAACTCCTTCGTTTTAAAGGGCAGAGGGTGTAGAGTTGGAAGGCAACTCCTTATCCAAGTCCTTATTGTTTTACTGATGAGGAAATTGAGGTCTAGGGAGGTGCCCAAGTGACTTGCCCAAGGTCCGAAGGCGAGTCACTGAGAAGAGCTGTCTTCTGATTCCTTAACTAGTATTCTTTCCACTATCCTTGTTATTCTGTCTGTCTCTGGTTTAGATGGGGGTCCCAGTTCAATCTCGAACCCCTTTTGTACAGGGTGGGTTGAGGGCAAACTATCTGAACCACCCACTCACCTGCTTTTGTGAGCCATGCCCTGACCGAGCCAGAACAGTCGGGCATGGAAGCCTGGTGGCACTGAGTGAGAGAGGCGGGGGAAGATGCTGTCTTTACAGCTGACAACCTAGGGGAGGGCAGGTAGCCATGTCCTCACACTCAGACCTGGCCTCATTAAGACCAAATGTAGGGGCAGCTAGGTGGCACAGTGGATAGAGCACCGGCCCTGGAGTCAGGAGTACCTGAGTTCAAATCCAGCCTCAGACACTTAATACTTACTAGCTGTGTGACCCTGGGCAAGTCACTTAACCCCAATTGCCTCACTAAAAAAAAAAAAAAGAGAGAGAGAGAGACCAAATGTAACTATGGCGAAGACAATTCTCTTCCCAGCCTCAGGGAGAATGACCCAGAAGGAAACTGCACCTGCCTTCCACAGGGACACTCCTCTGGCACCTAGACTGATAATAACAATTCACATTTCTCCATTATTTTAAGGCTTATAAAGATGTTTCCACAAAACAACCGAGGGTGGTAGGTTGTATTAATACTAAACCCATTTTATAGAGAAAGAAACAGAGGGTTAGAGGATAAATGACTTGCAGGCAGTAGGTGTGTGATCTTGGGCAAGTCACTTAACCCATACCAGCCTCAGTTTCCTCATTTATAAAAATGGGTATAATCATAGCACCCATCTCACAAGGTTGTTATGAGGATCAAGAAGAAAGCATGTAAAGTGCTTTGGAAAACTTAAATTGCTATAAAAACTTGAGTTAATGTTATTATGCCCCAGGTCACAATTAAGTGGCAGAGCCAAGATTCAAATCTAGGTTTTCCAACCCTCAGAGGCTCTTGGGCTTGAGGGTGGGCAGCTGGGCATTGATCATCACAGCAAGGGCATTATACCAAGGGCATGATGTGAGTACTGATATTCTAGTGCCTATTCTAATGTCCCCAGAGGGGACTGATATCAGACGCCACCATACCAGCCCTCTGGTCTACTTTCAGTGCCACCCATAAGTCCAGAACCATTCTTACCTTCACTCTCTTTCTTCTTCACCAACACCGACTCCACTGGTTTCATCAATACATCATGCCTGGGCAGCCTCTTAAAGCCAGACACCAGGGCCAGCCCATTGGCTCCATCTGGCCTATCAGACCTGTTCTCCCGACTGTGACCTCTGCGGCTGCCAGCTCGACTCCGCCGTCGGGAACGCTCAGTCCAGCTGTGGTTTGAGCTTCGCTCACTGGATGAGTCACCCTCATAGCCCTGGTTATGGTCTGCCTCCTCCTGATTCTGGTGGCCCCGTGGTAGTCCCTGGTTCTGTGGGTTGGAGCCCAGGCTCGAAGTGGGATAGCTGGTCTTGGTGGTGGGTAGCTGAATTTTTCGAGGTCTTTTTATGGTCTGGTTTGGGTGGATGATGGAGAGGGAAAAGTTGATATAAACTCATGGCCCACTGAGGTCTCAAACTCATAATCCCATAATCCTTGCCCCTTAAACACTGACCTCTAACTACTAGACAATTCAGTCACCAGCCACAGCTTGACTGTTTTGGGGAAGGACCCTGCAGCCCAGAGTAATCTCAGACTGGCAACTCAATAGGTCTGATACTGTACCTTGCCTGCCCACCCACCATCCCCGTGTCCCTAATGTCCTCCCACTTAGGACTGGGGCCAACTCACAATGTTGGCAAATTTGGTGCAAGCCTTGAGGGTCTGTATGACAAAGGTCGAAGATACGTTCTCCACGGAAACCCCATTCACCATGACTATATGGTCTCCAGTCCTGGCAGAGGAAGGAGACAGAGGTCTGAGAGGCATCCATAGGCAAGAGAATTTCAAGATCCTGGTTAGGGAATTTTGTGGGTGAGGGAGGCAGGGGCCAGTAGAGAAAAGACCTTTTTTCTTCAGTGCATTTCAGTCAAGCTTTCTCTCCTTTCATTTCTGTCTCAGTTCTTCTTTATCTCCAATCTCTCTTTCTTAGTTGTTCGTTCATTCAGCTCTTCTCTCTCTCCCTATTTCTCTCCCCCTTTCTTGCTGTTTTATCTTCAGACACTCTTACTCATTTCCTCACCCAAGGGCTTGTTTACCAGTTCTGGGCCAGCTTGGCAGGGCAGGGCCAGGGCCGTGTCACCACCGTGGGCCGGCTGCTTTGATGGCCTCAGTTACAGTGAGTGGTGTTAACTGATACCCCAGTCTCTCCCTGAGGCCCTCCTGGTAGATGAGATGGAGGGGGAAAGAAGGGAGGGGAATGTGAGCCTGCTCATTCCCCTAGGACAGTGCTATGTTGACTGTGATTGAGAGACCTTGCTGCTAAAAAAGAAAAAAATTTTCAGGGACTCCTTGCTTCAGACTCTTCTTTTCTGTTTGAAAACCCTTAAGAAAGTGTTGACTGAACTGGGAAAATGCCAGGTAATGGAGCTGGGAGGGGTCTTAGGACACAAAATACTGGAGCTAGGAGCTTTGAAGTGTAGATTGTTGGATTTGAGAGAGGCCATAGTACAGAGAAGGTTAAAGCTTGGCCCCACCCCTCCCAGAGCCTAGAATACTGGAGTTGGAAGGGACCTTAGAACCCAGAACAAATGAATGCCAGAGCTGAGAGACCTTAGAATGGACACTGTTGGAGCTGGAAGGGACACGAAAACACAGAATAATCAGAACTAGACTAGACCTTGGAACAGAGAATGTCATAGTTGGAAGGACCCTGGAATGGAGTATGTGAGAGCTGGGAGGGAGCTTAGAACATAGAACATGGAATAGAAGAATCTTAGATGGCTCTTTTTTTTTTTAATTAAAATAGGGGCAGCTAGGTGGTGCAGTGGATAGAGCACCGGCCTTGGAGTCAGGAGGACCTGAGTTCAAATCCAGCCTCAGACACTTGACACTTACTAGCTGTGTGACCCTGGGCAAGTCACTTAACCCTCATTGCCCAGCCCCCCCCCCCCGCCCCCAAAAAAGAGATGAAACATCAGATCTTTTAAAAAAATGGGTTTTAAAAAATGTGTTTGTTTTTGGTTTGGGGGGGGGGGTTGTGGGGCAATGAGGGTTAAGTGACTTGCCCAGGGTCACACAGCTAGTAAGTGTCAAGTGTCTGAGGCTGGATTTGAACTCAGGTCCTCCTAAATCCAGGGCCAGTACTTTATCCACTGCGCCACCTAGCTGCCCCCTTAGATGACTCTTAGGAAAAATCTAGTCCAACTCCTGAACTAACATCTTCTCCTCTCAATGGTAACAGACATGGTTGGCCCCCTCCAGGGGTACTCACTGCAGCCTGCCCATAGCTGGTCCTCCTGATACCACATCTGATATCACCACTGATCCATTACTGCCGGCACCACTGGGTCGATCACGGCCTCCCGAAATGGCAAACCCAAAGCCCCTTCGAGGATCCTGGAAGACACAAGAAGATCCACAAGAATCACAGGATGTTGGAACTGAAGGGGATCTTCAGGAGGTCCCCCCTCCCCCTTCACTTTCTGGACGAGGGAACCAAAGCCTGTGGAAGAGAAGTCACTTGCCCAGGGTAACAGTGTAGAACCAGGGCTAAAGTCTAAGTTTTCTAATTCTAAGACCAGTACTTTTTCTGAGTTACCTCCATTTTCTTCAGAAAAACCTGCATCCTTCAAGGTTAGGCTCAAACTCCAGTTCCTTCTGACTATCTATCTATCTGTCTATCCTTCTGAGTCCTCATTCTGCTGTCTGAGCTCACTAGGCTCTGACATGAGCACACAAGGCCCGAGGCTCCAAGTCAGACTAGGAGTTCCCTATGGACAGGGCCCAGGAACCCAAGGGAGGGCAGGAAGGGTCTGACAGTGGTTAATCGGTAGGGAAATGAACAGAAAGCCCCTGGTCATCTGCCTGCACTCACCCTGCACAGTGTGGTGGTGTGCTGCTCCCAGATGGTCATCTCCTCCATGTCCAACACCTGGGGTCATGAGAGAGACAAAGTGACACATGTGAGGACATGAAGGTTCAGGGCTATCCCAGGGAGAGTCCCCAGGGCTGACTGGAAAGGTTTTTTGGGCACTCTCTTCAAGCTGGGAGGAGCTAGGAGGGGAGGAAAGGGCCCCAAAGTAAGGGGAACGAGGAGAAGGAGATGATGGCTTTCAGAACTTCAATGGCCCACACATGGACCTCTGCAGGCTCTGCCCCTTGTAATCAGGCCACTAGGTCTAGCTTCTTCTTTTTTTTTTTTTTTTGGTGAGGCAATTGGGGTTGACTTGCCCAGGGTCACACAGCTAGTAAGTGTTAAGTGTCTGAGGCCGGTGCTCCTGAATCCAGGGCCAGTGCTCTATTCACTGTACCACCTAGCTTCCCCTAGGCCTAGCTTCTATAGGCAGGAAGACTCAGGTCCCCACTCACCAGCAAGTCCAGATTGGGATGAGTACATCTTCCACCTTTTGTTCACAGAATGATAATCAAATCAGGTTGATTCTGAAGTCAGAGGCTCAGCTTCAATTGCTGCTGAGAAGGGAATGATAATCTACCATTCTATGGCTTGCAAATTCTTGTTCTTCCTCTCAGAGGCCAGGGTGATTCTGAGTGTAAGGCTGCTCAGGCAGATGTTTCTCTCCCTTTTTCCCTCAGACTCACCCATGTCGGACCTGTCTTTCCCATTCCATATCCTATGCCACCCTCCCCCCCTTCCACTATGCTCTCTGCAATCCTTTCTATTGGTTTTTTTTAGGAGAGGCAATGAGGGTTAAGAGACTTGCTCAGGGTCACACAACTAGTAAGTGTCAAGTGTCTGAGGCCCTCTTCCTTTAAGGTTCACTTTGCCCAGATATATCAACTTACTCAGTTTCAGATAATTCTCCCACCTTCTATCTCTTTCTAACCCTATTCCTGGCCTTCAGGACTTCAAAATCAGGACTTCTTCACTGCTGGCTTGTATTAGAACTTGCCTCGGTGCCTGGGGCCTCCTTGCTCTGGATCAACCTCCCACCCACCCCCTACAGCCTGCTCACTCTGGAACATTCTCCTGTAAGACCTGCCTGTCCTCCCTTCTTCTATGGCTACCTTCCTCTCCCACCTTCTTTTTTCAATTTCCTTTTTCTTTCTTTTCTTTTCTTTTTTTTTTAGTGAGGCAATTGGGGCTAAGTGACTTGCCCAAGGTCACACAGCTAGTAAGTGTTAAGTTTCTGAGGCCGGATTTGAACTCAGGGACTCCTGACTCCAGGGCCGGTGCTCTATCCACTGTGCCACCTAGCTGCCCCTTCAATTTCCTTTTGCATGCTGTCTTCTTCCATTGGAATACAAAATGCTTGAGGGCAGGGGCTGTTTTGTTTTTGTCACTGTACTCTCAGGAGTACCTGAGTTCAAATCCGGCCTCAGACACTTAACACTTACTAGCTGTGTGACCCTGGGCAAGTCATTTAACCCCAATTGCCTCACTAAAAACAAAACAAAACAAACAAATAAAGCTGTAAGAAACCTTGGGAGGGGCAGCTAGGTGGCGCAGTGGATGGAGCACCAGCCCTGGAGTCAGGAGTACCTGAGTTCAAATCCGACCTCAGACACTTAACACTTACTAGCTGTGTGACCCTGGGCAAGTCACTTAACCCCAATTGCCTCACTTTAAAAAAAAAAAAAAGAAACCTTGGAGATCATTTACTACTATTTTTTCATATTTTTTGAGAAAATAGGGGCCTTGGGGACTAAATGATTTGCCTAAGACCACACTGATAATAAGTAGGGACTGATTTGAAATTATAGTCTTCTTTCAATCAATCAATCAATCAGCATTTATTAAGTGCCTACTATGTGCCAGGTCCCTATATACTAGGGATACCAAGAAAGGCAAAAGATAGTCTCTTCCCTCAAAGAGCTCAGCCTAATAGGGGAGACACACCAACAACTACATATAAACAAGATGTGGGGAAGATTAATTGGATAATCCATGGGGAAGGCACAAGCATTTGGGGGATCAGGAAAGGCTTGGATTTCAGCTGGGACTTGAAGAAAGCTAAGAAAGTCAGGAGGTAGAGATAAGGAGAGAAGAGCCTTCCAGGACTTGGGGACAGCCAAGGCAAAGGCAGAGTTGGGAGATGGAGTGTCTTGTTCCAGGAACAGCAGCAAGGAGGCCACTGTCCCTTTCCATGAACACTCATGCCCTTTCCATAAGATCATATTGCCTCTTGGGCTAATTTGAATCAATTCAATTAACATTTAATTTATTCAGTATCTTCTTAGTAGTATTCATAGCTGGAGGTGGGGGTGGGGGAGTGGGGGTGGAGGGAAAATGTCACACCTACTCTAAGGCTATTTTCTCCTTGCAAATTTAAAGGCTTGAACTAGATGTCTTTTTTTTTTTAAGGGGCAATGAGGGTTAAGTGACTTACCCAGGGTCATACAGCTTATAAGTGTCAAGTGTCTGAGGTCAGATTTTAACTCAGGGCCTCCTGAATCCAGGGCTAGTGTTTTATTCACTGTGCCATCTAGCTGCCCCCTAGAACTAGATGTCATTTAAGGGTTCCACCTACCTCTATTTCTGTGATAAATAGTCTGGATTAATCAACAAGCATTTATTAAACCTTGTGTTGCAGGCAGTGTGGATACCAAAAAAAAAGAAATAAAAAAGGACAGGGGGCTTGGGGTGGGGGGAGAATGGTCCTTCCCATCGACTGGGGAATGGTTAAACAAATTTCAGTCCATGAATTTTATTATGCTATAAGAAACAATGATGATGACCACATATATATAATTTATATTGAATTGCTTGCCTTCTTAAGGAGGAGAAGGGAATTTGGAACACAACATTTTAAAAATGGATGTTAAAAACTGTTTTTACATATAATTGTGGAAAAATAAAATTCTAAATAAAAGGTCAAAAAAAAAAGAAACAATGATGAACATAATGAATACAGGGAAACAGGACTTCCATGAACTAATAGAATAAAGGAAGCAGAGCGATGAAAACAATACACACAATGACTACTATGATGTAAATGGAAAGATTAATAACAAAACAAGAGAAAGTGAATGTTACAGAATTTCAAACAAGCATGGCCAGGAACAAGAGCTATGAGGAGACATCTCCTATTCCTTTGTAGAGGCAAGGGGGACAGCCAGTGAAAAGGTACTGAGTTGGGAGATGAGATGCCATATTCAAGGAAGAGCAAGAAAGCAGGTATTGTTGAATCACAGAGTATGCAGAGAGATGTCTTCATGGAACTCAAAGGGGGAAAAGTGTCACATATATAGGTAATTATAATACATGATATGTGTGTTAGGACACTGTGACATAATGCATAGAGTCCTGTCCTGATTGACTCTTGGTTTTTGGTGAGGCAATTGGGGTTAAGTGACTTGCCCAAGGTCACACAGCTAGTTAAATATCAAGTGTCTGAGGCCAGATTTGAACTCAGGTCCTCCTGAATCCAGGGCCAGTGCTCTATCCACTGCGCCACCCACCTGATTGACTCTTTAGAAAGACATGGTTTCCATGTCTTGCTACTGACTTGATATATGAATTGAGAGACAATGTGGTACCAGTTAGTCAATAAAAGTTTTTTAATTAAGTGCCTTTTATGTGCCAGGCACTGTTCTTGGTATAATGCATGGAGTGCTGGCCTCATAGTCAGAAAGACCTGGCTTCATGTCTTGCCTCTGAAACATGTAGAACATATGACCCTGGGCAAATCATTTAACTTTTCAGGGCCCCCATGTAATTCTCTAAGATGATAAGAGACAGCGTAGATACTGCTCTATAGTGGTAGAAGGAGTTGTCAACTGGAGTTCCCTACAACAAATGGAGGAGAAAAGGTGTATTTTGTTGTTACTTTTCAGTCATGCTCAACTCTTCATGACCCTATTTGGAGTTTTCTTGGCAAAGATACTGGAGTTTCCTCCTCCAGCTCATTTTACAGATGATGAAACCAGGGCAGACAGGGTTAAGTGACTAGTCCAGGGTTACACAGTTAACAAAATGTCTCAGGCTGGATTTGAACTCATGAAGATGAGTCATCATGATTCTAGGCCTGATGTTTTATCTATTGCACCACCTAGTTTCCCTTAGCTACATTAGAAAATATTAAATAAAATGCTTTGAGGTCCAAGGAGGAAGCCTGAAGAACTAGAAGGAAAGCTCCCAGGATGAGGTCAAATGAGAGTTGGGCTTTAAGGAATGAGTGGGGAGTTCAACAGGTAAGGACAAGGAAAGTCCATTTGGGGCACAGGGAGCACTGAAAACAGAAGCCCATAATGTTTGTGGAAGGCTTTGATGCACAACCAGGGGATACTGTAGACATAAGCATACCTAGATTGCAGCTAGGGATTTGACCAAGTCTCTCTATGGCCAAGGAGAGACGTGTACTGGAGAATAGTACGATTAGGTGAATTCAGAACTGGATGAACGACTAAACTCAAAGAATAGTCATAAATGGGAAATGATCCTCTTGGAGGAAAATTTTACAGTGGAGCTCTCCATGGATCTGTGCTTGGCCTTCTGCTGTTTACATTTTAATTATTGACTTGGTTGAAGGCACAGATACCACTTTATCCAATTTACGAAAAATAAAATGGAATGGTGGGTTGAACCTATTAAATGAAAAGCAACATAGACAAACACTGAGTTAACTTGGGGTAAAAATTTGAATAAGAGGAAATGTGGCCAGATAACCTTTCATGGGGAGAAGATCTGTGGGTCTTAGTTGACTACAAAGCTAAATAGGAATCAGCCACCTGGCTGCCAAAAAAGTTATTATCTCAGGCTTCATGAAGGGAAGCTCAGTGTTAAGGAATAGGGTGATAATGGCTCTGTAGTAACTGCCTGGCCAAAGCTACAATACCTTCAGTTCTGGGTGTCACTTTAAGAAGGGCTGAAAAACATGGCTCTTGTCTAGAAAGATGACCAGGAGAGTGAGGGGCATGGAAGAGCTGACTAAATACCTCTGGACAGTTGTCCCACGACAGGATGGGAAAGCTGTGTTTGACTTAGCCCTTAGAGGGGCCTTAGCTGGGGACAAATGGAGAAAACTGTAGAGCCAAAAATCTCAGCTCCAAATAAGGGAAAATGTTCTAAACACTAGAGAGTCACAGAGTGTGGGCTGTTGCCTTGGAGGGAGTGCATGCTCCCTCCCTAGAGGTCTTCAATAAGAAGCTAGATGATCTGTTGTCAGGGATGCTCTCAAGGTTCTCATTCAGGGTCCCATAGAAGTCCCTTCTACAATTCTTTGAGAAGAGAAGACTCAGGGAAAGGAAAGGCATGGGGCTGTTGGAAATTGGAAAATAATTGAACCCCTGCTTTTTCTTTCCCTCTCTCTCCCCACTCCAGGGGAAGCTGTGGGGCCTCTATCAAAGAGTCTATTTCTAGCCAGATCAGAGGCAGGAGGGCAGTGAACCCCATGGGGTGAGCCCTAGGGAAACTTGGTGAGCAGCCAGTTCTGGCTGATAAAGAAACTGATTAGAACCCACCCATGAAAGGAGAGCTCACCTTGATCAGGAAAGGGCAGCTGGTTATGAAAGAAAAACAAAATAGGCCTTCACCCAGAGTCATAAGACTAGCTGTGGACTACGGACTAATGATTCCATTTCTCTGAGCACCAGGTTTTCCACATGAAAAGAGGGCATTGGCTCTCTGGGCTGCCATATTGCATTCCTGATTCATAGAGACACAATCCACCAATACACTTGAGTTGTTGATATTATTTCCCGAAAGAACTAACATACAAGATGCTTCTTCATCTTGTACTTACTTGAAATGGATTTTTTTGAACCTGTGTAGGATTTTACATTTACTGATTTCAAAAGAGTTGCTATCACAGCTAGGTGGCATAGTGGATGGAGCACCGGCCCTGGAGTCAGGAGGACCTGAGTTCAAATCCAGCCTCAGACACTTAACACTTACTAGCTGTGTGACCCTAGGCAAGTCATTTAACCCCAATTGCCTCACTAAAAAAAAAAATTGCTATCTTCCTCATTCACAAGATTATATATTAAAGCTAGAAGGGACCTTGCAGATAATCCATCTCCTCATTTGACAGAGGAAGAAGCTAAAGGCCAGAGGGGAGAAAGTGTTTGTTCCACATCACTCAGTGGCACTGGGACTAGAAGCCTAGGTCTCCTCCCTTTTCTCATGTAAAGAACTTAGGAGAGGGGCAGCTAGATGGCTCAGTGGGTAAAGCACGGACTCTGGATTCAGGAGGACCTGAATTCAAATCCAGCCTCAGACACTTGACATTTATTAGCTGTGTGACCCTGGGCAAGTCACTTAACCCCCACTGCCCTGCAAAAAAAAAAAAAAGACCTTAGGGGATCACATATCTGGCAGAAATCTTAGGGGTCATTTTGTCTAAGCTCCTTTAGGGGAAGGGTTCGAAGTTTTCTGAGTGAGGAAAAAACTAGAGTGAAGGACAATGGGACAGATCTTTGGAGAAAAGCCCCAATTTAAGATTATTTCTTGCACTGAGAGGTGTCCAGGAAAACCTCTTACAGACCGTTCTTGGTCATTCATTTCTCAAGCTTTTCTTTGTTTTGTTTTCTTTTGTTTTTTGGGGTTTTTGCCGGCAATGGGGGTTAAGTGACTTGCCCAGGGTTACACAGCTATTACGTGTCAAGTGTCTGAGGCCGGATTTTGAATTCAGGTCCTCCTGAATCCAGGTCTGGTGCTTTATCCACTGTGCCACCTAGCTGGCCCCGCCCCTCAAGCTTTTCTTACAGTGCTAGTGCCTGGGAATACAAAGACAAAAACCACAGTCCCTATACTCAAGGAGTTTACATTCTATCGGGGTGAAATAAAATGTGCACAGATAAGAAAGTACAAAATATACAAAGTGGTTTCAGGTAGCAGGGAGGCACCAGCAGCTGGAGATGGCGGTGGGTGGTGTAGTACAGAACAGTCCTCAAGTAGCATCCTGGTGGGACTTAAGCCAAGCTTTAAAGGAACTTGGGGAGTCTAAGTGGAGGTGAAGAGAGAATGTGTTTGGGGCATGGCTGATCCCCTGTGCTAAAGCAGAGATGGAAGATAGAATGTCGTGTACTGGGAACAGCAAACGGGTCAGTCTGGCTAGAATGGAGGGTGTGTTTAAGACTTGCCTCAAGTGTCATCTTTTCTATGAAGCCTTTCTTGATTCCTCCAGCTTCTAGTAGCTCCTTTCCCAGTCCCCTTCCCCCATTACCTTGGATGTGGATAGGTGCACATTTGTCTCCCTCCATATAACATAAACTCCTGAAGGGCAGAGATTGTTTTGATCTTATCTTTTCTCTCCAGTGCCTACAACATAGTTGGGGCTTGACAAATACTTGTGCGTTATTTGCATGAAGAAGAGTCCTGTACAATAAGGCAGGAGGTCAGTTCTGAAAGGCTTTCCTTCAAATGCCAAACAGAGGGGTCTGTATTTTCTCCTGTCTCACTGTAGGGAGCCCTCAGAGCATCTTGAGCTGAGGGGGGCAAAGGTACAGGCTTAGAGGGGATGGCCTGGGAATACTTTATTTCCTCTTTGTCTCTCCCTCTCATCACCCTTCCCTTCAAAACCTGTGTCTTTTTGGGGGACCACACCTCTTACTTTATAGGGAAGTGTAGGGAACACCCCATGAAAGACTTCGTCTATCAATATGGATCATCATTTCTTTTCTTTTCTTTTTTTTTTTTTTGGTGGGGCAATGAGGGTTAAGTGACTTGCCCAGGGTCACACAACTACGAAGTGTCAAGTGTCTGAGGCTGGATTTGAACTCAGGTCCTCCTGAATCCAGGGCCGGTGCTTTATCCACTGCGCCACCTAGCTGCCCCATGGATCATCATTTTTGCCACTTTTAGCTGTAGAAGTGGGCCTTGAACCCACTGGGCCAAGCTACCTCTCTTTGATTTCTTCCTTGAATTTTTATTTCCTCCATTTTAGAAGATGAGGAAGTTTTCATGATGAAAACTCATGATGAGTTTTCTTGACAGAAACTTATGTGTAGCAGCCCCTCCCCCCCAGGAGTGTGCAGGTAAATGTTTAATTGACTCTAGATGAAAAAAAAAATGTACATAGGCCACACTTTTAAGTTTAATCTGCATCATTAGCGTTTTTCTTTCACTTTCTTAAGTCTAGACAATCAAACAATAAAGTTCTGGCTTAGAACCTTTACAATTCTGGTGGCATAAATGCTCACACAGAAAATTTAACAATGGACTCTTACAGGCTCCAGCATCTTCAGTCCCCAACCCTCCCTCCCCCCAAAACCTCAGTCTCATTGGAAGAGCTTGCTCCATTCAATTGGTAATCTCCTTTGATCCTGGAAATCCTTCAATCACTTCATTTCTCTCAGCCTACAGATCCCTCTGAGGGATGCCCCCTCCCTACAAACCCTTAATGTGATCCTGCCACCCCTTCATTCTACTGTCCAAAGTCTGGAGTCCACTTCCTCATCCCTGTCTCACTCCCTAAACCCTGCAACGGAACTTCCACTCTCAGTCCTAAAACTTCTACCACCACCCAAATCTCTTAATTGCCAGACTCAAAGATTTCTGCTCAGTCCTCAGACTACTCCAATAGCAGTATGAGGTAAGGTTGATTGGCTTTTTCTCCAAAAGTTTTGGCTTTTTGAGACACTACCCTCTCTTTGTTCTCTCCTCCTGCTGTTCTTTCCCTACTTCCTCTTTTTCCTCCTGGCCCCTAAATGTATTTGTAGGGGGAAGGGTAGGATTTCCCCAAAGCTCTCTTCCACTCAGTTCTTCCGTCTATGCGCTCTCTCTTGGTTAGCTCACCTAGTTCCTTGGTTGCAATTATCTCCTCTATGTAGATGACTCCCAGATTGATATTTTCCATCCTGACCTTTTCTTTGGATTCCAATACTGCATTTGCAATGACCCATTGGGCACCTCCCGGAAGAGAATCCTACCAGTACCTCAAAACATACCATATTTCAAACTAAACACATTTCTCCTTCCCATCTCCCAGCTCCCCTCTTTTGCTGATGGCACCACTCTCTTGTACTCTTCCCCCTCCCTCAGTTCTACACATCCAAACATTTGTCAAGCTCAGTGAATAATCCTCCATCTCTCTTCTCCAGACCCACTGCCACAACACTAACTAGTTCAGGCTCCCCAGCACTTTAGGAGCCTAGCCCTCCTCCACCTCATCCTGCATGAATTGCAACCAACAAAGGACAATGGAATTCTTAACAGCTAAGTGGTGTATAGCATGTTGATCTTGGACCCAGGAAGACCAAGGTTCAAATCTCACTCTTGACACTTTCTTAGCCCCTGTGAGCTGAGCAAGTCATTTAACCTCTCTCAGCCTCAGTATGACCAAGGACAACAATAGCAGCTAATTCACAGAGTTGTTGTGAAGACCAAGACTGAATGTTCCAGAGACATATTAAACTCGTCTAAAATAAAACTCATTATCTTTTCCCCTAAACCCTCTCCACTTCCTAGGTTTATAACCAATGGCATTATCCTGGATCCTTCATTCGCCCTTAACCCACATATTCAATCAGTTGCTAAGGCTTGCCATTTCTACTATCAGAACATCTCCCAATTGACCCCTTCTCTCCACTTAGCCACTATCCTCATCACCTTTCCTCCAGATTATTAAAACAGCCTCCTAATTGGTCTCCTTAACTCAACCCCCCACTTCTCGGTTCATCACACACACTGCTACCAAAGTAGTTTTCCTGGGGGTGGCTAGGTGGCACAGTGGATAAAAGCACCGGCCCTGGATTCAGGAGTACCTGAGTTTAAATCCAGCCTCAGACACTTGACACTTACTAGCTGTGTGACCCTGGGCAAGTCATTTAATCCCAATTGACTCACTTAAAAAAAAAAAAAAAAGCTCAGTCCTAGAACCAAACTATTTCTAATTTTTTTTCTTTTTTGAGGTTTTCCCCTTTTGTTCTGATTCTTCTTTCACAACATGACAAATGTGGAAATATGATTAACGTGACTGTACATATATAACCTCTATCAGATTTCTTTCTGTCTTGGGGTGGGGGAAAGGAAGGGAGGCAAGGAGAAATATTTGGAACTCAAAATGTTATAAAAGCAAATGTTGAAATCTGGTCTCAGACACTTGACACTTACTAGCTGTGTGACCCTGGGCAAGTCACTTAACTCCCATTGCCTGCCCCCACCAACCCCCCCCCCAAATGTTGAAAACTATCTTTACATGTAACTGGAAAAAAAACCACTATTAAGATGGAAAAAAACAAACAAAAAGCAACTCATTCCAAGTTTACTATATACCAGGCATTGTATTAACAGATGAAAACAAAACAAAAAATGAAACAAAAACCAAACCAAAACAAAAAAAAATGAAACAATCTCCTTCCTCAAGCTCAAGGAACTTACATTCTAAAATCTGAGCTATTACTATGTCAGTTGACTACTCAAAAAACTTCAGGGGGTCCTCATTGTTCATCAAATAAATTACGAGTACTGCAGCGTGGGACATAAATTTAAACTATCTTTGTAAACAATTTATACTCCAGCCCACCTTGCTAGCAGTTCCCTGATCTTGGTTCCATACTCTCCTGGCTCAATTTTTGCCCAGAATAGATTCCCTCCATTTCTGTCTGTTGACACATCCTTCAGGTATCCAATCTCTTTTCCATGGTCTCTTCCCTGACACTCCTCAGCCTTAGACATGATCTCTTCTTCCCCAATCTCTTGGGCCTCTGCTAGACCCCTGTGCTTTATCACTTTCTAATTTGTCGCATAGCATAGCAAGCATTTATTATGTTTGAACTGAATGGTTGAATTGAACTTCGAGTTCCTGAAGAACACAGGCTAATATAGTCATCTTTGTAATCACCAGCTTCAAAGTAGGGTCTTAGAAGTTACACAGTAGATACTTAACAAGGGTTTGTTGAACTAATCTCAGGGAGAAGACTCTGCAGGGAGCCAGAAGGTGGGGGGTGAAGGGAGAGGAGGTCTCATAAGCATCAGAATCTCACCCCAGGGGATCTTATATTTAAAAGAAGCCATAGAAGAGCCACAGAGAAAGCATGTGCCAGGTGTTTCACTTTCTCCTCCCCTCCTCCATTTCCCCACCCAGCTCTCTAGCCACTGAGCTCCTGGCCCCATCCCAGTATGCCACCCTCTGGGTTGACTTGCCCAGGCCTGTTTCCCACCCCCAGGGGATGTCAGCTTGAGCTCTTATTGTGCCATGTTGGCACGCCTCCCCTGCCTAGCTCCCCTGGCAGGTCCTCACTCTCTAGCTTGGGGGGGGGGGGGAGGCGGGTAGCTGACCATAGGGTTATGGGGACAGGGGCCCATGAATGGTAGTGAAAAATAGATCTCAGAAGCAACTGGGATAGGCTGTGGTGAGAAGAAGAGGAATGGTGCTGAGGCTGGGCCTCAGTAATTCCAGGGAAGGAAAGGGGCAGGAAAAAAAAAGGGGTGAAATGGTCTATAGAAGGACAGCTACACCTGGAGAAATAGAGGGAAAGACAAAGAGTGTACGTCTAAAATAGACAAAGGGGGATACAGACACAGGAGAAAATGAGACAGAGGGAGGGAATCATTTAATGAATAAGTGAGAAAGAGACACAGAAAAAGAAAGATGCAGCTAATTTGGGATAGAATGGGAAAGAGCAGTGGGTATAGAATCAATGGAATTGGGTTCAAATCTTGCCTCAACTACTTACTTACCTGGGTGGTCTTGGGTAATTAAATCAATTGTTCTTTCTATGCCTCATCAGGCGAATGAGGGGCTTGGGTTAGATTACAGACAAGCTCCCTTTCAGCACTAAGAGACATGTTAATAGAGGAAAAAAATACACAAATGAATGGATACCCAAAAAATTGGAAAGCAAAAGAGATAGGAGCAGAAAAGAGAAATGGATATTGAGACAGCCTGCAGCGAGACAATATGCATTTGGGAACATTAAAACAATGATTAGGAGGGCAGCTAGGTGGCACAGTGGATAAAGCACCAGCCCTGGATTCAGGAGGACCTGAGTTCAAATATGGCCTCAGACACTTGACACCTACTAGCTGTGTGACCTTGGGCAAGTCACTTAACCCTCATTGCCCTGCCCCCCCCCCAATTATTAGGAGAGTCTGATTTCCATTTTACAATAGAGAAAACAGGTTCTTAAGAAGTTAAAGGATTTTCCAAAGGGTCCATAGCTAGTAAGTTTCACAGAAGGCAGGAAGAGGGGCTGAGATATAAATCCAGTGCTCTTCTAAATTTACCATATATAGCATCAGAGCTCAAAGGTCCCCAAAGTACAGACTGCCAGAGCCAGACCTCAGAGACCAATTCCCTCAATGTACAAAAGAGGAAATTGAAGTTTAGGGAAAGGAAGTCATTTGCCCAACATAAAGTTAGTTGGTTGAAGAGGCAGGATTAGAAACCAGGTCTCTGGACTCCTGTTCTGTGGACCATTCCTAGGATATCACTAGCTTATCTTTGTGTAAGGTAGATTTTTGTTGTTTTGTGTTTACAAGGAGAGCTCAGAACTTCTGAGGTAATTTTGTGGAAAATGGTCCTTGAATGCAGTAGTTTGAAAAAAAATTAGTCCTGCCTGGTGGGAGAAGTATTTGCTGTCTCCACCCCTATCCCTGTAAGATGCTTGGTACTCGTAGACCCCATGTTTAGCTCCACATCCCCCTAGGGAAGAGACTACCACTTGGCCCCTCCTAGGGATGTAGATGAGTAGATATTATGTAAACCAGCAAAAGGGTCTCTCTTTTTGGTCTCTTCCTCCATGTATCTTTCTCTTTTTTTTTCTTTTTTGGTTAGGCAATTGGGGTTAAGTAACTTGCCCAGGGTCACACAGCCAGTAAGTGTTAAATGTCTGAGGTTGAATTTGAACTCAGGTACTCCTGACTCCAGGGCTGGTGCTCTATCCACTGCGCCATCTAGCTGCCCCCTCCATATATCTTTCAGATAGAAAGTGCTAGGATTTTTAGAATTGTGGTGACAAACTTCCTGGTCCCTAAAGAACTACAACCAGGGACTCATAAAATGGCAATTGTCAAGGTTGGAGAGGCCATAAAATGATAGGCACAGTAATCTATTGTTGGTGGAACTGAGAATTGGTGCAAACCCCAAAGAAAGCAATTCAGATGTGTAAAAGGTAGAATGGACTAAACTATCCTTGGAGAAATTTCACTTTTAAGTATCTGGTGCCTCAAGTTATATTTAAAAAGAAAGGCTCCATATGCACCAAGATGTTTATAGCAGCATCTTTTTGCAATAAAAAGAACTGGAAATAAATTGGTTGGGGATTAGTTAGACAAATTTGTGGATTACTGGACTATAAGAAATGATGAACGTGATGAATAAAGAGAAACAATGAAAAGATTTATGTGAACTGATACAAAGTGAAATAAGCAGAGCCAGGAAAACATGAGCTAATTTCCACAATGAGGACAATGTAAATGTAAGGAACCACAACTACAAAACAAGCTTGGCCCCAAAGATGAGGTGTAAAAAGACTTTCACAGAGGTAAGGGTCCATGGGAGGAACAATGAGTATAAGAATTTTTCAGTGTGTTGATTTTGCTGTTTTTCTTTTCTTCCTCTTTTTTTTTGTTGTTGTTAAAAGGGATGACTCACAGGGAGGGGGAGGGACACCAGGGAAAAGCAATTGAGGTAAGAACAAAGTATAACAATAAAAACCTATTTTTAAAAAAAATCACTTCCCTTCCCTACCTCAGAATTTCCTTATAATCTGGGATAATAAAATTACTCACATTCCAACAGCGATTTCTTTATAGCCGCCTAGCAAAAGGGTCAAGTGACTAAGAATGCAAAAGCCCTACGGAATCTGTTATTGTCTTAGGGTGGATGTGACTTGCCCAAGATCATACAGTAAATACATTATCTAGCCTGGGTCTCAGGACTCCGGACTTTGAGACTGGAGGCTCTTTTCCTTTAGCACCAGTTTGCTTTCTTGGGTATTCCTGGAATCCCAAACCTAGAATCTTTTCCCCAGGCGCCCCAGTCCCACAGTCTTTCCCTCTTCTTCCTTCCCTCCCACCTTCCCTATTGAAATTCAGGATTAGAAAGCAGTTGTCCAGAAGGAGAAAAAAGCTTGAAGGCAGAAGGGGCGGGACAACAAGATTTAGAGCTTTTCCTTCTTTCAGGTTCGACCAAACCAGGGATTGATTTGAGGATTTAGAGCTGAAAGGGACAGAGAGCTCAACCTTCTCATTTTACAAATGAGGAAACTGAGGCTCTGGGAAGGGACTAGCCCTAGGAAAGGTTTGTTTTTGTTTTTTTTGGGGGGTAGGGTGCTGAAAAGTTGGTGAATGGGTTGGGGAAAGAGCCCAGAAAGGAGTCTGGGAGCTCTGAAGAGAATTCGCCAGCTCAGCTATAACTGTGTCCTCGGGCTATTTCTTTTTTCCCTTTTGGCCTCAGTTTCCCTAGTTGTAAAATGAGGCTGGACTACCTCTTTTTCCACTCTAACACTTTGGAAATCTAGTTGCTGTGGGTGATTTGTGGGTGCGTATAGGGGGAGGAAAGGATCTCCCCTGGCTAAATAGCTACTAAGAGGTCAGGTTATTCACTCCTCCTTCCCCTCCAATGCCCCAGAGGCTCTCTTCCTTTTTCTTATCTGGCCAGGCACTCACCTGAAATCTCACCGCCATCATACACCCAGGAGGGTCCTTCAGTTCCCCAGCATGGTGGGTGGCTAGAGGCACTGGAGGATTTCCTTTGGGACCCCAGGAAGCTGTTAACACTGCTGTACGGGGTGTGGGGGTGGGGGAGGACGGGGGTGGGGGTCCGGAGAAGGAAACTAGGCGTGGGGAGTCAAAATTCTCGTCCCAGTCTCTCCCCGCCTCAGCTACACACCTGCTCCTCTTCCTCCTCCGCCCCTGCCCCGGCTACCTTGCCCCGCCCCCAGTAGGAGCCAGGGACACGCCTTCAAGATGGCCAGGGCCCTTCCCCAGCCCCAGGGCCGGCCCTAACTTTGGCACCTATACTCCTGGAGGATGGACATTCCAGGCCAGGTTTTCCTTTTGCCCAGGGCCAGGGGAGGGGGTGGGGTAGACATGCTGGAGAAAGAGTAAGTGCTGGCCCCACCGCAATACCCACCTGGGATTCAGCCCCGCTACCCTCTGGGAGCAGTACCGATAACCAGGTGCCCTGGGTCACCCGGGCCCCGAAGCGAGACCAGAGCTTGGGAGGGGGAGAATAGGTTTTAGCTCTGATGCTTGGCCGGGAGTGGAGAAGGCATGGATTGTCTTTGGGGGTTTTCCAGAAGGATCTAATCGGACGATCATAAGAGGTTGGGAGTCTCGATGCTAGAGTTACCCTCGGCTCTGTTAGTGACTGGTTGTGTGACCTTGTGCAAGTCCCTTCACCAGTCTAGGCTTTGAATGGCATGGGACAACCCAAATGCAACCCTTTCATCTTAAAAATGGGGAAACGGAGGTCTAGGGAAAAGTGCCTTGTTCAACAAGTTGGTTAAACGACCAACCTCTTCGCTTCTTACAAACGTCCTTAAAAAAACACCCTTTCACTTGGTCTCTTATCTCCCCACCCCCTCTCTCACTCCTTTCTCAACCCCTTGCATTTTGCGCTCTAACATCACAACTGAAAGAGCTTTCCCCGGGACCACAAGAGGATTAGTCCAATAAATAAGTATTTTTTCGTTGTTCAGTAAGTAGTGTCCGACTCTATGACCGCGTTTGAGATTTTTGTGGCAAAGGTATTGAAGTGTTTTGCCGTTTCCTTCTCCACTGTGCTCATTTTACAGATGAGGAACTGAAGCAAATCGCCATGAAGTGACTTGCCTAGGGTCACACAGCTAGTAAGTGTCGGATTTGAACTCAGATCTCCCCGAAGGCTAGCCTGGTGCTCTATCCACCTAGCAGCCAAGAAGTTTACATTATTTGGGGGTGGGAGACCTCTTACAAAGATAAGGAAGTATAAAAGCTATACAATAAGCAGGGTGTGACACCAATACCAAGGAGTGGGTAGGTTAAATATGAAAAGAAGTGGGCCTTGAACAGAGCTTTGAACTGAGCTAGAGATTCCAAAAGACCTATGCAGCCGAAGTGAGGGTTTGGAGGTCAGAGCCTGGAGTCAGGAACACCATTCAAATCCAGCCTCTGGCACTTACTAGGCTGGGTAATCCTGGGCAAGATCACTTTAGCCTCAGTTCCTTATCTGGAAAATGGGGATAATAATAACACCTACCTCCCTGGGATGCTATGAGATTATTTGTAAAATGCTTTACAAATCTGAAAGTGCTTTATAAAACTATTATCATCATAATTCCCTTTGTCTTCTGTCTTCTTCTTTTTTTTTTTTTTGGCGGGGCAATGAGGGTTTAGTGACTTGCCCAGGGTCACACAGCTAGTAAGTGTCAAGTGTCTGAGGCCGGATTTGAACTCAGGTACTCCTGAATCCAGAGCTGGTGCTTTATCCACTGCCCCACCTAGCTGTCCCTCTTCTGTCTTCTAACCTTAGTTTTGTGACCTATTTCTACAATCCTCAGTCCTTTCTCTGGCCATTATCTCTGTTCTGAATTCACTTTCTCTCTCCTTTCCCATCTCAATCTCATAGTTAACCAATTCAACTTCACACAGTTAGTTGTCTTCTTATAGATCCTTTGCCTGAGTATCCTATGATTCCTCATGCCTTGACAGTCAGTAAATAAACATTTATTAAGCACCTACTGTGTCAGATGCTGCATTAAGTTCTGGGGATACAAAAAGAGGCAAAAGACAGTCCCTGCCCTCAAGGAGTGAACTTAGTGGGGGAGACAAGCAAACACACATGTACAAAAAGGCTCTCTATATGTCAAATAGTAAATCATGAGTAGAAGTAAGACTCTTAGAATTAAGAGGGGTTGGGAAAGGCTTCCTGTAGAAGGTGGGATTTTAGTTGGGACTTGAAGACAAGGAAGAAGAGCGTTCCAGGCATGGGGGATAGTCAATGCAAAGATAGAGAGTTGGGAGGTGGAGCGTCTTATTCCAGACAATAGCAAGGAGGCCAATGTCACTGGATAGAAGAGCTTGAGTATGTATAGCAGAGTAAGCTGCAAGAGAATTGAAAGGTAGAGAGTAGCTAGGTTATGGAGGACTTTCCACATTAAACAGAGGATTTAGCATCTCCTAGAGGTGATAAGGAGTCTTGGGAGTTCTTTAAGCAGGGTGGTAAAATGACCTGACCTCTTTAGGAAAATCACTTTGTTGGCTGAATAGAAGATAATATTGGATTGGGGAGAGACTTGTGATAAGCAGACCCACCAGCAGATCGTTGCAATAGTCTAAGCATGAGGTGGTATCAGTATCAAAAGAGAGAAGGGGCTATTGCAAAGGTGAAATAGGCAAGTCTTGGTAACAGATCCAGTATGAGTGGTGAGAGATGGAAATGACACCTAGGACACCTAAACTAGATAAGCTTGGTACTGGGAAAATGGTGTTGCCTTTGATGGTAGTAGGGAAGTTTGGAGAGGGGGAAAAAACTCCAAGGGAAAGTTTAGTTTTGGACAGATTGAATTTAAGATGTCTTCTGGAAATTCAGTTCAAGGAGTTTGAAAGGCAGTTGGAGATGTGAGACTCAGGGTCAGCAGAAAGGTCAGGGCATGATAGGTAAATTTGAGAATCATCAGCATAGAGCGAGCAATTAAGATCAGATCACCAGATCACTGATAAGATCACCAAGTGAAGCAATAGAAATGGACTAGAGAAGATATCCCAGGACCAAGCCCAGTGGACCACTTGGGTTAGTGGGTGTGACCTGAATGGGGATCTAACAAAAGAGACTGAGAAAGAGTGGTCTGAGAGATAGCAGAATCAGGAAAGAGCAATGCCCTGAAAACCCAGAGGAGAGAATATCAAAGAGAAAAGAGTGATCAATAATGTCAAAGGCTGCAGAGAGATAAAGGACAATGAAATTGAGAAAAAGCCACTGGATTTGGCCATCAGGAGATCGGATCATGGAGAAACTCGATTGAGTATTTCTCCCTCCACCTGATATGGGAGGCAAAAAAGGGGTGAACAGAAAAACCTAAGACCCAAGCTTTAATTTAGATATGAGTTCTAAAAGGGATTCAGACCCCAGTTAATGGATAACTTAAGATTTGGGAAACAAGTCAGGGCCTAGGTTCTCTTACCCCCACATTAATCAGTATCCATAATAAGAACATAAAGAGGCAGGTCAAAGAGAACTTAACTATAACAATGATACACTGACAGGGTATAGAAATTCTACTGATAAATGAAGATATTTTGAAACTGGACATGGGAATCAAAAAGTGACATGCACAGAAAAGGCTAAATTTGTCCCCAGATTCACCTTATGACGTGTAAACCCCCAAAACATACCTCCATAGAAAAAAGGTACTTGCCTCAGGGGTTGGCTCAAGCCCCCAGGAACTCCAAATTAGGTTAAGCCTTCCCCTGTACCTTCCTAAAGTGGAGATTATTATCATGAGACTGGTAATCAATTTATCCATACTATAAATATAACTATCTTTTCTTTCACTATTCAAGAGATACCTTTCCACTTTTCTGGTTCTCTCCCTGTGTTCACTCACGGTATTGCAATAAAACTTGGGAAACTGAGTCACTGAGTCTTATAATTCTTTTGGGACAACTCATGATCAATTTGACCCTAATTCCATCCCACATTACACCTGCTTTCTAGGCTTCTATTCCTGTGCTACTGAATGAAATTGGAGGGTGTCACCTTCCTTTCCTCAAGTCTCTTAGCTAAGGTATTCACCTCATTCTTTTCTGAGAAACTCGAGGCGACTGTCCTTGAACTCTGTTTCCCTTTTCCTTCATTTTAAAATCCCGGGACATTATATCCCCTTCTCTCCTTTACTTTACTCTGATATCTAGGTGGTTGAGACCAACCCCACCCCTGTCAGGTATTCTTGATCTCATCCTCCTCAGTAAATTGTTCTCTCAATCATCCCTATCAAATCTTTCATTTATCCCTATCTATGGGTCCCATCCCACCAGACTTCAAATATGCCCAAAGCTTAACTCTCAGTAAAACCCGTCACAAGACTATTACCATTCCCTCAAATTATGAATTAGAACCATGGACTCTCTCCCAGGATATTGATCCTATAAGTAAGCTTTTGCCCTATTTGGACAAGTGCTGGCATGTGTACTTCCTTTCCCTTTCTAGCTCCCCTTTATGTACTATCTTCTCCCCATTAGAATGTAAGCTCCTTGAAGGCAGGTACTGTTTTGCTTACTTGTATGTGTACCCTGCAGCACTTAGCACAAGTGCTTGGCACATAGAGCTTAACAAATTTTCTTCCCTGCCCCAGCCCCCATCATCTTTTTTTTTCTTTGGTAGGAAGTCTTATTTATTTATTTAGAATTTCCCCCCACCTTATATGTAAAAACAAATTGTAATATCGATTTTTAAAATTTTGTGTTCCAAATTCTCTTCCTTCCTCCCTATCCCCCCTTAAGAACTCAAGCAATTTAATGTCATACATGTGCAGTCATGCAAAACATGGCAGACAAAAAAAACTTTAGAAAAAGAAACCACCACCACCAACGAAATATACTTCCATCTGTATTCAGATACATCAGTTCTTTCTCTGTAGATGAATTGCATTTTTTTCATAAGTCCTTCAGAGTTGTCTTGGATTGTTGCATTGCTGAAAATAACTAAATCATTCGCAGCAGATCATCTTACAATTTTGCTGTTATTTTGTATACAGTACATTTCACTTTGCATCAGCTCATTTAAGTCTTTCCAGGTTTTTCTGATTGCATCCTGCTCATTTTTTTAAAAGTAAAGTACATTTATATAGTACTTTAAAGGGAGATTTCCTTGCAAAACACCCATGAGGTTGATTATTACAACAACAATAATAGTTAATATTTATGTTGTACCTTATTCCTGACAAAGAATTTTCTTCACAGTAGCCCAGCAAAATAAGTACAATCATCATCCCCATCACTCTCTTCTTACATTGCTTTTGCCTCTGCTTAAAATTTTCCCCCAATTACTATTGCCATGTTTCCCTCCATCCTTTTCACTCCCCATGATATTTACTCTCTTTTCTATCTTCTTTTACCCTTTCCCTCCTCACATGTTTTGCTTCTGACTGCCCCTCCCTCAATCTGCCCTCCCTTCCCTCACCCCTCCTCTTCCCTGCAGGGCAAGATATGTTACCATACCCACTTGAGTGTGTATGTTATTCCCTCTTTGAGCCAATTCTGATGAGAGTAAGGCTCATTCACTCCCCCCCTCCCATCTTCCCCTCCACTCCATTAGCTTTTTCTTGCTCCCCATCATCTTCTAAGCCAAAATCCTAGAAAAAAGCTATTTGCTTGTTTACAAAGTGTAAAGGAAATATAGTTTTCTTTACAGCAATGTGTGAATAAGTTCCTTAATCAACCTGAAGTATTATAGGCCCTTGACCTTTGGTTGTAAGCAGTTGTCTCCACACAGGAAGCATCTTACGATTGTCAGGAGAGAATAAATTATGCCCCTTGGGTCTATCAGGCCATTCAACAGTTGGGGGTGGGGTGGTCAGAGTTTAAGTTGTTCCAGTGTTGGCAGCAGTTGTAGAAGGAGACTCTTGTGTTTTTGCCAGAGGACAGCAATGTGGGGAGGGGTTGTTGGACCAGTAGGAGACACTACATGCATTGGGCAGAGGGGTGACAGAGACACACTTTCCAGACAGATACGACTATAGATAGACAGTCACTAAGAGCTAAGGAGTAGTAGGAGACACTCACTGTACCTTCAACTCATAGAATTCTTCCCCCTCTGAAACCTACCCTCAGTAACTGCTGCCCAGCCTAGTTTCACCTCCACACAATAAGGTGCCCCTCCCAAGATGAGCTCACCATTTCTATACTTAACCACCCTGCTGTTAACTCAAACCTCAATTGACCCCACTTCCTCCAGTCTCCTCTGGCCTCTTAACAGAGGGCTGGAGGGCAGATTCCTTCCCTTGTAGATGGCAGAAACTGGACTCTGTTCACCCCACTTTGCACCTGTTACCCTGCCTGATTTCAGCTCCACAAAGGAACATGATGCCCTAGTGCTAGATAGCCCCTGGTGTCCCATCCCTTTCCCAGCTTTCCCATCTCCTTTTGTGTGTAGTCTCCATCTTTAGAATATAAGCTCTTTGAGGACAGGGATGCCTTTCTTTTTATTAATTGCATCCCTGGCACTTAGCACACAGGCAATTAATAAATGTTGATTGGATTGGGTTACCTTCCAGTCGATCAACTAGCGTTTATTAAGTACCTACTTATGTGCCAGACACAAGGCTAAGCGCTGTATCTTGTATATGTGCATCATTAGTTACATGTTATTTTCTCCATTAGCATGTGAACTCCTTGAGCACAGGGACCAAGTTTTTGCCTGTGTATCCCCTGGGCTTAGCATAATGTCTAACACATAAGTGCTTAATAAATGTTTATTTGACTGATTTCCTTACTTCTTTCAAGACCCAGCTCAAGCACCACCTTTTATATATTGTCTTTCCTGGTCCTTCCTTCCACTTGGCGGGTACACTGATTCAGAAACTCTTCCCAATTTTCCTGTGCTGGAGTTCATACCTACCCTATGCACACATACTAGCAGGTCAGAATGATACCCTAGAGAGGCAACCAGTACTTTACACATAAATCAGCTTAAAGATGATAACTGAAGCCATAGGAGAACTAACAAGATCATCAAGAAAAAGGGGACAGAGTGAGAAGAGAGCCTAAGATATGGATGGCTTTTCTCAGTCCTCATTTCTCTCTTTTTTTTTTAGTGAGGCAATTGGGGTTAAGTGACTTGCCCAGGGTCACACAGCTAGTAAGTGTTAAGTGTCTGAGGCAGGATTTGAACTCAGGTACTCCTGACTCCAGGGCTGGTGCTCTATCCACTGCGCCACCTAGCTGCCCCCCTCATTTCTCTTTAAAACGGTGTATCATTTTATTCCATGTGCTATAGGCCTGGGGTACCTCAGAAGTTTTCTGGGGTAAATCAGAGAACCTCCTCCTCCAGAAACTAAACCAAAGGACAGACACACCTAAAGAGATAAGTGGCACCAGAGGATCGGAACTGAGCCAGCTCCAGGACCACCACCCTTCATTCCAGTCTCCCCCACCCTTTGGGGAGATAAGATTAGGTGTGGCTGCTGCCTTTGTGGCATGAGGGGGAGAGAGATGGCTTGAGAGATCTGCAGCCATCCCTCACCCAACTTCCCCCAGCCACCACCAGTGGGGGATGGTCTTCCCCCAATAAGGGAACTTTTCAGTGAGATGATCACCTCATAGGACCACCATCAGTCCTCTATAATTATCTGCCTGTCTCCTGCTTGAGAAGAAAGGAATCTCAGAGAGCCATGCCCCTGTGCCATGCTTTCTCCCCATGAGAAGTCCAAGGACTTCTCTCAGTTTCCTTTCCCTAGCACCTAAGTAAACTATTATTTTACTCTAATTGGATTTGTATGCAAGAGGGTGTAATTCTTTAAAGAGGAATTCCTAAGGACCCCTATCCCCAAACCCCCTATCTATTTCCCTCATAACACATGGAACAAGATGCCCTTCTCAAGATAAACTCTACCTGTCGACTTACTTTCTCCTGGATACTCTCTTCTCTCTGAGATTTCATGGTACTGTTCTCTTTTGGTTTTGATTTTACTAGTCTGGCTGTGCTGTCTCAGTCTCCCTCTCATTATCATCATGTTTCTCTCCTCTGGCATCTTCTCTATTCACCATGGCTGCAACCCAAAGCTCTGTATTACTGAATCTCTAGTGGACATTCACTTGGCAAAGGGAGTGGACCTCTGATTTCATTGGTATAGGGGAATCCTGGGTAAAGGAAGTCCCTCCAACCGGTCAGGTCATCCATCACTTTCTCTGCAGATAATCTTAGTTTCCTAGACCACTGAGAAGTTAAGTGACTTGTCCAGTATCACACGACTAGAATATGTCAGAAGTAGGACTTGGACCCAGGTTTCTAGGCTTTAAAGCTGGCTCAAAATATCCAAAACTCATTATCTCTTCTTCCCCTCTCCTGGCCCCGCTCCCAAACTCTTCTCCTCTCCTAACTTCCTCAGTCCTGTGAAGGGCACTCCCATCTTTCCAGTCCCCTTGATTTAAGTGAGGCAGACTTGCAACCTCAGAATTATCCTCGACACTTTGCTCTTTTTTTTCTTTTCTTTGAGGTTGGATTTGAACTCGGGTCCTCCTGAATCCAGGGCCAGTGCTTTATTCACTGTGCCACCTAGCTGCCTCCCCCCCCTTTCCTCTCATATTCAATCCATAGCCAAGTCTTTATGATTCAACTTCAACAACATGTCAAAACCTCATGTATGATATAATTATGGATTTGAGTCAGATTAAACTCTGAGGATGGGGTCTGGAAGGTACCCAGCCCTGCCCCAGTATAGTTCGTTTAGAAGTTTATTGCTTGTCAAATTCTCACTGTCTCCTTTAAGTTTTATTGCCAATTAACAGTATTTTTACTTCTGCTCAGTCTCCCCACTTGTCAGCTGCATATTAATTTTGTCTGCAATCCATCATGTGTCAGAACCCCAGTCAGTGGGTCAGGGAGTTAGCCCACCAATTCAATACTCGGGACTCAAGAAGAAAGGACGGGGCTCGGAACAGGATGCAGCAATTGAGTTGAGACTAGATGTTAAGTGACATGTCTCTTTTTCTCAGAGCAGAATCCCCTTGACCCTAGGGTCCCAACAATGTGTTATTCTTTTATTCTTTATTCTATTTCTTTGACTTCCCAACATAGCCGAAGATAAATTTTAACCCTGTCATCCTTCTAGAATTAACAATGCTGAAGCACCTGAGTGACTCTTCCTGTTATTCAGGTTGAATATCTTTAGAGACAGGGGCCAGCAGAGGGGAGTCAGTGGGAACTGTGAGATCTGAAACATCTGACTGTCACTCCCCTGTTTCCTCTTCCTTTGGTTTGACCTTGTTTCCCCTCCCCTTTTCCCCCTTGTTCCTGGAACACATATGCATGTCTCCATACATTGATTACGAGCTGAACATGCACCCTGGGTGAGACAGGATTGGATGTTACATTGTGAGCGCGACCTAGTGTGTGTGGGGACTTCCCCTCTGACCAACATTCCTATATAAGGTCAAGGCGTGTATTAGCTGGCGCGGTTCAGGTATTGAACTTGCCCATTCCTATGGGAATGTAATAAATCTGTCTCTGCTTGACTTGGTGGTCTCCTCGAGTTATTTGGGTAAACTGAGGCAGTTTGCTCCATACACTCATCTTATAGCCTCTCATCTGGATTATAGCAATAGTCTTTGGACTGGCCTTCCAGCCTCAAGTTTTGCCCCCCATCTGCCAAATTTCTCAAGGGCTGACCTCATCTTTTGCCTGCTCCAGCAGCTCTCTATTGTCCTTAGGTGAAAATACAAATGTTTATTAGACCATTTGATACCAGCCCATCTTTCTAGGCTTACTGTGCATTTTCCTCTTTTGGATGCTTTCTTTGTGTTCCAGACAAACCAGCCAGCTTGCTGTGTGCCATTATGTTCCCCTCTCCCCTTTGTGGTTTTGCACAGGTGTTACTCACCTCAAAAGCTAGAGTGAAGCCCTGCACTGGACTCTCTTCAAGCTCACTCAGAGTCCCCAGTTTCCTTCAGGGCTCAACTAAAGGGCTACCTCCTACATGAAGTTTATCCAGATTCCTGCCAGTCTCCAGTGCTCTCTCCCCACCCCAATTACTTATCAATGCCTTTATTTTTCACTCTAATAGAATGTAAATTTCTTTAGGATAGGGACATTTTTGTCTTTGTATTCCCAAGGTCTAGCTCAGTGACTGTGCTTAATAAATGCTTGTAGAGTCTATGAACAGAACCAAGATCTCCTGCCTCTCCATTCAGACCTTTTCCCACAGTATCATAGTTTCCTCATTTGTAAAAAGTGGGGGGGGGGGGAGGGAGAATATTTTGCTTCCCTCCCCAAGTAGCATTTGGAAGATCACTGAAGAAAATGAATGGCAAAGGGTTTGGGAAAGTATAAAGAATTCTACATTGGCAGATTCTTGTTACCAGATCTCCGTGGAATTAGCTATGCCATGGATGCCTTGCCAATTGCATTGTGGTACAGTGGCACCAGGACTGGATTTGGAGAGAGAAGACCCCGTTTTTGAGTCATGGCTCTCTTATTATCTAGCTATATGAACTAGGGTAAATCATCTCATCTTTGTGAGACTTAGTTTTCCTAAAGAATAGAGATAATAATAATTGCATTACCTTCTTCAGAAAGGCTGGGTTTTTTTTGGGAGGGGGGGGATGAAATAATGTAGGTGGAAGGGCTATACATATCTAGGCTGTTGCTATTTCCAACAATATTATTTCCTAGGAGAATCACCAGAGCTGACCTGGGAGTCAGTTTCCTTAACTCCTCCCCCTTAACCCTGTCCCTAGTTGAACTCAATCACAGAATGAGAGTTATAAGGGATTTCAGCAGCCATCTAGAGCAACCCACACATAAAAAAACAAACAACAACAACAAAACCCATCCTGGCTAGGTTTCTGTAATGTTAAGGTTGCATCATCTGAATTGTCCAACACTAATATCCTGCTTCTGGAGCCACAGTGAAAAATCCCCTCACAGTTGAATTAGGTCTGGGCTGGGTGATCTGTTCCTACAAGGACCAGCTCAAGTCCTGCTTCCTGGAAACCTTCCCAGATTGGTAAGGAGCCTTGAAACCCTATGGATTGTAGCTGGAGGAGAGAAAAATTTGAGATGTTTGATGTCTGCAAATATCAGTACAAAATGGAAGACATTAAAATTATTATTACTGGTTAAAAATATAGAAAAGTAGATCAATCACATTCATCTCCTTACCTCTACTCACATAGTCACCACCCAAGTTTAGACTCTGATTATTTCTTGCTTGGACTCTTTATTTCTTTCTTTTTTTTTTAGTGAGGCAATTGGGGTTAAGTGACTCTTGCCCAGGGTCACACAGCCAGTAAGTATTAAGTGTCTGAGGCCACATTTGAACTCAGGTACTCCTGACTCCAGGGCTGGTGCTTTATCCACTGCGCCACCTAGCTGCCCTTGCTTGAACTCTTTCAACAGATTCCCTGCCTTTTTTTTTTTTTTGGTGAGGCAATTGGGGTTAAGTGACTCTTGCCCAGGGTCACACAGCCAGTAAGTATTAAGTGTCTGAGGCCACATTTGAACTCAGGTACTCCTGACTCCAGGGCTGGTGCTTTATCCACTGCGCCACCTAGCTGCCCCCTGATTGATTCCCTGCCTTCTTGAAGAACACCAGTGACATTAGGAGGGTGGTGTCTTGACTTGCAAGAAAATTGAATTTAAGTGAGGCAGAGCTGTGCGAAGTCATCAGCCTCACTCTTCTCCAGTCATTGGAGTCCAGTGGCAAGACATAGGTCAGGACAACTGGCTCCTGATGCAGTTGGAAACCCTGAGCCTTTTTAATTTTTTTTATTATTTTATTTTTTTTAGTGAGGCAATTGGGGTTAAGTGACTTGCCCAGGGTCACACAGCTAGTTAAGTATTAAGTGTCTGAGGCCGGATTTGAACTCAGGTACTCCTGACTCCAGGGCCGGTGCTCTATCCACTGCGCCATCTAGCTGCCCCAACCCTGAGCCTTTTTAAGCTAAGGTCTTTCCCAGGTCTCACTTTGGGCAATGTCCATTCAATAATTAAAGGCAAAGTAAGAATTGAGGCAAAAGATGGTATGGTTTGCCTTCATAAAAGAGTCAATTTGGGAGGGGAAGACCCTCAACAAAATGTTATTTATATCACTCTGAGTCAGCAAAACCCAAACAATGAGCCAAGTGGGGCTTGGGTTGGGACCTATTTTTGGCCAATCGATGAAAGCCAGAGTGATTTGATTCAAGTAGCTCTATCTGAATCAGGATGGACTTTAACAAAGTCTAGTTTTCCAGAGCTATATTTCAAGAAATCATCAATGAAAAATATGTGAGACAAAATAATTAATGAAGAGCAGCTGGGTATCACAGTGGATAGAGCATTGGGCTTGGAAACAAGAATCATTTTTCTGAGTTCGAATCTGGCCTCAGACACTAGCTGTATGACCCTGGGCTTAATCCTGTTTGCCTCAGTTTCCTCATCTGTAAAATGAACTGGAGAAGGAAATGTCAGAGAAGAAAACCTGGGCCATGAAGAGTCAGACAGGACTGAAACAACAACAACAACAAATTGTCTCTAGAATAAAATATTCCTCTGGAATTTATTTTCCTTAACAATCCATCTCCAATGTATCATTTTTGTTGCCCCTCACACACTGTACAATCCAATTAAATTGACCTATTTGCTGTTCTTTGTATATAACATTCCATCGCTGTCTTTGTACAGGCAAATTCCCCATGCTTGGAATACTCTCTATCCCTGTCTTGGAATTCCTGGCTCCCTTTTGAGACTCAATTCAAACCTGCCTTTCACATGTAGTCTCTCCTGATCTCCTCCCCTACCCAGTTGTTCCCCTTCCTAAAAAAAGACTTCAGGGGGCAGCTAGGTGGTGCAGTGGATAAAGCACTGGCCCTGGATTCAGGAGAACCTGATTTCAATTCCGGCCTCAGACACTTGACACTTAATAGCTGTGTGACCCTAGGCAAGTCACTTAACCCTCATTGTCCCGCAAAAAACAAACAAAAAAAAAGGTAGAAAAAAGACTTCATATATATTTTATGTATTTATTTATCCAGGTACCTGTTATTTCTCCTAAAAAACAAAAGTTCTTTGAAAAGAATGATGTCTCTTTTTAAAAACCTTTTTATTCCCAGTGCCTAGCACAGTGCCTGGCACAGAAAATGCATTGAATAGATACTGAATTGAATCAGAGGAACAGACTAGATGAAGCAAAATCTAGAAGGAAATGAACATAGAGGCCCAATGTTCAATAAACCCAAGAATACAACCCATTAGGGGAATACTTCTCTAGTTGACAAGACCCAATGGGGAACCTAGAAATCAGTTTGACAGAAAATTGGTTTAGGCAGCATCTTATACAACATGTCACAATAACATCTGAATAGATACCTGACTGTCATGGGGTGCAGAGCACCCCAGAAATTCTCTGGGGCACATCAAGGAACCTTTTCTTTGAGAAACTAAACCAGAGGACAGATAACACCTAGAAGAGATAAGTGGAACCAAATCGGACTGAGCTAGCTTTGGAACCTCCACCCTTCATTCTGGTCTCCCTTACCCTGGGGAGAATAATTTGGGTGTGGCTGCAGCCTTTATGTTCTGAAGAGGGATCCTTAGCCACCCCTCACCCAATTCCTCTAGTCACTACCAGTGGGGGATGGTCCTCCACTCCTCACCCAATTCCCTCAGCTACCACCAGTGGGGGATGGTCCTCTCTCACTAAAGGCAGATGGTCCACCCCCATCAGTCCTCTATAAAAGTACCTTCCAGTCTCCTGTTCGAGGAGATTTGGTACCTCTGAGCCATGTGCTTTATGCCAATCTCCCCATGAAAGTCTAAGGATTTCTTTCATGGTTTCCCTCCCCCCACCCTTCCCTTCCCTTGCTCCTAAATAAACTATCACCTTATTCTAAGTTTTGTGTGCAAGAGGGTGTAATTCTTTAAAGAGGAATTCCTAAGAACCCCAACTCCCACCAACCCGTACCCCATTTTCCCACCACATCATGACCTATATATAAAAGGTCACATTACTTCAAAATGAGAAGAAAATGGAAGAAGATGCCTTTCATATTTGGCTATGGAGAGAATTCTTTACTAAACAACAGATAGGTGAAATTATGGGGGAAAAAAGACACTTTTGGTTTTGAGGGTAACTATGTGGTAACTATTGGATAAAGCAGAATATGATTAGAGTTCAAATCTGAGCTCAGACACTTACAAGCTGTGTGACCCAGGGCAAATCACTTATCCCCTGTTTGCCTCAGTTCCTGATCTGTAAAATAGGGGTAATAATAGCACCAACCTCTTGGAGTTGTTGTGAGGATCAAGGGAGATAATAATTACAAATCACTTAGGACAGTATGTGGCACTTAAAGAGCTATGTGTTAGCTGTGATTATTATAGTATAAAATTTTAAAGCTTAAATGAAACAAATACAACTAGAGTAACATAGTAGCCAGTGATCAGGAAAATTCTTTGCATCAAATGTAGCTGATTAAAAGTTTAATTTAAGAAATTGTCACAAAAAGATAAGACCAGAACCATTCTCCAAAAGATAAGTGGGCAAAAGATATGAACAAATGATTTTCAAAAGAAATGTAAACTATCAGCAAACATAGAACTTAGTTGCTTGGTTTGGTTTGACCGTTTCTTTATCTGGGATTGGAGGGGAAGGCATATTGGAGAATGGAGTCCCAACAGAAATAGTCATCATTAATTGTATCACTTTGTTATAAGAGAGGGTTATGTTGGGGATGGGAGAGGAATTACTGAGATGTGGCAGTAATATTTAAAAAAATATCAATAAAACAGACCTGTGCATGAGGTGAGACCCCCGAGGCTGAATTCTGGATCAGATAAGATGGCCTGGCTGCCCTGCAGAATTAATTAAGGAAACCCAGCTTTTGCTGGCAGAACCAGATGAAAGTAACACATGTTATTTTCATGTGGTCATTGCAGGCCCACAGGATTCCCTCTCTGAGGGAGGGACTTTTTTTGGGTTTTTTGGTTTTTTTTTTTGCGGGGTAAAGGGGGTTAAGTGACTTGCCCAGGGTCACACAGCTAGTAAGTGTCAAGTGTCTGAGGCCAGATTTGAACTCAGGTACTCCTGAATCCAGGGCCATTGCTTTATCCACTTCGCCACCTAGCTGTCCCCCTGAGGGAGGGACTTTTAAATTTGAATTATATCTTCCAGAAGAATACCCAATGGCAGCTCCTAAAGTATGTTTCATGACCAAAATTTTATCAGCTTAATGTGGACAAGTTAGGAAGAATAAGTTTAGATATTTTGAATGTTTTTTTTTTTTTAGTGAGGCAATTGGGGTTAAGTGACTTGCCCAGGGTCACACAGCTAGTAAGTGTTAAGTGTCTGAGGCCGGATTTGAACTCAGGTACTCCTGACTCCAAGGCCAGTGCTCTATCCACTGTGCCATCTAGCTGCCCCCCCCCTTTTTTTTATTTTTTTAGGTTTAGATATTTTGAAAGATAAATGGTCTCCAGCATTGCAGATCCATATAGTGCTGCTCTCAATCCAGGCTTTGTTAAGTGCTCCCAATCCAGATGATACATTAGCAAATGATGTAGCTGAGCAGAGGAAGACCAAAATAGCCCAAGCCATAGAAACAGCCAGAGCGTGGACTATGCTATATGCCATGAATAATATTTAAATTCAATTTCAACATCAGGTGTGCATCACTTCTCCTGTTCTGTCAAGACCTCTTCCTTTTTTGTTTGCATTTAATGGCTTAGAAAATTACAGACCCCCCCCCCCCCCAGACCATCTTCAGTCCTTTGGTGATTAAATGCACAAATTAGCAAATCTGTCTTGTCCTGATTCACTGTTGTAATGCATGAGCAGAGGCTAGAAGTATCATTTGAATTGTTGTGAAATTGTTTAAAAGCCCTAGCCCAGCTCTGCTTTTATTCATTTCACCCATCATGGTTTAAGTATCAGCACTGTGAATGAAAGTAGTCAGTTAGCTGCAGGGGTGTGTCTTTTTTTCCTTCAAGTTTTGTGGGTTCCTTTTCCCTTTTTATGGTGATGCTAATTGCATTGGTTAAAGCAGCTAACCAACTATACTTTAGAATATGCCCTCTAGCCAAGTCTAACTCCTTAGATGCCATAGATGGACAAGCTTGGTTTGAATAAAAATGGAAATATTAAACATCACAGCCCTCACTAATATCATGATTCTGCAGTCAAGTGTGGAAACCTCCCTTCAAGAAAAGCTTGTGGGAAAACAAAAACAAAACCAGAAAACAAACAAACAAACAAACAAAAAAAGAAAAGCTTGTGGGGGCAGCTAGGTGGCACAGTGGATAAAGCACCAGCCCTGGATTCAGGAGTACCTGAGTTCAAATCCGGCCTCAGACACTTGACACTTACTAGCTGTGTGACCCTGGGCAAGTCACTTAACCCTCATTGCCTTGCCCCCCCAAAAAAGAAAAGCTTGTGACCATTTTGTATGGCTTGATTTCTGTATATCTTATGTTTTAGTAAAATATTTTTTGTTATTCTAAAAAAAATCAATAAAAGAAACAACCCCCCACACCATTCAGTTCTTACTAAAAAAAAAAAAAAGAATGTTTCTATAGGACTTTCCTCTCAACTGCCCAGTCAAGTAGGTAGTTCAAGTATTATTATTTCAATTTTATAGATGGAGAAGTTGACAGAGAGGTTAATGCAGTTAGTAACATAGCCAAAATTGAAACCAGGTTTCATGGTTAATGTGCTTTCTTTGTACTATACCATCCTGCCCTCTACTGGAAGAGGGGTTTTACTCATTTTGTTAGGTTTCAGAAAGTAGAACGAGGACCCCGGTGGGGCAGATTTTGGGTTGATATAAAGACAAACTTCCTAACAATGAGAACCATCCCAAAGTGCAATGGGCTGCCTTGAGAGCTCCCCATCACTGAAGAGCTTCCCATGAAAACTAGATGACCACCTGCTAAAGATGTCATAGAGAGGATTCATCCTTGAGAGTGGTGGTGGTTAGACTACATGACCCCTGAGGTCCTTTCGAACTCTGAGAAGGCACTCTAGCCCCCTATAACTTCTCTCTTTCTCCTCTTAATCCCATATTAATTGCTTGTTCTCCTTCATTATTCACTGAACTTGCTGGTTGGTCCCCCTACCTCAAGTCTTTCCCCACTCCAAATCTATCTTCCACTCATCTGTCAAATTGGTCTTCCTAAAATCAAAGCCTGACCACCTCAAGCTCCTCTCCTCCATTCAATAAACTCTGGTGGCTTCCTATTGCTGCCAGGATCAAATATAACATTTTTTGGTTGGCTTCCAAAGCTCTTCATAAACTGGCTCTTTCCCACCTTTCCAGTCTTCATTCTGTACAATTCAGTGATACTGTTCTCCTTGTTCTTCTTTTTCTTTTTTATTGCAGGGCAATGGGGGTTAAGTAACTTGCCCAGAGTCATACAGCTAGTAAGTGTCAAGTGTCTGAGGCCAGATTTGAACTCAGGTCCTCCTGAATCCAGGGCCAGTGCTTCATTGGATGTTTTATCCACAGCACCACCCAGCTGTCCCCCTCCCCCAACTACTTTTATGATAGGTAGTCCTCTGCCTTTTTCTTGAACACTTCTAGGGATGAGGAACTTGTTACTTTTCTAGATGGCCAATTCCACTTTTGGACATCTTGAATTGTTAGGATGTGGTGGGCCATAACATTGGATCAGGAGTCACACAGACGCTGTTCTAATCCTGCCTTTGACACTGTGCCACTTCAGACAAGTCACAACCTCTCTGAGCCCATTTTCTCACCAGTAAAATAAGGTGGTTGGATTAAATGGCTCCTAAGATTCCTCTCAGCTTTAAATATATGACCCTATGAAATTCTTCCTTTTATTGGAATAAACACGATATTGCTGATCTGGTCTGATCAAGACAGAAAACCCTCAGAACTCTGTGGAATGGGACAGAGAGTGCTGACTGACCCTTACCAACAGTGTCACTTGGGACAACTCTGTCAATGGGCCTCAGTTTTCTCATCTGTACAGCAGAATGATAGGCTTGGATTACTTGACCTTTAGAGCTATTATCATCTTAGGATCTTATTAGGTTTTGATTTCTGAGGGGTGAGACATTTACTTAGTAACAGAAGAAAGGGATCTTCCTTTTCCTCTGTCCAGGTAAAAATACCTTACTGGCCAACCCAATTCCTGCTAGTCCCCTATTGCCCTGAGGCAAAAAAGCTGACTGTTCCCTGGGGCTAAGCCTTCTTGGGGATGGGGGAGTGGGGAAAGGCAGGGTGGAAAGAAATGAAGCTGGTCTCTTGGCCTACCTTAGAGAGGCAGAGGGAGAGAGGGAAGAGGGGAAAGAGGGCAGCTGGCTGGTAGGCATATGCTAAGGGGAAGAAGGCAGGTAGGAATACAATTGGGAGAAAACATGAGGGGAAATAGGTCAGGGTCCCTGACCCTCCCCACCTCTCAATAATATCTCCTAGGGTTCACTCATGTGAGAAGCAAACTATGCTTAGGGCAGGTAATGGGAAAAAAAAAACACTTGTATTCTTATTAACTCTGCTATTGTGAATCAGGTCACTATTTTGGTTCAATTACTCTTCCCTTTGGAGGCCTCAGCTTCCCCCTCTCCAAAATGGAATTGAGGGGCAGCTAGGTGGCACAGTGGATAAAAACACCAGCCCAGGATTCAGGAGGACCTGAGTTCAAATCTGGCTTCAGACAATTGACACTTACTAGCTGTGTGACCTTGGGCAAGTCACTTAACCCTCATTTGTCCTGCCCCCCCCCCCCAAATGGAGTTGGACCAGATGGTCTCTAAAAATCTATTCTCTTCATGAAATTTCTCTCAGCCTGTGTCTCCATACTGGCCCCAGAAAGCCCTCCCGGATTGCTTCATTTCCTTCTCTGAGCTTTAGCTGCTGCTGCATGGGAGCCACTTAGTAAAAAATGAAAAGAACTCATATTGCTTTAACAATTTCCTCTGTCTTCCTGAAAATAATAAGGAACAAAGAAATTTTCTCCGATGTGTTGATGTGGAAACTGAAGCCCAGGAAGGAAGAAATTCTCCCCACTTTATAGAAGTAAAAATGGGAGGCCCACAGAGGGCAACACATTTGTCAAAGGTCACACAGTCAGTCCATGACACCCTGCAGTTGAACCCAGTTCTGAGCCCAGGGCTTTTTGGAGTCCATTATGATTGCTTCAAGATGCCTCAGACTAAACTGTCTGATCAGTTCACTGTCCCTCTCTGAGCCTCAGTTTCCTTATCTAAAAATAGGCACAATGATACTAGGGGAACAGCTTGGCCTAGGAGACAGCAGGCTACACTGAGTTAGGAAGATGTGGATTTAAATCCCCTCACAGACTCATGCTAGTTTTGTGACTCTGGGCAGCCTCATTTAATTCCGTCTCAGCCAACTCTCTCAGACAATTAGTTATTGGGTAAGCAGGTGTGGCTCTACATTGGCAGAGGGAGTTTTCTCTCTCTCTCTCTTTTTTGGCGGGGCAATGAGGGTTAAGTGACTTGCCCAGGGTCACACAGCTAGTAAGTGTCAAATGTCTGAGGCTGGATTTGAACTCAGGTCCTCCTGAATCCAGGGCTGGTGCTTTATTCACTGCACCAACTAGCTGTCCTGTCAGAGGGAGTTTTCTATTTCTTTTTTTTTTTTTTTGTGGGGCAATGGGGATTAAGTGACTTGCCCAGGGTCACACAGCTAGTAAGTGTCAAGTGTCTGAGGCCAGATTTGAACTCAGGTACTCCTGAATCCAGGGCTGGTGCTTTATCCACTGAGCCACCTAGCCGCCCCAAGAGGGAGTTTTCTCATTGGGAATTTCCCCTTTACCAATGAAATCATTAGTTCTGGTCCAAAGGAAAGACTTGTACTTCCTCTCACACCCTGTTGTGAGCTCCTTGAAAGCAGGGATGGACCTTTTACCCTTCTTTGTTTTCCCGGTGCTTAGCAGTGGCAGCTCACAGTGGGTGAGTGATAAATGTTTATTGATTGACTGTTATGGTGAAAGCTTACTGTAAACCATCCGGTGATCTAGAAACAGGAGCAATTGTAAGCAATGATAATGTGTGTCATTTTTTTTTTTTTTTTGGTGAGGCAATTAGGGTTAAGTGACTTGCCTAGGGTCACACAGCTAGTAAGTGTCAAGTGTCTGAAGTCGGATTTGAACTCAGGTACTCCTGAATCCAGGGCTGGTGCTTTATCTACTGTGCCACCTAGCCGCCCCAATGTGTGTCATTTTTAATTATGGCGTGATGGTATTCCAGAAGACATGCTGCTCTCCCTGGCCCCCTCATTTTAGAGAGGAGACAGAGGCCCAGAAATGGGATATGACTTGTCCAAAAAGCTCCTTAGAGAGCTGGGGCTCCATCCCTTATCTTTTTTCTTTCCCATTATACTACATTGCCTCTGAGCCTGATTGGAGATTTTATGGTCAGAGTAGGATGGAGTTGGGGTTAGCAAAAGCTGCCCGCATATATTAGACTATAATGCCAGAAGAGGGCAGGTCTGGCCTGCCTGTGGGAGCAGGTCCTTTTTGGGGTGAAGTCATACATGGGGGAGCCAGGGGCTAGAATCCAAAAGCTTTCCAACCCCCCCACCCCCGGGGTTATTGGTGTCAAGGGCAAAGGGAGGCAAGAGCCAAAGGAGGAAGTTAAGCAAAAGGTTTATTCACCCCTAGCTGACCTAGCTAGCCCAAGAAGAGCCAGGCCAGGACTGCCTCCTCAGGGCGGGCTCCCCAGCCCTTATCTCACAGCCAAACTAGTTTGACAGGAATCCAGGAGCCCAGGAATGAATCTGAGAGGTTGGGCCTTTAGGCCAGCAAGCCTCCAGAGTCCTGGAGCTGGCCACAGGATCATCCAATTTAGAGCTAGGAAAGACTTTACAGATCAATCTCTTCACTTTACAGAAACTGAGGCCCAGTGAAGGAAAATGACTAACTTAGGGACACCAAGTTGGTAAGTAGCAGAGCTCAAGATATGAACCCAGGTCTTCTGACTCCAAATTCAATCTTCTTTTCACTATACCACAACACCTCTCATTAAACTCCTTTGTTTCTCATGAGTGGGGAGAAATGCCCCTGTAATTAATCTTGGCCCTACAAATTCTCCAGCCCATCCACCTTTTACAGAGATCAGAATAAGAAAACCCCAAAGTTGGAAGGACCATCAAAAGTCAAATAGACCCCTTCTCCCCAAAACATCTTCTTAGGTCCCTGCTTAGGTCCCCCCACCTCTAATGGGGTGGGTGAAATTCTCTGACCTGTTGAGTTAGCCCCTTCCATTACTGGACAGCTCTAGCTGGAAGCTGAAAAGGCTTGCAGTATTGACTTGGGGATGGGCTCTGTGTTTGGTCTTAGCATCAGTCTCTTTTGAGTTTTGTGTTTTGGCATGAGAGTGGTCTTTTCTGGGTAATTAACTTGGGTCATGAAACTATCTGCTAAGATATGGAGGGGCTGCCATCTCTACCGATGAAGGGAGTGCTCATAGCAAGGAAAATGGGAAAAATCTCTAAGTATTGACTTTAAAAGAATGAATATCTATCTACCTACTTTTTTTTTTTTTTTGGTGAGGCAATGGGGGTTAAGTGACTTGCCCACGGTCACACAGCTATTAAGTGTCAAGTGTCTGAGGCCAGATTTGAACTCAGGTCCTCCTGACTCCAGGGCTTGTGCTCTATCCACTGTGACACCTAGCTGTCCCTACCTATCTACTTTTAAAGTCTTTTAAGTATTGACTTGAATAGAATGAATATATATATATATATATATATATATATATATCTTCTTTTAAAGTCAATACTTAAAGATGGATAGACAGATAGAGATAGGGCACATAACAAACACCAAATAAATCTCCTATCTCTATCCATCCATCCACCCACCCACTCACCCATCCATCCATCCATCTACCCATCCATGCATGCATGCATCCATCTACCTACCCACCCACCCACTCACCCATCCACCCATCCATCCATCCATCCACCCATCTATCCAGGGACTGGACTAAGATTCTATTGGTATAGAAAACTCCCAGTGAGAACTCCGCTCTGTCAATGCAGGTCAGCACCTTCTCTTCAACTTAAAAGTCTTAGAGTTGCCTGGGGGCACTGCAGGTTTAAGTGACTTGTTCAGGGGCAAACGGTTTAGGTTACATATGGGACTTGAACCCAGGTTCTGTCTGTGAAGTTGGTTTTCCAACCACCCTGAGGCACTGCCTCTCATTCTTTCTTTTGCTGCAATGAAATGTTTCCCTTTCTATGACCTGTTGGTAGCTAAGTGATACAGTAGATAAGAATACTGGACCTGGAGTTAGGAAGACCTGTGTTCAAATGCAGCCTCAGACATTTACTGGTTGTGTAACCTTGAGAAAGTCATTTACCCCTTGTTTGCTTCTGTTTCTTCAGCTGGAAAATAGGGATAATAATAACACCTCTCAGAGTTGTGAGGATCAGATGAGATAATATTGATAAAGCGCTTAGCACAAGTGCCTGGCACAGAGTGGAGGTTTAATAAATGTTTGTTCCTTCCTCTTCCTTCTCCTGCATTGGTCCTAGGGAGAGATATTAGACTAACTCTCAGGGGGCCAGCTAGGTGGTGCAGTGGATAAAGCACCAGCCATGGATTCAGGAGGACCTGAGTTCAAATCCAGCCTCAGGCACTTGACACTTACTAGCTGTGTGACCCTGGGCAAGTCACTTAACCCTCATTGCCCTGCAAAAAAAACACCAAAAAAAAAAGCATATATAGACTAAATCTCAGATATCTTCTAACTTTAAACCCAGTATACTGAGCATTATGGTCTAGAAGGAGTCTGACCCAAGCAGGGGCTAGAGTGGTCCCCATAGGAAGACTTTGACCCAAGCTTGCCTTTGATTTGATTTAGGATTAGTTTCTCAGAAGTCACAAAGCTCTGGTCACTGGGCTGCAATGGCCCTCCTCCCTGGAATCAAGGAAAAAAGTCCTATCCTGTAGCTTAGGGGCTGCTAGGCCAGCCCAGGCCCATTCCAAAGTCTGGCTCCTCCCTAACCAAACACACAGTTGGAACCAAAGCCCTCACCATGGACTTTCCCCTACACCCCTGCCACCAGGAAGTATACAAGGCCACTACTTCCCTCTTCAGGCCACCTACACTGGTCTGATGGGTCTGAACTGGCAGGGATTTTGTAAATTATGGGAATGAGACTGGGAGGTGGGGGATGGGTAGAAGATTGGGGGACCAACCCCTTCACCCCTCAAAAAAAAAAAGCCCACAGACCCAAGCCCACAAACCTCTTTCTCCACGTGGTCACTAATAGCCCTGTATTTTGAGTACTGCTAATCTTGCTGTTTGATTAAATACATTGTTAGAGTCATATTTAATGTCTAGCAAAGCACAGCTTTCTTCTCCATTGCCACCCCCCAAATCACTTCACTTTCAAGTCCCCACACTGAGCGCTCCCCCCTCTCCTCCGTCTGTCTGTCTGTCTGTCTCTCCCTCCCCCTTCCTCCCCCATCTCCTAGGGTTGGAGCTGAGCCCAAGTGAGTGAATGAGCAGGTTTCCTCTCAGGCTGGATTAGACAATCTCTACAATCAGCTCCTTTCACCTCTGAGATTCTGTGTTTCTCTGTGATCTGAGAGAATCACAAAATTGGAGGGCTGGGAAGGACCTCAGGAGCCATGTAATCCAAAGAATGGTTCTGGCCTTGAAGTGAAGAGGCTTGGGTTCTAGCCTTACTCTGCCACTGACATATAACCGCAGACAAGTTATCTGACCCCTCTGAGACTCAGTTTCCACATCTGTAAAATGAGAGGGTTGGATCAGATGATCTCTAAGGTTCCTTTCTACTCTGAAAGCCTATGATTTTATCCTCTGGGCCTCAGTTTCTTTCCTCTGTAAAATGGGGGTGAGATTCCTGGCTCTGGCCACCTTCCAGGGCTATCTTAGGATGAAGTAAGAGAATGGGTGAAAAGGTGCTTTAGAAATTAGGAAGCCCTATGAGAATGTGAGGGACCATTGGTATTGGCCCCAAGGAAGAGGGCAGGACACTCTTTGGCACTGGGCCAAGAGGGGAAAATCCACTGGGAAGAGGGTCCAGACTTGTGCCTGGTGAAAGACTGATGAAAGAGACCCTAAGGAATGGTGTTCAGGTCCACAGGCACTATGCATTCTGAGAATAGGAAGAGGAAAAGGAAGATCAAGAAAAGTGTCCCCCAAATTGGAGCTCAGGCCCCAGGGCTGGAAAGGGGAGAATAAGGCCTCATCTCAGAACAAAAGGCCAAGGAAATGTCATTCTTTCAGAGGTGCCACAGTGGATAGAGTGCTGGGCCTACAGTCAGGGAGACCCAAGTTCAAATGTGACCTCAGACACTGACTAGATGGGTGACCCTGAGCAAGTCACTTAATCTCTGTCTCAATTTCCTCAATTATAAAATGAGGATAATAATAGGATCTGTGTCTCAGGGTTGTTGAGAGGATCAAATGAGATTGTGATGCTTAATAAATGCTTCTTTCCTTTTTGCCTTCTGGGTAGAAGATCAAAGAATCTGGTGGGATGTGGGATCTTAGAGCTGATAAAGATTTTGCCTGGGTGAACCTCTGCCCAGAGGAATGCCTGAGTCTCCATTTTCCCATTCCTGGTCCTGGGCAGAGCTAGGGCTTGACTTGGTCCCTATTCCTAGACTTGGGTCCCCAACACTGGCCCCTGGACGCTAGAATCCAGTCACCTTAGAACAGAAAAAAGGCACCTTCTTGAGCCTCCTTGGCCCTGCCTCCTCTGAGGGCCAGTCCAGGTCTCTGGTCAGGTTGCATCTCACAAAGCCAGTTTGTGATTGCAATTGGCTGCTTCTTCCCAAGGAAACTACCCCAAGAGCTTGTTTTGTCTTAACCATTCTCCTGACAGTTGAGGAAGGGGCCAGATAGGATATCAATCCAGAAGCTTAAACTCCTTTTCAGCCTTAGCTTTGGGTTATGCCCCAGGGGACCTAGTGTCTCCATCCTGGGGATTGGGATTGAGAGATAGGGTTCCTCCCCAGGCCTGGCTCCCTTTGGGCAGTGGGCAGAGTATCTAACCTTCATTTTGCCTACCAGCCAAATAAGGATGTTTTCTGTACAGAATTTGAGACAGAAAAGGTCACCCCCAACAATGGACCCCCCCCTCCCCCAATCTCCACCTCCCATACCTGAGCCCATCTCTTCAACTATCATATTCCTAATCTGGAACACTTTTCAGGGCGGGATTGGAGGGGAGAAATCCTGCCTGTCCTTCGCTCCCCTGGTTACCTCAGTTCTGCCCTCCCTCTTCCCTTGGAGCCAAGTCTCTGGGAAGATTCCAGGAGACTCCTTGGAAGAGATAGGGTGAGCCTCCCT